>NW_005841850.1:4544570-4652619 GCF_000455745.1 Alligator sinensis | reverse complement strand
GGAAGGATCACGGGTGACTACAGGAACATCAGGGCCCAATCGCATAAGAAAATGCGATTTAGCAGACAGTTGGGAAGGCATGCAAGATAAAGTTCAGATGGCATTCAACCTGTATACAATATATTTTTTACAACATAAGAGTTATGGTTCACGTCCTTTTGGTGCGGAGGTTTAAACAGAACTACACTTACCCTGTTTGAACCTCCCACATTTTGATAGTTTTATCCCTCGAGGCAGAGACTATATGATCTCCATTGGGCATGATGGCTACTGAAGAAACATTATGATCATGACCTAAAAACAAATTAAGCTTTTATTAAAGTGGTGCCTTCACCCATTATGTCATAAGGCAGAAAGAACCCAACACTCAGTTCTCTCAGGAAAGCACACTTAGCATCAGTCCAACTAAAGATCTTACAAGAAAAAACGTAATGCACAAGCATACAGGATTTTACTTGTACTAGCTATATTATACCGCTATAAAGCATTTTGCTTGTATGCGTATCCGCATTAGTGCTAGAGTACTAAAATAATAAATATTCAGCTCATTCCCCTTAGTAATTAACAGTTTTACAGGAATATAGTTTAATGGCTTTGTTTAAAACCATCTTGGGTATGCTATTTACAAATGAAATCTAATATGCCATATATGCCAATAACACATTGATGAGAATTTAGAATTAAAGCAATCTTCATCAACTGGGCAAGGTTGCAGCCAATACGACAAAATGAAGTTTGTGAATGAATATTAAATGATTAGACACCTCATCCACCAGCAAGGCTCCTGCAGGATTTGAACAGTATAATGCAACTGAGAGTGCATAACTAATAGCATGCAAATCAAAGAGGTCTACCCCCTATCGACTAGCGGGCTAAAGAAAGACAAACAAGGTTGAGTCAGAAAAACACAGCTCCAACCCCTGCCCACACACAGGCTGTCTAACTTGATACATAAAGCTGAGAAGTCAAACTGCATTTATCCCATCTGCAAAATGGGTCACCACAATCCATCACAAGGATGCTGGTGATAAATGAACATTTTGGGAAAGCAAGTCCTTTTCCAGGTAGCCAGGGTTTCAAAGATTTGCACAGAAAAAGCTTTAACAAATGAAAATACTAGAATTTCCAGCAATATAGTTACGAAGAAAAAAGTCTTTAACCATATTACATAGTCATTTATACAGAAGTACTTTTGCACCCAGCTCTATAAAAGTAGCACTGATTTCGAGTTAAGAGGTAGGGGCAAGAAAACAGTATTTCTAAAGCTTAGGACCAATCATTTGTTATTTGTATACCACTCCAGCTAAAGGTTTTTTTTTAAAATGCATTAATTTCAGCAGCTTTGTACTGACACGAGTATGGTGTACCAGCTCTTTATGAATGAAAGGTGTCCTCACAAAAGACAGACTCAAGTTCTGCCCACTCATTAATACAAGATTTAAAAACAAATGTACATTTTGCAAAATTTGAACTCCCACTAAAATTCAACCATGCTGGTGCTCATTAGTATTCTGATGTTTTTGACAGGCACTTAGTTTCTCACATTTTCCATATTTCATCATTAAAATGGCTGCTCAACAAAATGTAATTGCAAAGTCATTAATCTATTGTCATGTTATAACTCTCTACCATACACAAGCACGTTCCACGTGGAGGCTGTTCCATAGAGAGGTACTGAAATACTGCGGCCACAGAGGTCAGTGGCACACAGCAAGGAAAGAAGAGAAGCAATGCCCCAAAAACAAGTCCTCTCTCTGACCTACTGCAGGTAGACACAATCCCTCTTCTCTGTTGCAGTGCTCAGTGGGTTTTTATAGAACTGTAGACACTCCCCTTCAAATTCTGGACAGTTAGCAACCGTTTCCTCCTTCCCCGTTCTTTAGGTCTCCCCCAAATTTAAAGGACGATGATTAATTCCCTACTCCTCATTAAGGCAATGAATGATATCAAAAAAGCCAAAGCAGAGATGAAGCAGCAGCATTCATATTTTTTTAAATCACTGTAAGAGAGGATTAAAAATGCTGTAAGCCAAAAAGATTTGTTCTTAGCTTGCTAATGTAAAGATGGCCTTTCCAACTGTCATCAGCACTACATGGCCTTTTAATCTCAAACTTAAAAATTATGCCATGGGATCTCTGGAATCCTGACTGGGAGGCTGCTCATCCACCACTGTACAAGTGAACATTTTACATACATAATTTATACATCTAAAACAGTTAATGAGTTTATTCAACACAGAATATTGAGGAAAAACTCCTGAGCAAGGTAGTTTCAGCACATCAAGCAAAGAAGCCAACCCCTTCCTTGTTTGTCCAAAAAGTACCAGCTTCAAATGTTTTTGTACCATATTCTTTTAGGGTATGACCCCAATTCCTACTGAGCTCTGGAAACAGCCAGTACTAAAGCTATCCATCTGCCATTTCATCTAACCACCCATATGGAATAAACAGTTTCCAGCACCATCATACATTTCAGATCAGAGATGCTATTACAGTTAGTAATGAGGGAAAAAACCCCACCATACACATCTATATAAGGCACCCAAAATGGTAAGATATCACTTCTGTACCTTTAGGACAGTGTTCTTGTTTTGTATCTCTTTTCATAATCAGCAGTTTTCTATACCAAAAAAATTAATTGATCTATCTTCATCTTATAAATCACTAAATCAGTCTTCCTTATACCTTACCATGCATGGTTCTGATGCACTCAAAGCCCTGGAAATCCCATAGCTTAATGGTCATATCAGCAGAACAAGAGGCCAATAGTTTGCCACTGTGGTCAAAGGAAATATCCTGCACAGAGTCTGTGTGTCCCTTAAGGGTTCGTTCAAAATCGCCTGTCTCGTAATCCCACACCTAACAAGTGAACAGAAAATCTGTTAGCATCAGCTTATTACTCTTCACATTCTCCAGCCTTACATTTGCACTCTGCAGGCCAGTCTGGCACCTTATTCAATAATTAATGGAGCAAGAGACAAAGAAACCATCATAGTAAAGCCTCTCAGTTGGAAGAAAAAAAAAAAAGAGTGGCATGTTTCATATCATTTAGTTATTTTTAAAAATGAATTCTATTTACATAGGTGAACCACCCAAGTTTTAAAATAAAATTACCATTAACAACCAACACAAGATATAGGAATAGGAAAAAAGTTCTGTGTTATCCTGAACAGTCTCCGAGTACTTTTATTTTTCTTTTAAATGTAACATTGGATAGCAGTTAAAGACAGCAGTCTATGCACATGGCAGGTTCCTTTTCAGGAATCTGCTTTTCCACCCACTTCCTTAGATCCTTGCCAATGGCCATTTTAAGACTTGGCCTCCAGCCTGTAGTAATAAATGGCATTCTTCCCTTACAACTTCCTCTTTCCCAAACACGGCTGTGCTTTCAGTTACCTATTGCTGCTTATGAGCCAGCTGGTCAGTTTTCTACCTAGCAAAAAAGTACTGATTTCTATAATATGCAAGATGTGTAAAGTTAGGGACAAAAATAATCTGTGGTCACTTCCAAAAAATTAAAACCCCAATAAGCAGTATATTTCGTTAGCCAGAGGCAGTAAAAGTATTAAATATCCATTTGTGGTTAAATAACCTTGAGGAAGAAGTGTGAATACTAAATTTTCACCTCTTAATTAGATCAGCGTTCTACCAGCATCTAACCATGAACAAAAGCCTGGCTCACTTTGAAATTAAAAAGAAAAAAGAAAGAAATGCTGATACAGATGTTAATTTCCTTAATGCTACAGGCCCCATCACAATTCAGAAGTTAAGATCAAATCTGAAATTTTGCTTTATAATACTGAAATGTCCAAATGTATTTTTCCATTCACAGTAATCTTCTGCACTACTTGTAATGTTGTTTGGTGAGGGGGGAGGAGATCAGGAAGTGCTACATAAACTTGAATTCCAGAACAGCTCCACGAGGAAATTTTTTCCTGATAGAAAAGCAAGTTCTAATACACAAAGCTAATTACACTTTCCATTAACAGCATTAACAAAAGGCATCCAAGAATGCCAATACACAGTTTTATTTGATATTGTCTTTTCGAAGAAAAAGAACATCTAGTCATCGCTTCTGTGAATTGATTTATAATGGAAGTGAATTTTAACATATTAAAAGCTTGTTGTAGACCGGCCTCACACTGCTGTTTATTGGTTTACCCACAGTATATTGCCCAACATCTGAATCACTTAAGTTTTTCTTTCTTCCTTTACTACTTGTTATCCAAACTACTTAGGGCAGGAGGAGTCTTTCCAATCCAAAGCAGTGCAAATGCCAGGATAGCCCTCATTCATTCATGAGCAAGTTACATGCATAATTATGGAATAAAAATTCAAGAAAAAGGCCCTCACAGAACACAGCCAAGTGGAAGTGTATGTGCCTACTCATTCTATAAAAAGCCACTTTAAAGATTTATTATTAGGATGCAAGCAAATGGGCAAAATGCTTGCATACCACAGCAATGCTGCATAGTGGTCTGAACATCTGCAATAAGCTCTATCAAGTTCTCAGTTGTATATTCAAGATTTGAAAGTATAGTATGTTTCTATATACAATGGTCCATTTCCCCACAAACGCTGCAAGAACAACCTTAGTTGAAAACATGGCTAAAAAAAATATAAAAAAAAAAAAATCACCTTGTATTATTATATTTATTTCATATATCAGTCTTTGAAAGAAGGAATTATCCTTAAAGAGTGTGGTTTATTTAACCTCAGTCTTCAAAGTAACCACTCTTAGGAAAGATATGAAAAAGTCTCATTCAGTACCCTATTGCTATTACCGGTGATTCAACCATGTACCTCTCTATCCCACACCACACTACTTAAAAATCTTTCATTAGTTTTCATCCACCAGAACAGAGGCACACATCCTCACCTCAGATCTATTTGAATATAACTTTCTAGAGCAAGCACTTACCTTTATTGTGGCATCCTCTGAAGCAGAGACCATAACACTGAAAACTGGATGGAAAATTACTCGAGTGACAGGACTCCTATGTCCACTCAATGCATACTTCTCTGGAGGACGAGGGATCCATTCTTTAGGGTCTCGTTTCTGACCAAGAGGTCCACCTGATGTGAATTCTTCCTTTGCTTCATTTAGTTTGGATTCCAATTCCATAACCTGACGTTTATGGGGTTTAAAAAGACCACTTGTTTCTGCAAACTTTTACACCAAGCTGCAAATCATTTGCACTGTTCACAGGCAAACTTAATAATGAATAGTTTTGGAATTGATACAAAATTTTTCCTTGCTGAAAATTTGAGAACAAAATGATTGATTTCCAGTAGCTCTGATCATTCCTGATCCAGTTATAAAATGAATTTTGTTCAGCTGCAACAAAATAATTTTCTTCCCTAGAAGTGAAATGGTGAGAAGGGAACTGCCAACCAAAGCCATTTATTTACCTATACCATTCAGAGACTCGTTAATTCAAACTGAGAGGAAGTAACTCTGCAAGTTGCCAACTGTGAAGTTTGACAAACTATTGACAGAGGTAACGGTACTACTAGACAAATATTCTCATAGCCCAAGAGCCACTGACTATAACAACCCACGCTTTACATATCATTGAGTCTGCACACAACCCTAGAATATTTTACTAGTAAGAACAGGTATGCTTTGCTGTTAACACTTCATAACTTTGAGCTAGTAATATACTTTAAGCTTGCAGGTGCCTCGTTACACAGTGTTCTACTGCGTCTGCATTAGAACCACTTGCTTTAATGCATCAAGACTTGCCCTTATTTGCAAGCAAGCTGTTAAAGACAACTAGCAGGATAGCTCCTGCCTTCTCCCCACATCTCTTAAAAAGATCTATTCAGATTTTGCATTTGCAAAACACTTTTGAGTACATTTTCCTTCCCAGCAACTCTACAAGTCATATTAGCTATCTAGAAGATGAGACAGGCCTCAATATAAGCCACATGAGTTTAGTTTTGTTGTTGTTGGGGGGTTTTTTGGTTTGGTTTTTTTCGACAGGGGGTTAAAGAAGATGAAAAGGATAGTAAGTGTACCCTTCAAAGGCTAAACATTCTGCATGTTAAACACTGCTAATTTCCCTGCTTTGTGCTTCAGAAGTAACACTGGGAGGACATTTAAATAAGCCTAATTATACCTTTGATGAGACACTACCACTTATCCAATATTTTAGTCCACTGGACACTAAAATAGTACTGCAACTTAATACGTAATAAATATCAAGTGTCCACTTACCTTCTTTTGTAATCTTATAACTGATGTCCATTTTTTCTCCAGAAGTCCAGCGTACTTCTTATCTAGCTCTTCGTTCTGAAAATGAATTCAAGAGACAGTTATACTGAAGTCCTCAGAAGTCTAAAATGTTTAAAGTACAGCTCCTCTTCATATAAAGTTACAAGAAGATGAATTAATCTATCAAATTAAACTATTCATGTAAATTAGCAACAAGAAGCCACTGGATGCCAAGCCACCCTCTGTGCTTTATGAAGTCACCTGCTAGTCAAAACTAACCATAAGAGATTCCATGACCTACCATCCAAAAAATTAGAAGTGAACTTTTTTTTTTTTTTTTTTTTAAGTACTAGAAATACTATGGAGGCCTGTGTCAGATGCAATGTGACAATACATGAATCACCAAGATCTACACAAGCAAATTGATAAGTTACCCACATTGTTTCCTGGCTTCTCTAAAATGCCTCTTAATGCCTTATAAAAGCCTCTTCCCAGAGTCTGCTCTGAACAGTTCAAAAGTATACCTTGCAATTTTTCTCCTTCCCACTAAGCCTCCTCGCCATCTTAACTGAGGTTTCCAGGAGACAACTCAAGGAGTAGCTGTGCTCCTAACAGATGTTGGGAACCCTGCTCAAGCAGTATTTCTGCCTTTTCCCCCCATGTCTCATCCCCATCCCAGGCTGTTCCTTGGTGAGAATTCACCGAGTTACCCTTCTTTGCATTTTCCACACACATGGGGAGAGCAAAGGGAGATGCACTTCTGTAGTATTCTAGCTTTTGACAGACAATTTTAGATCTTTACAGAAGAAATCTTGGAAGCAAGTTTCCCCATCTCAAATCATGCCTCCAAATGCAAAAAGGAACGTTGATCCTCAATAGCAATGACTACTGAGAAATCTAGCTTCTTTGGCACAACAAATATTCCTTGTCTCCTCCTTTTGGCCACACAAGATAAGCAGTGCTTCAGCATTCAATTCTCATCCGGCAGTTGTAGGATAGTAGAAAAAATGGTCTTATGGAGCTATATTTCAACTAGCTGTTGTGAATCTTTCTTGAGCTATAGCTAGGATGAAAAACAACAAATCCCAACTCTACCACCTGCCAGCTGTAGTGAGGGATTTGATTCACTTTGAGGGTGGTTGCAAAAGCATACCCTAAATAGATGATTCCTGGAGACTCCCATCTTATTGACAATGTTACGAAATACAGGACGACGCTCAAGCCCTTGGAACTCCACGGGTCACTTCACAGTTTCATAATCTGCATCTGGACCAGTGTGCGTTCTCACCCGTTACATTAGTCATAATCCTAACATACTGTCAACAACTGAAGTATCCCAAGACTGAACGGACAGACCAGAAACAGATTTGAATCACAGAAACAGAATAGTGCTGAACAGCTAGGAAATGAACCTGTCACTAAATTGGGATTAGGGATTAGCTTTCTTGCTTTAACCAATTACCATATCTCAGATTTTTGTTGTGGCTACAAGAGAGGTGGCCTAAGCAAGCCAGTTTAAACAAAGCAGGCAGAGTACTTAAGACAAATACTGACTGCCAACACAAGAAGAGCGAATGTCAACCTGAAGAAGGAAAGATAGGCAACAGCAATACAACTTCTCCTCACTTAATGGAAAATGTGACTAAGCGAAAAGATGTTAAGCGAATCCAATTACATCTCAGTAGTTACCTACTAGCAGGCAGCAGCCAAACAACGTTATAACCCAACATTGCGCGACTTTAAACAAGTATGTTATTAAATCAGCAATGTAATAACGAAACAACTTTAACCAGGATGCACATTAAGTGAGGAGTACCTGTACGTGCTGTCAGAAGTAAATTGGGGAAAAATTCTGAACAGGACAAAGGAAGTGGGGAGACATCTATCCTTAAACTGTACAGACGTACTTCTGAAGTAGTACAACCCAGAAATTTAGGCACGTAGCCTCCTTCTAAAGGGACAAAATATTCAAAATGGTTGGATGTGGAGTGGACATTTGAATTATTCAGTAACCAGCAAAGATAGAGAACTCAATTTCTTCAGTGAGACCTTTAATCAGTAACACCTCAAAAGTCTTGCGTTTTGAGATCGACTACTAATGTCAAAATCTCTTCTGTCCAGAGTTTGCCTCAGGTTTAGAAATAGTTCCCTGCTGTAGGATATCTGGACTGATACCTGTAACAGTCACACTGTGTACTTGCTGGCCTACATATTGGGGAAGGAGTAAAGAGTTTACATAGCACTGGTGAGGAAGTGATCCTGCTGAGAGTGATCCATCTTCCTCACAGATAATATTTTTATTAGGAGGGAGTTGTAATAAGATGCTTTTTGATCTAGAAATCAAGATCTCTCTGTGCCTGAAGCCAAGGCAGTCCTGCAACTTGGAGAAAGCCATATAAAATTAACACAAATTTGATCTTCTTATCTCTCCCTTAAGACTAGTAACCAGATTGCCTACCATATTTAGGTCTCGTTTCTAACCTTTGGGAAGAAAAAGACTTAATTAGGTTGATGGATAAGTTTGATAACGGAATGTTATTATAGTTCTTAATTATAATAAAGTATAGAATTCCAACTAGTTATTTGTAGCGATTTATTAGATACCAAGTACAATTTAGGGAAATGAAATTTGATACCCTCAACTTAAGTATTTTGGAAAATAGAAGAAATTAATGAATAAGAAAATACTAGTTTACACTGTTTGGTCACCTTGAAGGATAATTTTCAGAGTCACTAAGCATAGTCCGTGTAAAGAACATCAATATGCAGAAAGCTCGTAAAAAAGGCATCGCCTGCCCACTGTTGACTCCAATTAGCTTCCAACTAGTCTTATGTATATAAACAGAGCATTGATTTCAATACAGATTCCCTACCCACAAGAGACATGCCTAGGAAATGGGAAAGAAGAGACATGCCTAGGAAATTGGAAAGAGTACGGATTTCTACACTTCAAAATGACACGTATAAAATTCAAAGGTTTAGTCAAGTAATCATACAAAAACTAAAATCTGGAAAAAATTTTAAAGGAAAAAATCTGTTTCTGTAGCAACTGATCAGTAAAACTCATACATTTAAGGAAGCAATTGCTATTAAGTGCCAATAAGCAAAAATAAAACAAAATACACCATAGCAAGTTCATCTCTGTTGCAAACCCAAATCAATGGGTAAGTACACAGGCAATTAGGGGTATGCAAAACGGGACCTATTCGATTCAGATTCAGGCTGAATCAGGGACAGTAATTCGATTAGTTGATTCAGATCACTGTCCCCGATTCGATGCCAATTCAGAGAATCAGCATTTCGGACATAGACACAGCTTTAAATGTTTTTTCTACATACCTCGAGGTACCAGGCACAGCTCGTGGATGCTGCAATGCTGGGGTGGATGGAATGTCCCACAGGAGTGTGGCCCCCGTCCCTCCCCCCACATGCTTGGCAGTACTTCCGGTCCACTTCTGGGTCTGCCGGGGAGTATGCTAGGGGGACCCCCCCCCCCGTATCCTCCTGCTCAGCGATCAGCCGCAGAGGGACCCAAGGTGCCCCCTCCACCCCCCCCAACCCAGGAGGCACCAGTCGCTGAGCCAGGGAAGCGCCGCGCGGGGGGGGGAAAGAGAACCAGCGCACTCCCTGGAGGACCCAGAAGTGGACTGGAAGTGCTTCTGGTCCACTTCCAGGTCTGCTGCCAAGCATGCTGGGGAGCCGCGTTTCTGTGGGACACTTCATGTGCCCCAGCATTCACAAGCCGCCCGTTACCTAGAGGTATGTAGAAAAAACATTTAAAGCTGCGTCAATGTCTGAATCGCCAAATCTTTCTGAATCTGAATTTGGAGGGTTCCAATTCGATTAGGAGATTAAAGGGTCCTCTGATTCAGAGATTCGGACACCAAACTGGGCCGAATCTCCACCAAATCAAATCAGGGACCGAAGCTTCGCACAGCCCTACGGGCAACAAGTTCAACCCATTATTCCTCAGAGGCAGTAAACTGGCTTGCTTGTCAAAAATGTAAAGTGTTTAACAGAATTTGAGGAACGTATATGAACTACTATTTAACCTGGCCTTTCTTCAGGCTGTTACCAACTGAGCTCTAGCAGCTTCAGGTCCCAAAGTAGCTATATTGATCCAATTCCAATCATACTATGTACATTTCCTGGTGCATCAGCATGACGAACAAAAAACATGTTGACCCATAATTAGGCTTCCATGTTCCGTGAACATAAACACAAAAAGGCAGAGCCTCCCCTGGCACTATTTTATCAGGTTCTGCAGATATATACAGTGGAATTTGTGTTGAGGCCATTTGAAGCCAGAAGGGATAGTTCCTTGTTCTTATAACAGTAAGTTAAATTCTGCATTAAAGCAGTACTATCTGCAGTAATACGAGAGCACAGCAAGTCAAACATTTCTGTTGTCAGATTACAGCAATGTGCATTTTCAAAAAATGAACTGAAAAAGGGAAAGACCAGTGAACTTGATCCGTTTAAAATAAATGTCAATATTAAATTTACAACATATCCCAATAGCACAACAAAACAGAACGCCAGCTTTTAAATAGAAAAATGGATTACGATTTGTATGCATGTGTCAGAACTCAACTGAAAGCATGTCTAGAGCACAAGTGGAGCTTTATAAAAGCATGGGCACATTACTCTTGAAAAGGTGCCAACTAAGGGTGCCTATACACACCCTTAGTTGGCACCTTAGTAGCGAGGCTGTTCCGACATCCTGCGATTACAGCACATCAGAGCAGACTCAATTAAATAGAGTCTGCAGGAGCATGGTAATTACCGTGCTCCAGCAGACTCCAGCATCTTGCGTATCATCGTCCCCGAGCTGAAAAATGGCAGCAGGGGTACTTTAACTAAAGCTCATTCAACTCTTTAACTAAAGCGCTTTAACTAAAGCTCTCAGAGTAGCTCTAATTAAAGTGCCTCCTCCTCCTCCGAGCACGTGTATAAAAGCCCTAGGACTTCAAAAGCAAAATCCGCAGAATATCAGTTGGTTAGATAAATGCTCTGAACTCCATAAGGTTCCTCCAAATTCTAGCTTAATACAAATTCCCAGTTAAAGAAGTCATGAACCTTTGGAAGAAAGGGAAAGAACCCTATTAAAAGGAGTTGCATTAAAAAAAAACCAAACAAGCCAACAAGAATAGCATAATTAAGCACATTAAAATACAACTGAGCATTTTCAGTTTTGAAGTGAAGCAAACAACTTCATTGGAAGTGTTAAAAAAAAAAACTCTTTTTTTTTCCCTTATGAAAGGACAAACAACTTGATCCGTTTATCTCCGACATTCCAAAAGATTTCAGCTCTGGCTTATACCTCCATATGAAATTTGGCATGGGCAAGAAACTTTTAACCACCCCAGCCTGGGTGAAACACAATCTTAAGTCCCCTGTAGTTTTAACAGTCTACCTCTAGAATATTAAAATCAGAAAGCTAAAGATTTAGAAGTCAAACAAACTCCTTCCTTCAACTGGATCCTTAAGACTAAGATTCTCATTCATCTGAAGAGCAAGTAGAGTGCGATAAGAATCACATTACAATCACAAGGGAACATTCATTTTCCAAGAAAGTAGCTATACTAATATAACATGCTTCTCACAATTAAACAAGACTGGAATACAGAAGGAATATTTTAGAATATTCTATGCTTCAAAAATAAAATATATTCTCTTGATAGTAAAGAAAAATGCCATGTTTTTATCTCTACAGTGCCCTTTCTTACATTAAAAGGGACCCAGAGCCCTGTAGGAACTGGAGCCCTATATCAAAACAAGGAGGAAAAAAAAAGAATATACACAATTGTCATTCTGAGGTAGACTGATAAACTAACAGTATATCCACGTAAGGTGGAAAAAGATAAAGGAAAGGTAAGTTTAAAGAAGTTTTCAAATTGAGTCAAGACCATCAAAACTGGACAGAATATTTGCTGCATCACATATACAGGTCACATTAAGTTTATGCGTAAATTGATGATTTCATATTTCCACAATATAAAAGCTCATTAGGCACAGTTTTAACAGAAAGCTCAGAAAATAATGCAAACTAAGCTTGGTTTTTTTGTGGGTTTTTTTGTTTTTGTAAGAACATTCTATAAAGACAGAATCATTTGCTGTAAACTTACCACATCTAATTCGGCTTCCTTTTTAAAAACTGAATATGCTTCTTCATAGCCATTAGAACGAAGATAATCTGCTATTGCTCGATTTCTAAACAAAGAAGAAGAAATTCAATCATAAAACATTCCTAGCCACAATTCTAAATAGTAATGAAAAACCAAGAAAGAATGCATGTAGATGTGTTCACAGTGTAACTAGTAAGGGAGACCCTGTTCTTCAGTATTAGCGCAGTAACTCTAACGTTCTCCAAAGCACATTCTGGGTACTAATTTGGCATGCAAAGCTCTTGGGCCAAAGTATGAATAGTAAAACAAATATACTTTGAATATGGTCTTGAATTCTAGCAAGAAGACTGCAGTTAAGCCCATATTAAAACAGGCAAATTATGAAAAAAAGGTCTCACACAGTATATATACAGCAGCTTTATTAAATAGGGGAGTGGTGGGGGTGGAAATCAAAGCTAAGGTCATACTGGAATAGTGATTTAATAGAGGTATTCTGGGTTGGGTAAATAAGATTTCTGAGAACAAATTTAAGATAAACCTAACTAAGGAAGTGTGTCCACACACTTCTGCAGTACAGGCAGTCCTTGGACTTACGACATAATTGGTTCCTGAAAACCGCATCTTAAGTCGAAACGTTGCAACTCAGAACCGATTTTTCTCATAAGAAAAAGTGTTATAAATGGGGGATTGGTTCCTGAACCAAGGCCCGATACCGTATTTTCACCAAAAATACCCCAGAATTTTGTACTCAATCAATTTTAGATGACTAATATAGCTGCATTAATGTATTTATATTGTAAATAGCAATCATATTGACTTTGAAGGACTTCTTTGAGGTGACGTTGCTGGACTTTTTGAAAGGCTCTCAGTTGGACTTTTTGAAGGGTGCTTGGCTGGAGTCTTCTCAGAAGTCTTGGCTACACATTTTTCTGGAGTCTGGTCTAGTTTCTTAAAGAAAGTCTCCAAGGAAGTTTGGACAGATGTTCTCCTGGGAGATGAGCAATGTAGCAAACTTGATCCAATGTGACGCCATGCCAGCAAATGAGAGTTGTAAAGTCGAAACTGATGTCAAGGTTGAAACAAGGTGTCAATTTATAAACACTGTCAGTGCGAAACGTTGTAACTCAAAACATTGTAAGTCGAGGACTGCCTATAGTATGAATTTCTCACCAGAGATTAAACCATTGCAATTCTCATGTAAACAAGCTTCAAATTTGTTTTGCAGAATGACACTTAATTACAAAATATCCCTACATTACCCTTTTCTACCACCAAGAGAGTGGGCAATATTATCAACTATAGGTAAACTGACATAGTTCAGTAAGCAAATACTCATTTTTTACTTCTCTGAAAGATTACAAATGACTTGAGTAATAGAAAACAAGAAGGTCACCTATTATGTACAAGATAATCACTAAATGTATTTACATATTAAAAGATTCCCTCGTATCCCCCCCTTCCCTCACAGCATGTGTAATTCCTGCCCATTCAGTACAGACTGGAAGTAAATTTTAAATGTAGATAATGCAAGAATAAGACATGTAAGTGTGCGTGCAGATGTGCTTACACTTACAACACTTACCTACATTTCTTTCCCAGGTATCAAGGTTTGTCTATATTTGTCTTATTTGGCCAACAAGAGCTAACCTTGTAAGAGGATTACAAAGAAAGCATGCTGCATTCATTAGAGGCTCATTCTAGCCTAAACTAAACCCATTAAAATTGCCACTAAAGCTAAAAGGTGTTCCAGATTGTTTACTTTACCTTCAAATAAGTCTCAAATAATAATGCATTTTACCTACTGAAATAGCTAAACAAAAGGACAAAATGGAATTTTTAAATGAAGTTTCATTTCATTGTGCTGTATTTTTAAAGCTACTATTAAATGCCATTAATTTGCAATATTCACAAGTCTCAAATTGAAGGAAGGGAGCCAATCTGAAATCTCCACTTGCTAGAAGCGAATTAAAAGCTTTCCCTGGCAAGTACCAGCCCCAGTCAGCAGCTTCTGCAACATTTTAGTCTTTATGTATCAGTAATACTTTCTGTCTGGAAAACTAAGTTAAGAAACACTGTTACTGACTTGGCCATGATTTAACATTTGACATCATGACTTGAATTGCACTGCAGCCAGGCATAGGAGGCTACCACCAGAAAAAAAAAAAAAAAACTGGCATCATAGAGATGATCAGCTTTTCCTTACTACGTTACAGACCATTCAGTATACGTAGGGGGATGTGTTGAATGTAGCTCAGACAACAAACAGAATCTAAACAAGAATGCTGTTTCTTGAAAATAAACACGAGACTCAAAACTGATTATTTTCCAGACATTTCAGTGAAATCACTTTTTTCAGCAAATAGCAACAGCACAAAATTACTCGTCACCTTCAGAATGGCAGCTGTTTCATCTTAAGATTTATTTATGATTTAAAATTTCAGACTATAATGCAACAGATGTGGTTCCTTCTAAAGAAAGATTTGCAAAGGAGTACTAAGACTTGATTAGGTCATTTTTAGAATGTAAAATAGAACAATATTACTTAATCACACACATTAGAAATGTTTCTGTCTGAAGAAGGGACTAGTCCAGACATCTTTCTGCTCTCTCAACTATAGCTTTTCAAGGAAGTCAAGAGCATGTACACTTAAGACTTTGTGGATCACTAGGGCCGCGTCCAGACGAGCGCGGCCATGCGGTATGTGGTGCCACATACCACATATTCAAATGTTCTCGGCACTGCTTTTTTTTTTTCTCTCTGTGAATTTTTTTTGACCCCTGAATATCCAGGGGACAAGTAGTGGCAGCGTTCCCAACTACTTGTCCCCCAGGGAACCAAAAGTCTACGCTTGTGTAGACGTGGTCTAGGTGTACAAGTTTATGAACCCTGCTTACAACACAAATGCCTAGCCACTTCAGCTGTTTGCTACATTCACTCAGCTGCAGAAACATGAATCAGCGTGGACAAGTTTGCAGGTTTTTTTCCTTTTAATACACAAGATCATTTATTCCAGTACAAAGTTAAATACCATCAAAAATTGTGTATCAACTATAATTCCACATGACAACAAGGGTTTATATTTACCCACAACTTCAAAGTCAGCGTACCCAATTTGAATTTCAGAAATGAGTTTCAGAAACAAGTCATCTTTTAAACACTGGCTGGGGATCCAAGTCAAGCTGGTTCCTCATGCTACAACTGGAATTGAGGCGATCATTCCAGTGAAAATGTCTGAGCTCTGCTCCTTGAGCTCTCTCTAATCTGCAGTTGTAACAGGAATAAGCAGTGTAAAGGAGCTTGCATAGCTTTTTAGCCAAAAGACTTCCATCTACAGATCTCACTCCTGTGTATAGCTATAGCAGTTCCATGTTCATGCATGCTTCTAAACACAGCCAACAGAAATCCTGGTCTTCCACATGTTCCAATACTCACAAATTTAAATCCTAAATTAATCTTCAAACCACTGGTATATTCCCCACGGAAAAAAAAATTGTTTCTTGCTTATATGGCAATTCAGTATTGAAAGACTGCTCATAATTGCCAGGATAGACAGCTTAAGAAATGAAAAGCAATTAAACTTCCTTAACATTTCACATTTAATCTAGGCTTTTTTTCCCCCTTTTGAAAGTTAACATTTTCACACTACAAAGTCTTGTCTCCTATTTGCAAGTGATATCTACTTAAATCCCAGCCTTTCTGCTATGGTCTCCATCTTAGCACCTCTTACAGAGGGTACAATAGCTGAGCAGGTTTCTCCACTGAAGCATAATAGCCAATTCCTATTTTAATCCATAGATTCTAACCCTTTGCTAAATTTCTCACACACAGCAACAATTCAATTGTCTGAATCAAAACTGAAAGGTCAGTCAGAGGTTCCTAGTCTGAGGACAGCCTGGCTAAAGGGCATGCAACTAGCTTTTATAGTTTATGACGCCAGGAACAAATTATATTCGTGTACATGGGACAATACAGTGGAAATGTTACTCCTTTCTATCAGTCCACAATTGGTTGCATTTGACTAAAAGCATCGTTAAAAATGCTACATTTTGATTTGGCTTCCATCAATACCTGTGCAGTTTAGATGCAAAAATCTGAGCACTCCCAGAATTATAAACTTCATGATCACCAACAAAGAATCAGGCGGGGGCGGGGGGAAGGGAGGGAAAGCAGGGAAGCAGACCTGGGGGCTTTTTTTTTTTTTTTTTAATATGTCTATCGCATATTTCTAGAAGGAACCATAGGCGATAATTTGCTTAAGAGAATACAAATATTCCCCTCCTGAACTATACTATATGCAATATCCATCAGAGGAACGTGATGGACATTAAGATAAGAAAACTTTATTCTAAACTTCTAAAAAGGAAAACAGAACAAATGCATCCAATAAAGCGCCACTTTTAGAAGATTTTTAAAAAATACAGGACCGCTTGGGGAGAAAAAAAAAAAGAAAAAAGGTTTACAGTTAAGTCTATAAAAAAAAAACCCATCGTCAGTACGTTACACTGTGAGCTTCTGGCTTACGCTGGGTATTGTCGATCTTGCAAGGAGACTGAAATCCCCTTCAGTCAGCTTTTTACACTTTGGCTTTAAGGTAAATTACTAAAAAAGCACTTATTGGGGTATGCTACCAAACAAAACAGGATATGGTAGTAGACTGCTGGATTGCTACGAACAAGGCATATCATGCCCTGCAACAGAAATAGTTTATTGTACACAAAAGTAGAAATTGTAACTAAAAATTTCACCACTTAAGCTACCCTGGATATTTGCGATAAAACTGGATAATTATGCTTGAAGATTACCCTTGCCAAACAAATCTCTGAATTCACCTGACTGAACTGATCATGGCAGACAAAGAAAAGGAACACTCATTGTGGTATAACATATATGCATAGCACTTGATCATTTTAAAGTGCTACTGAAAAACACCAAATAATCTTTTCATTGATATTTTAGTCAGTGTTGCACCTGTTACCTGCAACTATACTGGATAATTTTTTTTTAAATTACAAGTCAATCAAAATATTCCTGCTCTCATCATACTTTCAATTAAATTTAAGATTAACCCATAAGAAAAGTGAGGCAAAATTTTTTTTAAAAAAGATGTCACTATATGATCCTTTCTTCCTGCCCTACCTTTGGGCTTGTGATTTTTTGCCATTTGCCCCAGTACTCTAAATCGGGGTGCTCAACTTCCATCGTGCAGGCCAGATCCCACCTGCAGTGCCATGTCATCTGGCTTGGGGGGGCTCCCTATGGGTCCAAAAATTTGGCAGCAGTGGAGCAGTGCCACCACTCACTCCCTTGCTGCCAACTCTACAGATCCATGAGGAGCCCCAAGTCCTGTGTGCTGCATCCAGTATCTGATCCCAGCAGGCAGGGCCAGCCCCAGGGCCAACACCAGTGGGGGGGAAAACATCAAGCCCACAGGATCCAATCCTGATGTAAGGAGGGCAGGAGAGGGTAGTGCGACCCACTCCTCCACCCTGCGGGGGGGGCGGGGCGGGTTGATGGCCTTCCTCACTTCATCAAGGGCTGGAGGGATTCCGAAAGCATCTTTGACTGAGAACTCTGATCAACAACAGTCTCGACTGAGGTCTTCAAAATGCTCCTTCCAACAGGCACTGATGGCTTCCTCGATCAGGTCTCCCCCATCCTTATGTCTCAAGGGGGTTGGGTCCCCGAGTGCTCAGACCACAGATGACGTTGACGGCACTGAAAAAACAATGCATATCGTGGATTGTAGCCAGATGTTGAATCTCTTTAGCCTTGTTTTCCTACCATTTGTTCTTCATATTGCAGGTCCTCTTTTGGACCTCTGCCGTGGCTTGGAGACTGAATTTCTTTTGCTTAGAGTTGATGTCCCCCTTTGCTAAGTACAAAAGGCCTTGTGTTTGATTAAACTCTTGGATTTCCCATTCGATCGCACTCTCATCAAACCAGTCTTGATGTTTCCTGGTGAAGAATCGAAGCATCTCTTCACAGGTGCTGATGACAGTGGCCTTGAGGGCATCCCACATGCTGCTGACATTCTCCCATTGTTGTTGATTGGAATTTACCAGTTTTTCATTGAGACACTGATGGAAGAAGTCTCACTTGTTTGGGTTCTTGAGTCCGTTAACACTGATCTTCCATCAGCACTGCTTCTGCTGCAGCCAGATTGGGAGCCAGTTTGAGTGAGATAACCAAGCAAGTGAGTTCGTGATCAGTCCAGCAATCGTCAGCTCCTAGCATAGCTCAGGTGACGTGGACATCTTTGTGACCCCAGGCAAGGATGATGACAGTCAATCAGGTACCAATGCTTCGATCATGGGTGTTGCCATGTCTTGTGCCTGTTTTTCTGGCAGAACAGGGTGTTGGTGATGGTGAGTCCGTGTTCTGCGCACTCGGTCAAGAGGAGAGTGCCACTGAAGTTGACCTTTCCTACTCCTTCCTTTCCGATGGTTCCATGCCAGAAGTTACAGTCCCTCCCGACTCTGGCACTGAACTCGCCAAGAAAAATAAGTCTCTCCCCTTCCAGAACATCTGAAAGGACTTGGTCAATACTGATGCAGAAGTCCTCCTTGGTTTCATCAGCAGCGTCAAGAGTCAGGGCACATAGACTAATGACAGTCATACTGGCTCCACACCAGTTTAAGACAGAGTCATGAGACATTTATTAATTCCAACAGAGAACTCATTGAGTTGGTTTGAGTTCATTCTTAATGGCAAAACCAACTCCATGAAGTTGGTGTTCTCCTTCCCGTTTACCCTTCCAGAAGATATAACCACCTCCATGTTCTTTGAGCTGCCCATCTCCTCCTTGCTGAGTCTCACTCAGTGCAGCTACATCAATGTTGCACCACCTGAGTTCTTAGGCCACAACTGCAGGGTGGAGCTCTGGGTGTTCAACTATTACAGTTGCCCACAAGGGTCCTGATGTTCCAGGTCCCAAAAATGATGGTGCATCTTCATGGTATTTTCGATCACAGTAAAGGTGATCCCACGGATGCAGTTATCAAGTCAGGAAGCCATACAGAATATTGTATTAGACAGACTATGTTTAGGGCACTTTTTCTAGCCCCCCTCCGCATATGGGGTGAACAGAGCACATCCTGAAGTGGGCTGCTCGGTCACAGTGAAAGCTACCAAATTGCATTCCTGTCTCATCCAAGTGCTAGATGACCTTCTTGTAACCGTCTTCATTCTAGTTCATGACTAGATGCTTCCAGACCTCGCACTACTCCTGTCACGATCAACTGGTTGCCAAAGGGCTTGAAGAAACGTGCTGGAAAAACTGCTTTCATGGAAGATGCCCATGTAATTTTTGCACATGGGCATCTGCACATCAGCTTCCACGTAAGCTCCTGACAGAACAAAACCCTGATCCACAGTGGCAAGGAGACCAAGACAACTGGGGATCTCATACCACTGCAGCCTTCATCTGCATTTGCAGCCACTGAGATTCTAACATCTTCTTCCATCTGCTCCGCTGTTGAGGACTTGTAGACCCACAGCTGAGGGCTGGGCAGGCTTATACTGGTAGTGAACTGTACCTGCCATGTCACAGCACCAAAGATGTATGCGGTTTTTCAGGAGGGAAAGCACTGCCATCTACTGTCCTCACCACATCCTAGTGGTGCTGCCACTGCTTGGTTTGCGACTGCTTATTTGTCAGTTAGCTCTGCTTATTTCACAGCTAACCTTCCCTGAAAGTCATTCCACTAGCTGCCTCCTGCAGACACCCTGGATAGCGGTACATCTCTACCCCACAGAAAGGGATAAGTATCACTGCACTGAGTCACAAAGCCAAATTCCCTTTAGCTAACTTCCTTTATTAACCGATGTGCTCCCCCATACTTCCTAAATTTGCCATCCCAGTCTCCCCTCAAGCATTCATTCTAACCATCACTTCAAGTTCAGAGGGGAATTGTAAATCTCATTCCAGTATTTATTCCTTGTTCTCATATTAAGAACATACAACTTCCTCTGGCCTCCCTCTCACCTCCTCAAGCCTCAAAAGTGGTTCTGAACCTTTTTGAACTTGAGGCACCTTCACTGGGCTTGAAGCACACCTCACTGGACTTGAGCCACCCCACCCTATTTTCTATTAATTGAGTGGCACCCAGTTTCAAAACCTAATTTATATTACAGAGCTTACTCCCTTGTACAGGGGCTGGGCAGTGGGGATGGGGGAATTCTTCAAGCAAGGACCAGCCTTAGCCTGTGTTTATCTACCACTTATCTCCTTATATCTCACTTACCTCCTCACACCTTGTGGCAACCTTCAAAGGATCTGACAGCACACCAGGATACCCCAGCATCCCGGTTGAGAATGACTGCTCTAAAAAAATTGACCTCCAAATGCCTTGTCAGTTACTAATTATCCACTTAATACAGCTCATTCTTTTTACTCCCTATTCACATCTATTCCAGATGCCAAAACTGCAAGCAGTAAATAAGAAAATAAATTTAATTCTGGATGTGTTCAAGAAGCCTCTCCTGAGTGGCTTCTTTAAGGACTTGTCAATACACTGTTTGCAAAAAGCTGAATTAAAAGAAAGTTGATGCACTGTCTCAATCCATCAAGATTTTACCTCAGAGCTTCATTTAAAAATACTTAATTAGTAAAATAACAGGATGAAATGACATGCAACTAATACATATTTTTTATAGTAAGAGGACTGTTCTGACACCAAGGAGATAGCTGTCTATTCCTAAATCCACAAATATACAAAAGGGGAAAACACCATGTCCAAGATCAGTTAATAAGACTTATAAGTTCTGACTTCCGCTGTTGTTTTCATACCTCTACAATGGCAAGCAATGTGCTCCAAAAGAAAAAGGTATCCAACCACTGCTTTCACATTGTTATAACATAACTAAAAGGAACAGGTCAGGCCATGCATTCGTGGGCCATTTTGGCAGTTGTCCGACTGGGAAGAAAGAAGAAGCAAAGAAGACCACATGCTCTGTTGTTCCAAGTCTGAACTATTCAATCTCTGTGTCTTTTTAAATATAGCTTAAGACAAAATGGTAGAGAGAGTCAGACCCCTCCGAGACTCCTGGGGCAGGCACTTGTACCCCAAGAGGCATACTGCTGACTGGATACTCATGAGGCAAAGATGTAGCGGCAAAGAGTGCACCAGGATTTGCTCAAGACATGTCTTCTTCCTTTTTATTCTACCCCCTTAGAATATGTAGGAGCAAATATTCCAAAAGACCGCTTGGCTTTAGTCCCTTCATGACTGAACTCCTTTCACCGAACCCTGATGGAGGCAGAGGACAAGGACAGTGGAAATTGAGAAGGGGGAAAGGAGGTTATCATTAAACACTAAAGGGTGAAGGCGGCTGGTCAAGGACAGGAGGTGAAAAAACTAAATCAGAGAACAAAACAGACTGAAAGTAAAAAGCCTTGTTAGTTGCACTGCCCGTCTCATTTTGCTTGCATTTGTATTCCCTTCTCCTATCCATTGCTTTTAATCCATTTCTTTCAAATCTGAAGACCTACATGCACTTAGGATTGAAGATGATATAGAAAAAAATATTTTTAAAGTTCCTAACTTCAATTTGTTCTAGTCTATGCCCACTAAATTAATTAAGACAAACTTCCACAGCAGAATTCTCTTTATTCTAAGGCCAAAACCAATTCCCCATTTCAGCTGATGCTAATATTGCTTTTGAACCTAATTCTCTTTAAGCATTATAAAGAATAATTTGATATTAATTCTCCTCTATCTGTACTTTGACTCACCACTGCCCACATCATACTTTAGCTTGCTTTTATAAAACTTAGCTATTCCTTTTGCCACTACAGCCATTGTATAAATAAATATACAAGCAGATGAAAAAAAGATAATCCACAAAAACTCAAAGCAGAATGTGAACATCACCTTTTCAAGGAATGTAGGTGGGAATGAAATATCTACTTTTCTGTGGAAATAGAAATAGAGTGTAAAACAGCCCGTGTTTCACTCTATGAAAACACTTACAGTTCATCTCGTTGCCTTTGTGACAGCACCATCGTGGCTCTGATGTCAGGTTAACGTGATTCAGCTGTTGTTACGTCCTCAAAATCGAAAAACCTTGGGAAATCCTGAATCCACAATTGAATCTGCCACAAAATAGCTTCAACCAAAAGGAAAAAATTCTCCACGCGTGAAATCCCACAGGAAATCTGGAGGCATTCAACAAGGAGTGTTCATTCCGTCTAGAAGAGAAAACAAGACATTGTTATTTTTCCTTGAGAAACTTTTCAGAACCACTTTGGGCTCTTGTGAAGAATTAGGTACCCAGCTTCAAATAGCGTCTTAAAAAACAGATGGGCAACTCATGCCCAAACTAATGCATTTTCCACATAACGTAATTCAATTTACACCTTGTCAGCATTTCTCCATCTCTGGGGCAGCACAATGTCTGTCCGCCTTTTGCTTTCAGGAACACAGGATTGAAAGGCCCCCTTCTGGATCAGAAAGCCCAGTATCCTACCGCTTGCAACCATATCATAATCCCTTTCACAAACTAATCACATTCCATCTCAAAATTAGTCAGTCTCAAGGGCTCTACTAGTACCTGGGACATGGACAGGAAGTTTCCGGAGCACCTTCTCAATGGAAAATGGTGGGGGGAAGAACACCACACCACCGTCAGCAAAGCCATTACACATGCAACATATACAAGCACTCTCTCTACACAATATGGTAAAGGTTGCTAATGATTTTATTCTGTTTCGGTTTACAATATATGGCACAGACAAGCAACAGTCCTATAGGGCACTCTGACACTGGCTGAAATTCAAGGGTGGAGTTTAAAGCAATGCAAAAGTGCTTCTGACTGAAAGCTAGAAGCTTCCTGGGACTTTGCACTATAACACATGGCATACTGCATCAAATTTACAACATAAAGCAATGCTAAAGATATGTTAGGCTCACTTCTGAGCTTAAAATTAGGTGGTTCTCTTAGCTAAGGATTTATGATATTATGCACATTTGAAGTGTGTATGGCACTACGCAGATACACCAATAAGCATTTACATGGCACAGAAGAAAGCCAATTCCTCTTCCTACCACCATTTGAGAAAAGCTCAAGGGAAGAATATGCACTCTAACATGGGCTAAATATATCTAAAGGGAAGACGAATGTTTTACTAAGAATTTATCTAATGCTAAGTCTTCACACCAATTCCGTGTTGTTAATACAGCAAATTTTTAAAACCCTGGGCAGCGTGGTTCTCTTGGTGCTTGGGGTTGGCCCAAGCCTGTTGCATCACCACTACTGAAGAGGATGTTGTGGGCAGTAAATAATCCAATAGAATAGTATTTTTCAAGTATCTTCTGACTACTGTTCCCAAAATTTACGAATTTTAAGTGAGAGGAGCATCCAGGCCAGAAACCTTGCTTTTCATGCATTTGATTTACACCATTTAAACTTCTTCCTACACAGCACTAGGAACTTTAATTCTCAATAGGCTAGTGACTTCTGCTCTGAACTACCCAGTAGATCTGGGTGAGGAATCATCACTCAAATCACTTTAGCATTTGCCTCTGCAGCGCCAATGACTTCCACGCTGCAGGTACTGTTGTGTAACTAACAATGTCGTCATTATAAGCAAGTGCCAAAGCCAGTACACATTGCATCACTGCTGATTTTCTGTGCGCACTTGGCAAGAGTCTGAACCACACTATTTGCTCTTAAAGAGCAAGTATGTCTGACCAGTCAGGGAAGTGCCTTTTAAGAATGATGTGAAAAAGGAAAACACTCCAAATTATCTATTCAGACTCTCTCATTAGAGATTTTAGTTGCCTTTATTACCTTCTACCAGATATTCCAGAAATTAAACTTACTTACTTACTTTATTTCCCCCCATCCACTTCTCATTCATTATGCAAGATGCTACAGTACTTTTGCGCACATTTGCATTAATTAAACTCCTGAATTACTCAACTTTTTATAAAGCAGACTATTTTACACTGGAAGTGGTTTTTTTGTATAGTCAGGAAAGCTTTTCTATACATTTCAGTCTTTAGGAGATCAGGATCTAGGTTTCGGAATAATGCTTAAAAGTTCCACTGTTCTAACAATTGATACCATTTGACTAGACACCATAGACAAAGCCAAACTGTGCTCGGTAATACATTTAGACCAGTTAGATGTTACCCGAGCAGGCAAGATTAACCAAACCACAACCATACATCACTAGATTAATTGTGGCGAACACATTCTAATGCAAAAGAAAAACTAAAGTGCTTTTACCATGACTGTTAGAGGCAAGTAATGCATGCTGTCCCTACTCCAAACAGCTTAAAAATCTAAAACAAAACAAAACTGCCAATTAAATTAAATACGGTAATAGTCATTTTTCCCCTGCAAATGAGTCAAGTAAAACCTTGGCATAAGAACTGATCGCACAGAGGGGTTTCCAGACAACAAGCGACTAAAGAGGCTAGGCCAATTCAGTTTAGAAAAGACGCTTATGGGGGGACAAGATAAGGGCTACAAAATACTGAACGGTGAAGAGAAAGCAAACAGGGATCTGTTATTTACCATGACTTATAATACAGAACTAAGGAACATAAGAATGAAATGAAGATATACTAAGCTTAAAACAAGAGACCGTTCTTTTTCACACAGCATGCAATTAAAGTGCAGAACTCATTGCCACAAGAAGTGGAAGCTGACAGATGCAGCCAGATTCAGAAATGGATTGGACAAATTCTTAGAGGAGATGCGCATCAGTAGCTATCGACCATGAGAAGTAAGGAATCAAAACTTCCTGACCTTAAATGCTGGAAGATGCAAGTGCAAAAAGAGTGGAGGAAACGTCTTGGGCATAACCTGTTCATTCTTCCTTTTCGGCACTCACTCTCTTCCTCTTTGTGACATGGGATACTGGGCAAGGTGGATCAATGGTGTGGATCCAATAAAATGTCAGTTATGTTCTTACGCTTCAAGCAAGAGGCAGCTCTAACTTGCCCTTTCACTAATCTTGTGCCGGTGCCTTACCTGGGGAGACAATGCAGCTCCTAAAAGACGATGTTTTGTACTACAGTGAAGATGGGGTACACAATAGAAATTAGAGGTGAATGTGGTTAGTAAAAATGCCAATATCCCCTCAAATCACTAAAAAAAGTGCCCTCTAGAGGGCAATGCTGTCATGGATTTCAGCACTGCTAGTCAAATGGTGGTGTGAAACAGCTGAACTATTCTCTGTTGCTTGTGGTTTGAACATAAGTGTTCAGTTGCCTAATATACTATTCAAGTTGAAAACTAACTACAAATATGTACTTCTAAATACAATATAAAACAACAAGATCCTACTAATTCGGGGAGGGGAATCTCAATACCTGTACTAAAAGCAGCAATACTTGTCACTAACAGATACCCACAAAATTACCTTAAGAAATCTCCTGTAACACTTGCAATTCTCACAGCCAGCTATCAGTTAAATATTAACACTGCTTACTATAATATTAAATCATATATGGAGAAGGAACACAACGTTAAATATTTATTATACCTAGTAAAACCTATATGTAGGTCACAGGATGTAAACACATTTAAAACTGAGTATACCAATTATTTATTCTATGTGCCAAATGGTCTTCCAAATTAATATTAAGCAGGCAGTAAAAAGCCACTCCCTGGCCCCCACCACTTGCATCAGGTGTCTTGCTAATAGCTGTGCAATAACAACATTTTGAAAAGCCATGCTCCAATATTTTGGTGAACTTATACTACAGCTCGAACTACAATTACATTTTCCTGTCATACTGTTCACTGAATACTAGGCTGATTCACTGTTTCAGGACAAAGCTCCTAACAGGCCACTAGTCTCTGAATGCTACTAAAGAAAACTTAATAGGAGGGAGAGGAAAACTGTCACATTATTTTCTGTAGTAATAATGTGACAATATTATCCAATAAAAAAAGTGTACATGGAAAACAAAATGAAGCTAGCCTCAAATAAGTATACTGTTTTTAAACAGCAATTTATTTCTAATCTAGTGAAAAGTGCCTTTAAAAAAAAAAAAAAAAAAAGAAAACTGATGGCAATGAGAGAAGTTACCTGTTTTAATTAAGCATATTTCGGTGTAATGCTGCAACTTATGCTATAAAGACATGATACAAAAATCTATTTCTGGAGGCACTGACAATACTGCTTCACCTCCTATCACACAGCCATGGAGAATTATTGAAAGCTTTGGTCCATTCCCTTAGCAGTCCATGCTGCCACAATAACTCTGTCACATGGGTCTCCAAAAACTACATTAAACTAGACAACTACGACTTAAACTCTCTGCACAGAAAGAGCAATCTAGTCTTACCTGCACAAGGGCACTGATTTAAGTCCAGCTACAAAAATTCAAGTCATTTCAAACAGATTGTAACAAACAGGATTAAAATGCTACAGAACTAAGGCAGTACAGACACGGTCTTAAACATTAGGCTCTCTGGCTAAAGTGGCCAATATCCTCCCCCAAAAAGGTATATGCTGATTTTTCAGCACAGTTTTACTCCATACTGGCATAATTAAGAACCCTAACCCTTTGATCAGGTTTTTGAAACCTTCCACTAGCTTTAATGACATGGTAGTTAACACAGACTTTGAACTTTCATGACTTGATTTCACGTGGTCAGCAGAGAACAGGCCAAGTTCCCACTTTTTCTGAGAGAAAATTAAAAACAGAAAAAGTGGAAGTTTCTAGGTTAGCTATAATAAAAATCAAAGGCTTCATTTTCAGATCACCTCTCTCAAACTATGTGAGCTACAGGTGATCAGCACTTGTGTGTGTGGCAGAGGGCAGGGTGAGGGATTAGCCCACAGGAGATGAGTAAGGGGAGAACTGGAACTACCTTTATGCCCCAATTTAAAAAAAAAAATCCCACAGTGCACTCACAATAAGGAAGGCTCATAGTGGTACCAGGCATTAGCTCCCCTTGTTTTGCTTTTCATTTCAGACACTGAATCCTTACCGCCAATAGCTGTACAGATATGCTACTTTCTGTCGTAGATGAAGTCTTAATCTGACTCGTCTGAATGAGTAAGGAGGCTTAATACGGCAGTTAAAGTGAAGTCAGGAGCACGGCCTTTACTGCACTGAAGTTATACCAAGTAAGATGTGCCAAAACCTGTCTGAATTATGAAACTAAATTCCCAACACATTACGCTACGCAAGAAATATAGTAACATCCCAGGCACAAGTTAGTCAATGATGTCAGTAAAAGGAGTCACAATGGAGAGCCTTAGCCCTACACTGTTTAGCAGCAAGATGCTACTGACATGATGCAAGTCAAGGGTAAAGTTATAGGTTGCTTGCATGAAAAGAGTTTCATTACGGGTCCAGGGTGATTGCAAGTTTGAAAAGAACCACTTAATCCAGCCAAGAGCTTACATATTTTTGTCTTAATATTTTAGGAGTGGCAGACCTGCAGCATGAGTGCCACAAGTGGCACGGGCAGCCTCTGTATGTGGCATGCGACAGATCAGGGAAGGGAAGAGAAGAGAAGGGCGGCACAGCAGCAGATAAGGCAGAAGGCAGAGCAGCAGTTCAGGGAGGGAAGAGTAGGGAACAGAAAAGCAGAGCAGGAGATCAGGCAGAGGATCAGAGTGGCACTTGGGCAAGAGTGCAGGGCTAATTTGTGGCATGCCTGCCAAAAAAGTTGCTCCCCGGTGTATTTAGTCTGCTGACCTTACAGAATTTACACTTATTACTTGGTACTATACAGTTTCATTCATTTTAACGGAGTTACCAATATACTGAAGCCAGCCCTTTCCAGGGAAAGTGGCCACAAAACACTTGAGTTTAGAACAATCACTGACAAACATGAAGAACATTTAAAAGATACTGGGGTCTCTGTTTGGTTTATCTTTGCCAAATAGCACTAAATTGCCAATACCCTTTCCCAAAAACTCCAGTAATCTTCTCTTTCAATTAAGACACCAAAACCCCCTAATACTCTGAACTGACTAGAGTTTGATCAAGAGTGCTCAACTCAATCAGACTGAGAAGCAGACAGTGGGTTTTCTGGCACATCATCACATGGAAGACCACCCCTTCACATCTCTGTAACCTTAGTTGCTGGATTTTGAGGTTTGTCTAAGAAAAAAGAGCAAATGCTGATTTACGCATCTGCAGATGTACCACATGCAAAAAAATAAAAAAAGCAATGCTTGATTTACTTAGCAGTAACAAGATATGTTCCTCATTAGAAGGGCAGTTATTTATTTCCTCCTATTTATGTTTTAGAGATTTCAGAAAGTATTGATACCCATAAGGGTTCTGTCGCAAAAAATGATACCATTCCTCCCAAGTGACAGCTCTACCAAATTTGACACTAAACTGGAGGAAATCCCAACACAGCTCCCATATTTTTTCAAGTTTGCTAAAAAGGGCTGGCTGCCAGCACCTTCTGTGAACCAAAATGCGTATTTCCATTCTCTTTACCAAGATCATGAACCGGATTCATAGAAATTCACTGAGCATTGATCAAACTCTAGTCAGTTCAGAGTATTAACTTTTTTTAGTTGGTTACCTGAAATCAATCTTGTTTAGATATTGACTCCACTGTGAACCACGTGGTGGAAAACAGAGGATTAGACTGCAAGAAACCAACCAGATCTTTTCAGAAATAAAAAAAAAAAATCCCCCTTCATGAAAATATTTACTGCTCTTCATTATAAAGAAAGAATATATCTGTGTGTGTGTGTTATATTCACACACACACACACACACAAAATATGTAAGCAGAATTATATATAAAGTTCTCCATGGAGTATTAGCTGCTATTTAAATGCTAATACAGAGTACCTGCCACTAATGGTTCTGTTTGTGCCACAGTTTCTATTTATTCCACAAAAACTTTTCATTTTTATCCAGATTGGAATACGGCTGGCTCCAGATCAGTACCATTCACATACAAGACAACGAACTCCTATCTGCATTGGATGTTCGTCTCCCAACCCAACTCACAAACACAAATAAACTAGGCAACACGTCCCGAGCAAGACCATTTGTCTTCACATCTATTTTTGCCAAGTCCTCCCTTCCCTACATCTCAGGCCCCAATACATTAGAATACAGGCAGTCCTCAACTTACAACGTTTAGAGTTACAATGCTTCACACTTGCAACGTTTATAAATTGAAACCCCGTTTCAACTTTGACGTCAGTTTCGACTTTACAATGCTTGATCCGATGTGAAGCCATCCCAGCGGACAAGTTCGCTGCGTCACCCATCTCCCTGGAGAACATCTGTCCAAACTTCCTTGAACACTTTAAGAAAGCAGACAAGACTCCAGAAAAACCTGCAGCCAAGACTCCTGAAAAGACCTCAGCCAAGAACCCTTCAAAAAGTCCAACCAAGAGCCCTTCAAAAAATCCAGCAATGTCACCTCAAAGAAGTCCTTCCAAATCAATATGATTGCTATTTACAATATAAACACATTAATGTAGCTATATTAGTCATCTAAAAATTGATGGAGTACAAAATTCTGGGGTATTTTTGGTGAAAATAGGGTATTGGGCCTTGGGTCAGGAACCAATCCCCCATTTATAACATTGTTTCTCATGAGAAAATTGGTTCTGAGTTGCAACCTTTCAACTTAAGACGCGGTTTTCAGGAATCAATCGTGTTGTAAATCCAAGGACTGCCTGTACCCCGAAGATGTTAGAACATCCACAGTTCTGCCCATTACCACTAATGCAAGCAGGATCAAAAAAGATGCTCAAAATTTTCTAAACTATATAGATATCTATGTGTTGGCACACCACCATTGTCTGAATTGTCATCAGACGTGCATACAAGCTAACCAAGACTACAGATGATAAACTATTTAAACAAATAAATCAAGAGACCAAGTGTGTGGCTGAGATGCTCAACCTTCATCAGTACTTCCAAGCACTAAACTGGTCCAGCAAGTGAGGTTTCCTTTGGCATTTCACGAACGAGTTTGGCGTTTTCTTAGAGATGACTAAGGTTGGCTTTGCACAATATCTTCAGCCCAGTTTGTCAGAAAGTGAGCTCTCAACAACAACAAAGAGAAAATCCCTCTCTCTCAACAACAACATAAAGAGAAAAGTATATAGATATATTTCTCTTTATGTTGTTGTTGAGATTATCTATCTCCCATTATTAATTGGCTCACCTGAGACAGAATATGCCAGCAAGTCGGTGGCCATACCAGGAATAAAACCCAGAATTTCTAACTCATGGACTACCCAAAATGTATCTTTTCCCATTGCACCTTCCAGAGAAGAAGTTGCTAATTCTTCAAAAGCTTTTTTTCTTGCTTTTGTTCAAATGGAAAATTACAGACAGTTTATAATGTAGCACTATTAAACCCTGTTAAATTAGGTGTGGAATTCTGAATCAAGAGAAAAAAATAAATTTTACTGCCATAAAGACTAAACAAAAGGTGTCATTTGTTTAAACCAAAATTAATTCAAGAGTCATAACATAAGCCTAGCAGCCATCTGGCCGTATTAGTGAACACAAATGGGCAAAAAGCCCACAGTTTGAGGCCCCTTTAAACTTGACATCTTAGAAGACAGATACAAACACCCCAAAAATTAAGTTTGGAAGTGTACATATGAAGTGTTAGTGTAACATGACGTATTAGCGTACCATGTCGGTCTGTATATTAAGCTCTTCATAAGACCGTAGATTTCTTAAGTTAGGACTCAAGCATTCTGAGCACCAAACCTGGAGTCATTTTTTTTTGTTTTTCAGGGGAGGGTTTGTGTGTCTTTTTATGAAATCACTTGTATCAATGTAACTGTCTGAATACAGTTTATAGAAGAGGAAAAGCAATTTAGGTCCATTAAAAAATAATCCACATCAATGAAAAGCAGAGAACATTGCCACTTCTCTATATACTGCATACGCTGTATATCTTCAGGTCTACCTGGTCATTACGCATAACTTTAGAGGTAACTACTTTAAATGGACAGTACCCTTAAGAACAAGAATTTATGTTCTTTGGCCAAATAATGTCCCATCTATTTTGAGATTAAACCAATCCTTGTTTTTTGAAGTGTTTTAATAGCTTTTGCTTCAAGTTTTAAAATCAGGGAGTTCATATCAAGATGAGTTTTCCTTATTTTCTGGTTTTGATGTTACCTGGAAAACCTTAAACACAAGTTTGCCTAGGAAAAGTTAACTCTCAAATGCACGAAATGCTAAACAATGTAATGGATCAAACAAGTCTGTTATTTAAGACCAAAAAGAAAGAATATAGAAAATTCAGTTATAGCTCTTCTCCTAGGCTAAATCAAGAAGAGACTTCTCCTACTTCCCTTACTCACAACACCATGCAGCCAATTTAACATGGTAATTCTTTGAAGAAGTAAACAGGCACACTTCTTCAAGAACAGATTTGCACTTCCAGATATCAAACTGAGGCGACTCCCATTGATTAACACATCATACCAACCAAAGAACAGATACAAGAGGAAGGTAAAGAGCTTTCATGCATTTCTAGAAAAACCAAGAGTGGAAAACAAAATAGACAGACAGACCTGCTTTCAATTCCCTACCTCCCTAGGAAGCCTGGCCTTGAATCTGAACAACACTCACTCCTCTGGAGTAAGATCTCCCACAGGAACATGTTCAAAAATAGCTTTTATAAACCCTCCTACAGCAGCTTAACTGAAAGACCTCCCAGGATAGTGTTGAAATTTGAGTGCAGATAACCAGGCAGCCCCTACTTTAGGAATCATCTTGCTTACTGCCCTGTAAACCATGATCTCCTCAAAATGAGATTCCATCTCATCTCACCCATCTACTCTTTATGTTATCAGGCTTCACATTTTAGATTTTAAAAAGTCTGCATCTAGATATTTCTTCCAGAAGACCAACAAGATAATCCAGTCTCACTTGTGAGGCTTGAGTAGCAAGCACAATAAAGTACAATATAAAGCAATGACAGTCAAGGAAGGTTCTTATTACAGGAACAAGAGATATTTTCCCCTATATAAGCTCAGAGAAGAGGCAACTGGGGTGACGCTGGCTGGAACAGATGGATCTGTCCCTGCAGGGGAGAAAAAGAAAGCAGAACAGCAAATGCACCTTTTGCTCTTTTCCTAGGAGATGGGAGGAAAAAGGATTTTCATGTTTCCTGGAGCCTTGCAAAAAGTAGTGGAACCGGAAAATACAAGTCAGCATGCATTTACTAAGGGGAGGGAACAGTGGAATACTCACTAAAAAGGGATCAGCTTGACAGCCCAAAACTCGTACTTGGGAGAAGGGAGCAACCCAAGAGTTAATGAAGATGGAGTCCAAAATTTAGTTAAGCACCTATTAGCATACAGAAGTTATTTCACAAGGGTTTTGGCTGTTACATGTTTGGGGTACTATTTATTTGTTGATGGGCCATGGACATGTAGCAAAGTTAAACTGGTAGAATTGTTGATTCTGGGTGAGACCATTCTAAGCAATCCTGCAGATTCTCTTCAATCAGGCATAAATTTTATTAGTCCCATCGCAATATGGGACTGAGGAAATTTTTCCTCAAGTGCTGGTCTTACCCCTGAATTTAAGGGCTGTCTCCCATCTTTCTCATGGTCAAGAGCATTAGGGGAAATTGGTAAAGTATCTGCACCTTTGTAGAGAATTGAATAGGGCATGCATGTTTGAAACTGAACATTTCTGTTGGCCACTCAGAAACACCTTCAAAACCCAAGAGGATAACCGGCCTCTAGGAAGACCAGCTTCTGAACATGAACCAAGAAAGAATCCAGCAAGTTCTATGCCAGGGTATATGGTGGCCAAACAATTTCATTTTCACTCCTACTAGTTCAATGACAGAACAGATTTCTTTCCCTATCCAATACAGAAATACATTAATTCACATGCTTCTACCAACCTGGAGATACAGACTTCACACAGCAAACAAGAATGCCTCACCCCTTATGCTCATGAGGGATTTCATACGTCTTTCAAAGGCTGCTGGACTACTGATTTCCATACACGCCTGCATGAAGGTACAGCAGTCTAAATGTTGTTAAGGATCCAAATGAGCCTGTACTGTTTCTGCAGGAAGAGTCAGATGAGAGGATACACCTATTCACCTACCTGAAGTAATGACACATCGAAGCAAATAAGCTGCTCAGAATTAGGAGATCCTATGACGCCAGCTCATTTCCTATTCATAAAGTTATCCACCCATGCTTTACATTGTCTCCAAACTGTCTGAAGCCGGAGCCACTACATGTTGTCTGTCCTTCAAGTATCCAACACATTTGGGATGCCAAAACTGAACTATGACTCCACTGCTTTTCAAGTTAAAACCAAGTTTCTGCTACAGGTTTATTGTTTACTGAAAGCTAGTTAAAGTCAGCCATCTCTTGCATTACACTGAGTGATTATACTAAAACTATGAAAAGAAAGCCAAAAAAATATAGTTTCTAAGAAAGTGAGAAATTCCCATATAACAACACCCCTATATATGGTGGAGCAGCTAAAAATAGGTGCTTTCAGTCCAAATGCCCTCAGAATTGTTTCTGCAGCGTATTAACTTAATCCTTCACTCACTTCACATTGCTAATAGTTACTGCACTGGTACCACAGCTAATTCTGGCCCCTTCAATATCCAAGCATGTCGGGACAGGTTGACAATAAAATTACAGCAGTTTTTCCTCCCCTTGGCTTTATCGTAGCCATTTGTTCCACCACTGCTTTAATCTTCTCCAGCAATCTTTGAACTATCAAATCTTAATCCAATGCCATAGTAGCACTCTTACTAGTTTCTACCCATGTAGGATAAAGTAGCAACTATCATAGCATACTTGCATAGCTAGCTATTAGCCATGCCTCTGTTGAAGCGAAATCCTCATTAATTTCAAAGGGACCCCCAAGTAAGACCTATAGGATTTGACCCCATAATATGTTACACACAGGCTGCCTACTGAATTTTTCTAGTGCTTGTTATGCCAGATGAGAAAGTATACAGAAAACCATCCCTTGTTTATCCCTCATCTTACACTACTGGATGATCACATTTTCAGTACCCTTGCACCAAGTGTTAATTCACTACTGTTGAAGCTATACACATCGCTTTTGCCCCCTCCAAAAGGAAGCAGTCCAGAAACTCCAAAGAAGGGGATATGAAATACAAAACAAAGAGAGAGTTTGGCAGAGAGAAAGGGAAACACAAGCAAAATGTGCACATAGATTGAAGAAGAATAACCAAAAAAACAACTAGTAGCTTATTTTATTTTATTTTTGGTTCTCGTCTGTCTATACAATGGATGGATAGAAGCTGTTACTGTGTACGTCAGTTAAGTATTTCATTTACACAATGCAACTACCTTCCTACAGCCAGTTCAGTGTACTTTTCTGCAAGATGAACAAGACCTTATGAGCATCCACATTTAATCTGGCTGACTGTTCTGCTACCTCTTTCCCCTTTATGTAGGAATGTCCCTGCATGTTGGTGATGCAGTTGTGTATGCATCCTCCTGGGAAGCCTTCTCTTGCAGGGGCTGCCTAGATTTCCCCCAAAATATGCATCTACAAACAGTAAGTGCGCGCATACGCGCACGCACACACACACACACACACACACTCTTGTTATGACAGAAACGGTGCTGTGTGGGCATAAAGTGAACCTGTGTTAGTTCAACTAAGGTGATTTAACTATATGCATTTTTATTTTATATATGAAATAATAATAATATGGAACGCACTGTACAGCTCTCAAGACAAGGCCAAAGTGCACTTAAGTACATTTTTAGATCATCCTGGGGGAAAGTATCCCGCTGCAAATGAGTCAGATTTGGCCTTAATGCATTAAAAGTCTTTTATAAGCCAAAAAAAATCAAATCTTAATGGCTTTTCCTCATTATTGGCAGGCACCAGCTCAGGGGCTCAGATTTTGAAATGCACAAGTCCCAATCATCATCAAGCAGGTGCCAAGGAAGCACCATAAGGGAACCCATTCATTGGATTTGAACTAAATTCCAGTAAAGAATCAGTATCTTTATCAGGCTTTAATATGAAATGACCAATGCATGGAAATAGAAGCTTACTGGTTGCAATGAAAGGTAAACTGCCCCCTATCACTTAACTCTGTATAATGCCACACCCTCAGATATCCTTTCTTTGCGTGCTCACAATTCCCCTCACTACCCCAAGTTTCCCATCAATAAAACCAACCAATCTCACTGCTGTTTTTCATAAAATAGTAACACTGAAATATAAGAACCCCACAAACAAGAGTTAAAACATTTGAAAAACTACAACTTTTTCCAAATACAATCAACTATACTTCTCAATAGAACAGTATACAAACTGAAGAAGCAATTCCTATTTTAACTTCTGAAGACCACAAACCCAAAGGAATCAACTGGTTACTGGACATGCCACATTTTCCCCACATTTTATCAAACATTAGAGGAGCAGAATGAAAGGGGTTTTAACGTTTAAGTAGCTGACAACCCATAAAATAATTCAAAGGAGGTGAAGTGTGGAATAATTATTCCAGAACAGTACCAAATGAGGTAACTAATAACAATAATAAAAACACTCTGCATTTGTCCTGTAAACTGAGCAATTCTTAGCAACTAATAACAGATGGAAATGTCTTTACACCCATCCTATCAATGATTTTTTCAGAAAATAGGTCTAGCTATGCATCTGTGTAACACTGAGCATAATATGGATAATAGCTGTACACTGCAGAATCAAAGTTACATAAATTGAAGTTACTTAAGCTTGGGTTTTAAGCTTAAATCTGAACTGTACGGGTTTTTTAAAAACAAGTCAGAGGTAAATATTTATAGGACACAACTTGACAGTCACTTTTCTGCAAGCTTACCTTCCATTGTTAATGTACAAAGGTTGCTTTTAACTGGAAGAATCCTCCAATTTTTTTCCTACTGGTTTACTCAATACATTTGACAGCCCCATTTGTCTAGTTAGCTTCTTCCCTTTGTGCAGGTTTTCCAATTCAGTAAGTAAGGAGTGCAAGTCACTTTTTAAGAACTGAAGTTAAACAACAAGATCTGGAAAAGGAATTGTATGAGTAGATGCCCACTGAATTGATAGCATCCACTATAATGACTAGACTCATTATATGGAGCTGCATTGCTGGTATATTACAGATCCTTATTTTATTCCATACCATGTTAAAGAAAGTAGTCGCTTCAGACAGTCAAATACCTCCCCACAATTTCTGAAATACATGCAAGACAAAAACGGTCAACTCACTGAATCTAGACTGATTTAAATGGTGTAATTTTGTTCTAAACACATTCTGTTATGCATTCTAGTTTCCAGAAAATGTTTTTAGAGCTACACATATTTTAAAGACTAAAAACCTGAAAACTTAATCCCATTTTACCCTATTCCATCTAACCTAAACTGGCAAACAAGATACTTTCCCTTATAAATTCAGATTAAAATAGAGCCTTTTCAATTTTCTGAAAAAAGGAGGTGAAAAAAAAACGGGCAAATATAAAATTTATCAGAACAATTAAGCAGTTTCAGTTTTTAAAAAAATGGCTTAATTATTTAACTCTGGGCTTGTGCCTCTTTACTGGCCCTAAACAGTCCAACAAACTGGCTGAAGTTAGTTCACCATCCCTATTCATCCTCAAGCATTACTCTCTAATCTAAAGAACACTTTTAAAACATGAAAATAAAAATTTGGCTAGCACCATGGAAGAAAGAGACTTGGGGGTCATCATTGACCACAAGATGAACATGAGCCTTCAATGCGATGCTGCAGCTAGTAAGGTGACCAAAATGCTGGCTTGCATCCATAGATGCTTCTCAAGCAAATCCCGGGACATCATTCTCCCCTTGTACTCGGCCTTGGTGAGGCCGCAGCTGGAGTACTGCGTCCAGTTTTGGGTCCCACAATTCAAAAAGGATGTGGAGAAGCTTGAGAGAGTCCAGAGAAGAGCCACGCGCATGACGAGAGGTCAGGAAAACAGACCTTACGACAGGCTGAGAGCTATGGGGCTCTTTAGCCTGGAAAAGCGCAGGCTCAGGGGTGATCTGATGGCCACCTATAAGTTTATCAGGGGTGACCACCAGTATCTGGGGGAACATTTGTTCACCAGAGCGCCCCAAGGGATGACGAGGTCGAACGGCTATAAACTACTGCAAGACTGTTTCAGGCTGGACATAAGGAAGAATTTCTTTACTGTCTGAGCCCCCAAGGTCTGGAATAGCCTGCCATCAGAGATGGTTCAAGCACCTACACTGAACACCTTCAAGAGTAAATTGGATGCTTATCTTGCTGGGATCCTGTGACCCCAGCTGACTTCCTGCCCTTTGGGCGGGGGCTGGACTCAATGATCTTCCGAGGTCCCTTCCAGCCCTAATGTCTATGAAATCTATGAAAATATATTTTTAAACAAAAAAGCCAATAAAAGGCATATTTTTAATACAAAAATCTTTTGTGGTGCTTCATGACCACATTCTTTCAGTCAAGTTCTTCCACAATAGGTGATCCTTCTCTGATCAAATGGAAGGTGCTGAAGTTTTCCCATCTCCTTCAGTAAGGTTACTTCTCTCAAGATTTAAGTAGTGTTCTGAACAGCCATATTTTATAGAGTTGGAATGATTTTATGCAAGAAGGCTCTTCTAATTGATTAAACAACAAAAACAGTGAAAAGACTTCCAAATAATAAATCTCTGTTTTAACATTTGTCTTCAAAATACTAATTTTCTTTAAAGTTGGGAATACCAAGGAACATTTCTCTCTGAAGATATCTGAAGCAATTAAGAGCCATTCCTTGCATTCATCCAGCCATCTAGCCTACTTTTAATGTTTATTCTTTTAGTTCTTCCTTCTTTCACATAAAGCATCTGTTGTAAACCTGAAACGTTAAGTCAATTTTCAGGAGCATACCCAGAGTGAAATATTTCATCTGGTTCTTTAAACTGCCTGCTCTGTTACAAAACTGAGATTATCAAGTTACAACCTTGTACACTAAAGTTCAATGTTTTTCTTGAGCTGTTTTTAAATCGCTTAAATACCAAATGATCCTTGCCACTGAGACTCTCAGTATGTCTAGTACAACAAAGCGTCAATTTGGGTGTCTATGATAATGCTTAAGAGGACCCAGGAAAAAAAACCAAATCAAAACAAAAGAACCTAAATGATACTTCATAGGGCTGTATTTTTCCCTAGAGAAGGGGAAAAACATTTCCTGTTCCCAACCCCCACAGCTACAATTAGAAGATGATACTGCTTCTTACCCCTCCAAAAGCTTCCAACACAGCCATCAATTTTAGCATTGCTAAAGGCAAGAGTAACAAAAGAAGCTGACATGAAGGCTACAGTCAGATGCACATCTCCCTCATAGGGGCAAGGTGCCTACTTCTACCTTTTACTAATTAGAGAAATGTTAGTTATCAGAGAGAAGAGTACAAATTTTGTAGGGAATAGTGTTAGCCATCACTATAATTCTCTAGGGATCCTTCTTCCACCTGAAGGATATGAAGACCAAGGACTGCAACAAATAGGGCAACCAACCAACTTTCAGACACCACTCCGTTTCTGTAACAAGCAAAGTTGTATACCAATGGATAAAGAGAGAAAAATTTAAACTGGTTCCAGTTCCTAGCAAATAGACCACACTACTAGAAAGTTTCATTTAATGCCAAAAATTAAACCACCTATCGAGGAAAAAAATGTAACAGCTATTCTAAGGCAACACAAACGTTAGGAGAGTCGAGAATAATTTACCAGTTAAACTGAGTTAATTCAAGTTTGGCCGGCACCCTAGGAATTAATCTCTTCTCTCTCACAAGTATCTGCAGCATGAAAAAAAATCTCAAAAAAGTCACAAAGGCCTTTGATTTACATGTCAGACAGCACTGTCCCATCATACCATAAAAAGGTCTTATATTTAACAACTCCAAAGAAAATGTTCAACCGAGTCCCCAACACACTTTCCTACAACACTTTTTTCTTGAAAGGGTGTCCCAAACCTAATCAGGCACCAATAGATCACAGGAGAGGAGGCAAATCACTACTAAGTATTGACACTGTTGTTTGCAAACATCAACTGGAAGCCTCAGACATGAAGATGTGTCAAATAATTGGGTATATTCACTCCAGATCTCTATGTCACTTAGCTACTGGTTAGCATTAGCTCACAACTTAATTCCAGAAACCAAGAAAAAAAACAATCGTGGTGGTAACTCATTAGCAATATGAGATAGACAGACAGAGAGAAACTCCAAGAATATAAATGCAAAGAAGCAATAAAGGAATCTTTCACATAACAGTTTTACAACACAACACACATATTGCAGTAGTTACTCTTAGCCAAACCATAAATTGTTGGGGATATTTATGGATGTCTTTGATACTTTAATCTTGGCCTATAAATAATCTAGAAAATATATTTCAAAACAGAAATTGGTTAAAACAACTAATTTGGTCAGCTGACAAGCATTTAAGGGTTGTTCAACTGAAAGTATAACATGACTGTAGTAGCACTGTATTTGATACAGCTTAAGGTGACATTAATGTGAGCATATGCCATTAGCTTTCAAAAAAATTGTATGCTTATCCTTGAGAATACTGATGAAATGGCATTTTCACTTGGGTCAGAGCTAAGGTTACTTCAGAGTATAGTGAGCATATTTAATCTGAAGAAAACATATCACTACCAGTGTAAGATTTATTATATCCTTTGATATTAATTTCTTTGCCTTTGAGCACTTTGGATTTATAAGCAATGGGACAGTGCCATAATAGTTAGCTAAAAGCTGTTTAAAAACAAAGCTTTTACCTCCAACACCTTCCAAATCTCATTAAATATGTTAAAAAATACCGAGGATGACAGTTCACCAGTTTAAGTCAGAAGCAACAACAGTCAACAGTTATTGCTCCTGCAGAATCCCACCTCAACGTGCATCTGATATGTTAAGCCCTTAATACAAGGAAGTTACATGTATTCATGTACACTGCTGTCCAGACTACAGCAAATAAAATGCCAGATTAAAAGCCTAGAAAATCCAGCTTTGCTTTCACACCCAATATATAAAACTTGCCCAACCAAAATGATTAGGAGGCATTTGTGCTTACTGAACTCACCTGAAAAGCATGGTTTCTAAAAACTCTTGGCACTGTACATCACTAGGCCTCAGAGCACTTTATCAGTGAGAAAGCCTTATAAATTCTGTACAGTGGACTTTGAACCTAATCTCTGTCCTAATCTCATCTGAGGCACTGTGTTTTAGTGGATAACAGATCAACCACCGCAGGTGAGGATGTTACCCCCAATTATGCCACAAGCTTCAAGCTAGAAGATGACCATATGCACCCTCCTTTTGGTCATGGGAATACTTTTCATGTAGGGTTCTGCAGGAGGTTTTGCTGGTTCGAGTACTTTTGCCTTTAAAACTATCCCTGGAAAGTCCAGAATTAAGTGTTCCAATACTGTGGGGTTTTTGGTTCTTTCAGTTTCACTGCCATGATTCTTCAAGTAAGAATATTATTCATGATGTGAACATCTGCATGATTGTTGGGCAGACCAAAGGACATAAGGCAACATTAGTAAATACCATCATCATAACACCCAAAGAATTCAGATGCAAACCACGCCCCCACTGGAGAGCGGGGCCTTTACTATTAACAAATAAATAAAATTAAATTAAAAATTCTGTCTCTCAAGCAGACTTGCTCAGCTGAATAATTTTCAAAAGCCCTGCTATCATCAGTGATGCTTAATGATAAAGACATATTTTGGGGGAACAAGTTTACACATCAAAGTTAGCTTAATAGCAGTACTTTGCTTGTCATCTTACTTTTTCCCTCAGAACAGAGTTCCAACAAACAGGCCTTGAAAGAGAAGATCTCTTGTCACCTGCAAAAACATATGTATATTCTGATGTTCAAGCCAAGAAAAGGCACCTATTTAGAGGAATGGGAGCAAAACTATGCAAGGACAATATAGAGCTGTTAAACTACAGAAGTTAAACTTTCAGATAAGGATAGGTTTGTGTTCTCTGACAAAAACACCACAGAAGATTCATCTGCCTACAAAGAAATGCCCTCTTCTGCATTCAGGCCCAACCAGCTTTCTAAGCTAAAATTATAAGAAAGCTAAATTAAGTGGCAGCATTGCAACCATAACTGTTCAGAAAACACCAGCTTTGTCCATAATTTGGAAATTCAGGGCACTTCAACTCTAACACTAACAGGAATTTTCTAGAGCTTGGCAAAATCTCAGTATTTAGACTTTTGCATGCATGATGCATTTTAGAACCAGATACATGGCATTTTTCAATAGTAACAATACCCACTGAAGAATGGGTATAGCCCCCAAAAAGGTAGAGACAGTACCAGCTGAGATAAAAGTTTCATATATAGGCCTTAAGAAGTGAGTATATTTGAAAGAAGACCAAGACGCTCACAAATGTTGACTTATTGCCCATTCCACTTATAACCGGTGCCATGTAAGAAGGCTAAGTTGAGAGCAGACAAAGGAGACAAACTGAACATTCAAGGCTGGGTGGAGCACAGGAAGCAGTGTAGGAAGAAATGCTAAATACACTGGCAAGAGAGACCTTGCAAGCAGCTTATAAAAGGTAAGTAATATCTCCTATTTTCTTCATAGCATGGAAAATTAACAGGTTATTCCTGTACAAAAGGCATTAAACAAAAAGATAAGAGATTAATCTTCCATATTTCCAAGGACAACAAATCAACCAAAGTTACAAGGAGATAAGTATTTTATTGGATGACTACTACTTATCTTGGAGACATCTTAGAGAAGAGACATCTTTAATGAACACAAACCCTTCCTGATCCTACTTCCCTAGTAGACCAACTTGACCTTTAAATAAACAAATAAAATTGACATTTTCCAGTTAGTTGCAGTAAAATGGAAGCAAGCAAGTCTAGTTTACCTGATACCAAAGACTAAACACAAAACACTGAAAGAGACCAGAGAAAAGCACAAAACAAAAATGGTTCAGACAGCTCCTAAGAACAACCCTTGTTCAATGTGGTGTTTTCTCTAGGACTAGATTCAGGCGGGAACAACGCTCACCACATTAGGAAAAAAGTCATTCCTGATGACGATAAGATGACCTTCCTATGTTTAATGATCCTATTGTATTCCCCTAGCCCTTTGTTCCAATGCCTTTTTCTACACATCTTTTAATCGAGGACCAGTATTACCACCCCATGACACAGATGACTTGCTTGGTTACTGTGATGTGATAAGGCTGTACAAAACATCTGTGCTGTAAAAATCCCAACATGCCACTATACAACTGCACAACCCACCTTCAAGTCTATACACCGTATAAAGTTACCCTGCTGGGGGCACTAGCGAGTGCAGGGATGTGTCCTTTTATTTGGTGTGCTGCTAGAAACCAGCCTCACCTCGAAGTTATGTGTAGGAACAAATACAGCACCAAGCTCCAATTCGTGGATTCATCAGGCGTAATTTCGGTTCACCTATGTAAACAGCTTCCCTTACATATGGTCATAATCCTTAATTTGCACTTATTTCAATAAAATAACATCAACAAGTGAAAAATCCAAGTCAATATGTGAAAAGGAGAATCAGACAAAAATCCTTGCTTTGCAACAGTGACTGGTCACTTTTTTTTTTTTTTTTTTTTACTGCCAGACAAACCAAGATCCACCCTGCAGGATAAAAAAAAAAAAGCCAGAAAACAGAATACTAGATCTGTTTCATTTCAGAAAGCTCCTGCACCACTACTCTTCCCTAAAGAAGAGACTTCATTGTTATAGCAATTAGTATTCCCCCACCCCAGCAAAATGCAAGCAAAGAAAGAAAAAAAAAAAAATGCTATGAAAGGGTAATCTAGCCATTTCGCAGCTTCTGCCTCCTTACTCCACCCAGTCTCTTCTTTGCTCAATGGCTGCACGCAGCATCCATAAACATGGCCAAATCAGAAGAAAAAAACCACACACACACACACACACACACACACACACAAAAACAAAAGCCCTAAAAAACTACGGATCTGCAACACGGCTTTTTGTCAGGAAAAAAAGAAAAAAAAGATACGTGGAGGGGATAAACAAAGAAAATAAGTGTCCCTATTTTCCCCACTGAAAAGGCAGATGAGATTTTGGCAGGAGACCCTCCCTCTACAAAAGCCTGCTTAATACTGCACAATCATCTGCGTCCGAAATGATAAATCACCGCTCGCAGCATTCGTTCCCCCCCACAAAAACCTTGCGAAGAATAACCTTTACAAATATCATTTTGCCGTCAGGTTATGAAACCTAAAAAACACCCCCCCCCCCCCAAAAAAAAAAACACACCCGCGCGCACACACACACACGAGATGACTCAATCTGGTTAATCCTCCTAAAACATTATCCTCTCACAGCCCTCACCCCCAGTCCTTTCTCACCCATCAGCCCCTCACCCCCTTGGCCCCATACACCCTCAGCCCCACACAGCCTCTCCCAACCTGTCCCAGTCCCAGGTGCCAAAAAGCCTCCTGACTGGCACCAGCCCTGTGCCCTGTTTCTCGCCAGCCACAAGGCCCACGTCCCATGTGCAGACCCCCATTTTGTACCCTGCCCGGCAGCCCTTCCCTGCCTTGTCCTTCTGGAGAGGACCCTGCCCCGCAGTCCCTAGTCAGTGGATGCTTTCAAGCAGGCGAAGAGGAGGATGCGTCTCCCAGCCCTCCCGAGTTGTGACCAGTCTACATATTGACATTGACTCTTTTATGATTTCAATTCAATCTACAAAGAGTGCCTGCTTGAAATGCCGGGCACCATTGACGTTCATTAGAAATTCAAGGCAAAACTAATGAGAGAGGCCAAACAGAAGTCTGCGACGATACAAAGCTATCGGTAGCATGCAGCTATACCAGATCAGGACTGTCCACCCTCGGTCTCGGCCGTCCTTTAGTGGCTTCTCAGCATACCTAGAAGGACACCAGAGTTGGGCTTTATGGACCAAAAGGGGTCCCAGTATTGGGAGACTACCCAACCAGACAATATCTCTTTTATACTGTGGGGAAACCACCTCAGATGCTTCTACTGCCTGAAGCACTATGGCATATAAAGTGAAGCAATATCACAGGTAGGAAGGTCCTATACCATTAAAGACTTCATAGGTTGAAAGCAATACCTTATATGTCACTTAAAAGCCAACGAGCAGCTCGAACAAATCCCAAAGCAGTGGTGCCATGGAGATTTACATGTGTGTATTTAGTAACGTGTGCACCAAGATGCACACTTCTGCTCACAAACACGCATTCCTCGGGGCAGAAAATCATGCAAAATATCTCTCAAAATCTTGTTGGATAAATGTATTCAAATTAGATTTAATCTGAACTCTGCAGATTCAATACTGGTTCAAGGACAATAAACACAAGGTGATGATGAAAAACAACGTATTAAGTTGGATAAGGGCTCCAGCGGAGTAATGCTGAGATCACTTTTTTATTTTTAACACCATTTTAATTAACGTTAGGGCCGTATTAACGACATTTTTGCAAATGATATGGAAGTGATTAGTGTTGTAAATACTAATGGAGAGAGAGGATTATTCCGGAGGGATTTAGAAAGGGTAGGAATACTGCAAGAGAGTGAAAAAATGAGGTCCAGCATGGAAACTACATCTCAGATTACACAAATATCTAATGTGTGCATAATATGAAACACAATCTGCATGGATGAGAGAAACCTCAGAAGCAGAAATGCTGAAGGGAACCAAGCAGTGATAGTGAACAGTAAATTACATGCAAGTTGACATTTCATAGAATCAGAAAATTAGGGTTGGAAGGGACCTCAGGAGGTCATCTAATCCTAGGCCACCCCCCTTGCTCAACACAGTACCATCCCCAGCTGGATCATCCCAGCCAAGGCTTTGTCTATCTGGCTCTTAAAACCTCCAAGGATGGAGACTCCACAAGCTCCCTGGATAACCTGTTCCAGTGCTTTACTATCCTCCTTTCCTAATATGTAACCTAAACTTCCCTTGCTGCAACTTGAAACCGTTGCTTCTTGTTCTGTCATCTGCCACCACTGAAAACAGTCCAGCTCCATCCTCTTTGGAACTGCCCTTCAGGTAGTTGAAGGCTGTTATTAAATCCCCCTTCAGTCTTCCCTTCTTCAGACTAAATAAACGCAGTTTCCTCAGTCTCTCCTCATAAGTCATGTGCCCTAGTCCATGAACCATTTTCATTGCCCTCTGCTGGACTCTAATTTATCCACGTCCTTTCTTTAGTGGGAGGCCTAAAACTTAACACAGCACTCCAGATGTAGCCTCACCAGTGCCATATAGGCCGCAACAAGGGCACAATTTTGGCTCATATTCAGCTTACTATCCACTGTAACCCTCAGGTCCTTTTCTGCAGAGCTGCTGCCCAGCCAGTCAGTCCCCAGCCTGTACCGGTGCATGGGATTGTTCCATCCTAAGTACAGGACTTTGCATTTGTCCTTATTGAACCTCTTGAGATTTCTTTTGGTCTAATCCTCCAATTTGTCTAGGTCTCTCTGAATCCTAGCGCTGCCCTCCAACATATCTACTACTCCCCACAGCTTGCTGTCATCTGTAAACTTGCTGAGGGTGCACTCTGCCATCTTCCAGGTCATTGATTAAAATATTGAACAAAATTGAGCCCAGGACTGACCCCTGGGGCACTCAACTTGATACTGGCTGCCAACTAGACATCGAGCCATTAACTACTACCCTCTGAGCTGGATGATCCAGCCAGTTTTCTATCCACTTTACCTATTCATCCAACCCATACTTCCTTATCTTGCTTGCAAGAATGTCATGGGAAACTGTATCAAAAGCCTTGCTAAAGTCAAGGTATGATACATCCCCCCCATCCACAGAGCTAGTCATCTCATGATAGCAGGCAGTCAGGTTGGTCAGGCATGACTTGCTCTTGGTGAATCCATGCTGACTGTTCCTAATCACCTTCTCCTCCAAGGGCATTTATAGAAGTGCTCCGGGAGGCAGGGTTGGGGGTAGCTCTTTAATTATTGAGCCAGACTAATTAAAAGCGCCTGAGCATCACATGTATCAGCAACCCCATGCTGAAAAATGGTGGCAGGGAATTTTGAACTAAAGCTTATTGAACCAGCTTTAGTTCAAAATACATGATCCCGGAGGCTGCTGGAGTTTGTTAATTTGCACGCACGTCGGAGCAGCCTTGCTGCACATCTATAGGAGCCCCAAATGCTTAGAAATGGATTCCTTGAGGACCTGCTTCATGATTTTCCAGGAACTGACATAAGACTGACTGGTCTGTAGTTCCCTGGATCTTTCTTCTTCCCTTTCATAAGGATGGATACTGTATTTGCCCTTTTCCAATTGTCCAGGACCTCTCACAATCATCACAAGTTTTCAAAGATGGTGGCCAGCGGCTCTGCAATCACATCAGCCAACACCCTCAGCACCCTTGGGTGCATCCTGTCTAGTCCCCTGGACTTGTACATTTCCAGCTTTTCTAAATAGTCCCTAACTTGTTCTTTTGCCAGTGTAGTCTGCTCACCTCCTCCACAAACTGTGCTGCCCAGTGCAGTAGTCTGAGAACTGACCTTACCTGTGAAGACTGAAGTGAAAATGGCACTGAGTACTTCAGCCTTTTATGCATCTTCTGTCACTAGCTTGCCTCCCCAATTTAGCAAAGGACTCACACTTTCCCTGATTCTCTTCTTGTTGCTGACATGCTTGTAAAAACCCTTCTGGTTACCCTTTATGTCCCTTGCTGGCTGCAATTCCAGTTGTACTTTGGCCTTCCTGATTTCACCCCTGCATGCCCTCCATATACTCCTCCCTAGTTGTTTGTCCAAGTTTCCACTTCTTATAAGCGTCCTTTTTGTGTTTTAGCTCACTGAAGAGTTCCCTGCTAAATTAATCTGGTCTTCTGCCATACTTACTAGTCTTCCTGCACATCAGCATGGTTTGTCCCTGTGCCCTCAGTAAGATTTCCTTAAAGTACAGGCAGGTCTCCTGGACTCCTCTCCCCTTCATAGTTTCATAGTTTCATAGTTTGTAGGGTCAGAAGGGATCTGAGCAGATCTTTAGACTGGCTTCACAGGAGATCCTACCCAAGAGTTCTCTGAGTGAGCTGAAGTCTGCTTTTCTGAAGTCCAGGGTCCATACTCTGCTGGTCTCCTTCCTTCTTTTTCTCCGAATCACGAATTCAGTCGTCTCATAGCCACAGCTGCCCAAATTGCCATCCACTACTACACTCCCCACCAGTTCTTCCCTGCTTGTGAGCAACGGGTCAAGAAGAGCATGGCCCCCAGTTGGCCTCTCCAGCACTTGCACCAGGAAGTTATCCCCAACACTCTCCAAAAACTTCCTGGATTTCCTGTGCACTGCAATTTAGTGTAGTAGCATCCTCACAAATAGAGAAAACTGGAGGTAGCTGCTGCTGCTGCTGCTGCTGCTGCTGCTTGCTTAACCATACTGGTGTGACTGACTGCCAAGAAATAAATACTAGACCTAAGCCATCACTGTTCTTTTCTGTTGGGTATTGAATTTGATCTCACCACAAAGAGGCAGATTTGCATGGTGTGTCTAATTCTGGCTTATGTCTGCTAAATCATATTAACATGATGATGATATAATATTGTATTATATATTATCATATTATTGTTTTGCTAAGTCAGTAGATCCCATAGAAGCATGTACATCATCCATGACCCCTACCTCATTGTGATTGGAGATCTAGGGACTTGGCAAGTCTCAGTACATCCTGTTGATCCACACTCATAACACCCTAGAGCAGTATAGACCAGTAATACTGTAATACTTTGCATTCAAGTAGGTCTTTCATCCAAGGATCTCAAAGGCCTTTAGAAATCCTAGTTAGCTATGTCTCACAACACCCTTGTGAAGTAAGTTTTAGGATACCTAGGTTTTACCTGGGAAAACAAGACAAAAATATCCAGTGTTTTGGACACTAATCTACAGCAAGTAAATAGCAGTAGTGGCCTTAGACCCTATGAAAACTAAGTGCTTATTCCCTGCTCTGCTACTTACAACACACTTTTCCCAGAGTTTATACCCCAGGAGCTAAATTCTATATACTCATCTACTTCTGCACAGTCCCCTTTGACTGTATTGGCTTGCCTGGACATTTGAGACAGCAGATTCGCACCCAGGTGCTTAACAACTTATCCTGAATGGAGTAAATGACAGATGAGCAGTAATAGGTGGAACCAGCAGAGCCACTTGCTTATGCCATATCAGGCTGAAAAGTAGGAAGAGCCCTGCTGTTACAGGAAATGTTTGCATATGTCACTATTGGTTTAGATATGTGACCAGTGTCACCCCTACTGTTGACAGGCAGAACTCCATAATTATATCCATCTAAAGCAAGGCTGAATTTGATCAAGAGAGTTTTCTAAAATATTGGTGCAGAAGAAATAAATAATTATGATTGCATGTGATATTGATGATAAACTTTAGGAGGCTTGAAGGGGATGCAGACATTTTCATAATCACATTGACCTCTAAATATTTTGACCCACTGCTATTATTAGAAGTAACGTGTGAGATTGCTAGTAATTGAAATTACTTTAAGACATCATTTTGTTTGCTATGCACATTTGATAGGTCTCTGTAGGTGTGTCTACACATGCACATTTACTGGGCAGTAACCAAAATTACTGCACAGTTTGGGCATGCATGTACACGTGCAAGCCTGTACTGTACAGTAAATATAGCGACTTATGCTGACTTGAGTGTAAATTTGATACCTGCATCACGCAAGTATCAAATTTACACACAGTAATTTACTGTGCAGTAACACATGCGTAGACAGATGCTTTACTACACAGTAACACTGTGTGTGTGGACTGAGTTGAAACAAACTTTAGTCCCAATCAGTCCATACACAGCATTAATGCACCTTAATAACTGTACGTGTAGACGCCAACCTATTCCCACTTACTGCACAGTAATTTACTGCACAGTAAATTTAAGCTGTCATAAATGCATATGTAGACACACCCTGTGCTAGTCAGTTTTGCTTATCCTATCATTTCCCCTTTTACTTATGTTGATCTTTCATGTAACAAATAGGGAAAAGAACATTATTTAAACAAATAAGGAAATGTGACTGTAAAACTGAAAAAGTATCAGGAACACTGGGGAAGTATAGAATATGAATGTGCTTTTAAATTATTTTTAAAAATTAATTACATAAGGCATCCTTTAAACCTTATAAGCCCCTATTCTTTACACCCAGAGCAGCTTGTAAGATAGCCGTTTCCAAAAGCACCTGTAACGATTCAAAATATATCAAAAGCATAAAGTCATTCAACTTAAAAGCCTTGATTAACAATGAACTGGGTGGATGAATGAATTAAACCAGCCTTTGGGGGAGGAGGCAAGAGTACAAATTCTGATTTAGAGCAACAGGGAAAGTACAGTTATTGGCTCAATACTACCATATTCTCCTTTTCTGTTCATCACAAATCTCAAATAGTATTAATTAGTATTAAACAGTTGTACATAACTGTCAATCCTTCCATTTAAGAGATGCAGGACTGTAGTAGTAGGAGAGTTTCAGGTTGGATTTTAGATGCAAAACGAAAATTTAACAAGTGATTGCCTTTGTTGTGCTGCTTAAAGTCCCTTCTCCAAGTCCCTCACTCACTCAAATATCAGTTGTACTCACTGAATAAAGCAATATTTAAAACATTATGCTTGAGGCCAGATGAGCTGCACACAGACATAGCTTAATACCTATGTGGAGCCTATTGACCATATTACAGGAGTGGGATTTTGGTTAAAATGTATTGTTTTCAATATAAAAGGGGCAGAAAAGGTATTAATATGCTGCCAAATTATTGTAAATGGGCCACAGTGTGAAGGAGCTCTTTTGTTTCTAATCGCTTCACTTTCTTGTCCTCGTGTACTACCAAGATGCTGCAAAGCTTAGATCTGAAACATAGAAGGGGATGTTGCTAGCCACAAGGAAACCACCTGCAATTTTTCTTAATTTTATTTTTAATTTAGGAAAATATTGAATATATGTTTTTGTAAAACTTTTACTTGAACATAGTATTTGTGCCTAAAGTACATTAGATCGTCTCTTTATAAACTAGGATTTCCATGGCAGCAGGCAAATTATGGCAGCGTCTGTAAAGTAATGTACATTAAATACTTCATCAGGCATCCTATATTTTAGGGAAACTATTTGTCCAGGCAGCCTAGACTTCAAGAGCCGAATTCAGATTGGATATAAATGGTGCAGCTTTGCTGCTGAGAGTTTCACCTGCTTACTTCTGACAAAAATTGGCCTGTATCTATAATTCCATTCTTTCTGCTCGCTCTCTCTCTTTCTGCATTTTTACACTTCTTGTGATCAAAATATCTGAGTACCTTGCAAAGAAAAAAATAGCTACTGAAGCACTGAATGCAATATTTGCCATTTAAATTATATCTCCCTCTGCCCACTGAGATACTCTAGGGACTAGCCAACACGGAAAACGCTTGTAACGGGATAAGATTGAAAATGTCCCCAATGTTTAGTGTTGTTCAGACATGCACAGAAAAATGTGTGCGCGCGACTGAATCGGTCTTGCTGTAAATTTTGAATCATAATGAACATTGGGTGTTGCTTCACGTTAACCTCTTAAATTACTGATAACTGTGTAATTTTGTGCTTTTAATATTTATACATGCTAAGTACTAGTAAATCTTCATATCTTGGAAGAGTCCCAGAGTCATTGGTTTAGTTAGTGCGGTGTGCTTACAGCATAAGGACAGATCTGGAATTTGCTTAGTGCCTTCAACTCCCGTTGTAAAAGGCAGGGCATTCAGCACTTTGCAGAATCAGACTTATTATCCATATAAATGCTCATTGTTCAATTATTGTGCTCCTGGGTCACATCCTGAAGTTGTTACTTAGGGCCTGTTCATTGCTCCTACAGAAAATCTCTTGGTGCATGAGTGATTCTTTGCATCTTTGCCACACTCTAAAGGACTTCCTTGATTTCTAACTTCCATTCCCTCATTTTATATGCATGATCTTTCCAGCCAAGAATGTTCATAAAGAATTCAGGAACACAACGTATTTAGCAGCACAAGCCACTCCTGTCCTTATCTAGCCAATCCTGGCTGACCAATATAGAGGGTCAAACTAGAACTCAGGTCTCCCAAGCTAATGCTAAGCCAACCTAAAAAATATATTTTTTTTTAAATCACCATTTATTTCTATTTATTTATTATCATTTCTTTCTTCCAGTTATAGAGACTGAGGAGAAATCCAATAAAAATTAAACAAAATGAAGCCTAAATAAAATAGTCCCTATGCTACTATGTACTCTTAATAGTACCTGTTGCCTGAGCATATCAAAAGACTTTCCAAACAGCGACTTAACCCTCACAACCTCCCTGTGAGTTGAGTAGTACTATACCTGGAGAAGCTGTGATAGAGAAGTTATTAGCTTGTCCAGAGCCATAGAGAGAGTCAGTGCCGAAACTGAGAAAGGAATCCAGGAAGTCTAGGCATTCTGGTCTCCTAAACCTGTCTTTATACCACATGACATGGGTGTTCACATGCAAAATGCCATTAGAGGCAAGGAACCAGTTTTTCATCCTGTATGTATTTGTAGAATGGTTAGCTGAAGAAACTGGAGGAAGTTTTCTTTAAAGCAACATCTTCATGCATTCTTATGGAAACCCTGAATGCCTAGATTCCACACCATTATTAAACAAGAAGCGCAACCATATCATAATTAACTAACCTAGAAGCACAAGTGGGCTTGATCACAATTAGGTTAGCACCTGCCTTGCTTGATGAATTGCTCATACTCCATTATATGATAATCCACTAATGGCTTTTAAGTAACAAGCCAGGTCTTCCTGCTGTCCAGTGATACAATCATGTTAATAATACGAACGAACTGATATACAAAGGCATCCCTGGAAGAACAGGTTGTCCTAGTGAGCATATTCATTAAGAAAGACTAGTAACAGAAACTAGGAGTGAAGAATTGGTTCTGTATTTTAAGGCTAAACTGGCATACTAAAAAGAATATTTCTGAAGTACAGAGTAAGACGCTAAACAGAATTTAAACCACAAATCTGTAACCAAAGAGATTCGCCAGAGATGGTGCACGTAGATATAAAAATCCTATATATTTCTATATATATAGGATTTATATGCTTGGCATGATAAAACCTGCTTTAGGATCCTCAAATGAGATTTTCCAAAGAAAATAAAGTATTGCAGGGAGGCATTAATAACCTTTTTTGATTATTTAAAATACAACTATACTTTATGGATTTGTTTCAATATGAGTTTTAAAACTGCCATAAGGCACAGGTGTCTGTATTATACAGGGTTAGTTTATTTGTCCAAACCAGAAAGACTTTTTGCAACAGCATTTTAATGGGCTGAACCTTGGAGGGTCACCAACAAAATAGAGTTTTTGTCAGTAACAATACCTTGTTTGCCACAAATGTTTCTTGATCCCATTGTTAAATCATATCTGCCCATCACATTAATTGCAACCCATGATCAGGTACTTTGAAAAAAGAGCGATTGAAATTTAGGATCAGAGCTAACATAGTATGCCAAAATCATTTTGTTCACATGTCTCTAATTATGTAATTTGCAAAGAACATTGGAGCTAAAATGGTAAACCTGGTACCTGGTTTGGATTTTTTGAAAGTCATAACTATATATCAAGTATTGTTTGATGTACACTTCCAGTAATAATTTAGCAACTTTTATCCAAAATTCTCAAAGCAGTTCACAAACCTTAACTACTTAGGACTTACAAAATCCTTATGAGATAAACACTGTTATCCTCTTTTCATAGAGATGATTCCTTCCCAAGGAAAAAAGTAAGTGGCAAATTTAAACATAAAACCCAGAACTCCCTGCTCCTACTGATGTGTTCTAAACATAGATCACACTTCTATTAAATCGTGTGTTATCAGCTCCTGACTCAGACCTACTCTTCCTTGTAATTAGCATTATCTGACCTTGGATGAGTCCAAACTCCCAAATCCAAATACAGCTGAACTTTGGAAAACTTTGGAACTGGATGCAAATGTTTTGCTTGGTCGCTGCCATGAATCTCAATATCATCTAAATCAGGAGCATCAAATGTACAGCTCATGGGCTTGATTTAGTCCATGGAGCCTCTCTATCTGTCCTGGCAGGCGACCAGAGGTTGGGGAGCATGGCCTGCTGCGGAATTTGGGGTCTTTTGGCCCCACTGCCATGGCTGCCAGCAGCTTGGCATGCTGCCACCACTCCAAAACCATCACTGTGGACTTAAATCCCTCACCACCGCCACTGGTGGACCTGCTATTGCTTCAGTGGTCACAGCAGCCAACCCTGTTCCCCAAGCTGGATCCAACCCACAAGGAGCCCCACAGTCCAGATCTGACCCAGGGCCCAAGGTGAGTTTGTCACCCCAATCTGAATTAGAGTCATAATCCCAATTTGGGCTATGCCTCTCTCTAGCTTGTAGTTTCTTTTCCTGCTGTGCCTGTAGTCAGTGGTCACTATAGCACAGCTATGCTTTAGACTGATCTCCTTCATTTTACTTTATATCATTCAAGGCTTACACAGCCAAGTCTATCATACCAGCAGTTTAGTTTTATACGGTTTTAAATTATTGCATCAATTAATTAATCTGAAGATCTAGTTCTAAATTTAGAATAAGGTCCTTGGTTTTGTTTTTGAAGGCATTCATTCTGCTAAACAAAAAGTAGGTTGTCACCTCCAAAAGCTCACATCTCTCTGAACTAGTTTGTCTCTAAGGTGCCCCCTTGCTCCACCTTCTGCCTAAATAACAAGTAACATTAAACATGTCTTCCAGTGGTATTCCATATATTGATTATTTTAAAATAGTATGGATCAACAAAAGTTATATTTATTGTTATAACAGTTTATGTATGAGCTGTAACCCCAGATGTGTACTGGGGTGTGCAACTGTAACCTATTAGTGAGTGTGACAAGTCACCCTCTGTGCCCACTCTGCAGAGGATATGAGCCATTACAGAGCCTAGCTACAGAGCTTTGCCTCTTTAGTTTAAGATATAGCATCTCTGCAGGTCCCTGGTTCAATATCCAGGTGTCAGATGAAAGTCACTAATTGCACAAGTGAATGACGTCCATGATTCAAAGCATAGCAGGCCTCAGATCCAGGCTCCTTTTTAGCAGAGAGAGATATATAACCCATTAGTAAGTATGTGTTACAAGTCCCTCTCTGTTACCCAATTTACAGAGACCATAAGTTGTTATAGCCCCCGGCTAGAGAGCATTGTCGCTATCTCAAGTTATAGTAGCTTACTCTTTTAGCATTGGAAGTGCTTAATTCAGTTCTGTGTGATGGCCAAGAGGCAATCATCACAAGCAGAACACACTGGATAAAATATTTGTGACTGTACAACATGATGGCTACATCTTTCACGCTGCCTATCAGGGTTACCCATGTTATGCTTGGACTGACAGTCATCTCAGAATAATTTTGTGTCCTCCTACTTTTACTTTTGAAAAATATTTACATTGGAAATAACAAATTAGTAGATAGAGATTTGGGGAAATGTTATTTTCACTAGAGAAATCAATTCCACATCACTTGACACTTCCTGCACTACTGATAGATAGCAGTACATAGAAAAGTCCAGGATTATTTTTGTCAGAAATATTGTTTAGATTTGGACAAAGATGGTATCGTTCAAAAAGGGGATTGAATCACAGGACTCCTGGTTTGTTGGGTTTTTTTGGGGGGGTTGATATTTTCATCAATTCTCTGTTGAATTCTGAGTGATTATACTTCCTCCTACTGCTGAACAGCAAAAAAAGTGGCCTTGTGGTGAGTCAGACATGTTGCCCATTTATATTCCTCTTGTCTTGGTGAGATAACAGGCAAGTTAAGAGTCTGTGCAAAGAAGCCTGACCTGAGAGCTTAACAGGTGCCTTGCTTTAGGTTGTGAATAAATTCTGGTGACACAAATATTGTCATAACTAGCTGTCCATGTACATACACAGGGAAAATTAACTTCTACCAATGTCTTACCATTCAATTTAATGAGTCAATGAGCATGTCTACCTGTGTCATTACCTCTGTCACCAACATATATCACACAAAGTGAGAATTTCCTCATCTCTTCACTTACCAGTAAATAATGGGTTCTCTTGGGATATAAAGCAGGCCTTTCTCCTGAGTCTGTGCAGTTTCTAATTTTCTTCCTTGCTTTCTATATGGAAAGACACGTAAAAGTTTTCACTGGCATATTTTATGGAAATTCATATTGCTTGGAAATTAGCTTACTGAAAAAAATGTTGAGGAAATAACTAGTTTTACAACCAAAACAGAGGGAAAGTATAATATGTACTTGTGCCCAATGCAAAAACCATCTAGTTCAAAAGCACTAATGCTTTTATATTTACATGTATCTTCAGATTTAAAAACTGTAGCTATGGGCTTCAATCCAGTATTCTGGACAGCTGTCCCAGACATTAGAAATCACAACATAAGCAAAAAGACAAGCCACAAATTTACAAGCCTCCTCACAGCATTAACAGTGGAGGACAGACAGTGGGCTTTGTAGATTGGCAAATCTGGTTCTGGTGAACCAAGTAGAGGAGCAAGTTCTGAAACTGAAGACCTGGCAAACGGACCTATTCTTGTACAGAGTGGTTACACAGTCCAGTGGATTTCTTTTTTAATAAAATTAGTCCATTTCCAAGTACTTGACAGATGTGAAATGACAGGGTATTCAAATAGGCATGCATTTAGTACCAATACTTCACATTGTTGTATTTATTTGATAGGAAGCAGTTCCATTTATTCCATTCCATTAGAACCAAAATTAGTGAGCCCCAGATATACTACAAAAGGTTCATATTAGCAAAAAAAAAATTGTTCTTTCTTCTCTCCCCCCCACTTTGATTGACTGGTCTAAGCATCTTGTAGGCATGATTTTCTTGTGAGTTTTTTTTTTTAAATCATGTGGTGATTCAGAACTTGCAAAATTTCCTAGGGCCAAAGAATGAAGGTTCAGAAACAAATGGCATTTTATCAGCTTATCATTTCTGTTTCATTGGTCCTGCACTGGCAAAGGACTTCATATGAACCTTGCTAGTCACCTGTGAGGAACATGTTTATCAGGTGTCCATAAATCTGGTTCACTTGGTGAGTCACCATTCATTTGCTGGCTCCTTTATACTTCAGTGACGTTACAGTCTTTTTTCTGCTACATTGCAGCATTCAACCTCCTTTGGCACTAATACTGTGGCATGTCACCCTTAAAATTGTTGGACGTATCTTTTTGGTGACTCTGTGAGACCTAGAATGAAATAGAATGTCCTTGAGAAAGCTTTTATTGTTATAATATAAATTGTAGATGTTTATTCCCATATATTAAAGCATTCACTATATCCTCAGTAAACTTAGTGCTCTCCATAAACAGTTTTTATAGAGGTAAAATGCCAGTATGGCATGATGTGAACTATTAGAAGTTCTCTTTGCATCATGTTTCAAGAGTCGGAACAATTTTAAGCCAATATTTAGATTTTTGGGAGAAAAATATTGCAAAGATTGGGCAGGGGGAGATCTAATAGGAAAGTTTTCACTTAATATTTCTGCCAGTTGTAAGCATGTCCAGTGGTGGGGTATAATCAGGTTCATTACAGCATAGTGCTTTTCAGTATCCAGACTTACATAATGTTTGCATGAGTTTTATTTAAACTTTCTGCTTCCAAATTTAAGAGTTCATATACTTATCTCCAAGAAATAGTCCCTAAAAATCAAAGTCAATTTATTTTACTTAAAAGAAGGAACTAATTTGAGAAAATTGAAAACAAACTCCTTTTGCTGCTACTGTTTGTATTGCTTATTAACACAGTAGTCAGGGTAGTTGCAATAATTAACTCTCCTTGCTTTTATCAGTCAGAGCTGGCTCTATCTGCTGATCAACACTCAACTGATTTGAAAAATTAAAGTCACTCTTGACATCTATAGATCATGAATTTTTAGCAGGCACATGGATCAGCTATATTAGTTTAGTGAGTAAAATGCTTACCAATGGACTACCAGACAAATAAAAGTTTTATCATAAGGACAAAAAACAGCATGTTTTTTACATAATCTTTCCTTGAAGTACCCTGCTTGCAAACATCCTCCAACAGAAAAAGTGTAGATTTAAACTTCCACTTTCACTTATTCCTATAAACTTAGACACAGTCAGATAGAAGCATTTGTTGTCTTCCCATTTTAAGCCATGATGTGGGGAGATAATCTCATGCTTTTGAGGGTAGTCTACATTGTTGAGTGATGTCATATAATTTCTGATTCTGGTACCTAAATAAATAAAAATATTCCACTGCCTATTCCCAAAATTGTTCCTGCTGTCCTTACACTTCTTGCTTTTAGGAATTAATGTTAATACTTTCTAAGAACATTAAAATTAAGTTAGATAGAACCTAGACCTGATTTTTTTTAAGTAGTTAAGCATACAGTTGTGTATGTAAAATGTACATGCAATGATGCTAATAATTTAAGGATGCAAATACTGTAGTTCCAGATGCAAATTAGTTAACTGTAGTTTCACACAGCTGATTAGGGTCATGTGTGCGCTCAGGTATCTGATTTGCATAAAATATCACTGAAATGCAGACTCAGTTGGCCAGCTAATATATTTAAAATTGAACATATAAGGCCTAGTGGTTTGTCAATCCTAGGATTATATCCCGCAACATATGACAATAGCCTTGGCTTTTCAAATAATAGTTAGAAAGCCACCCAGATGCTGAAGTATAGGTTTTCCTCATGCTTCAGTGTCACTTTTTCAGTCATACCCATATTTAACAAACACATGAATTACAGGACTTGTTAGAGTGAGATGAAACAAAACAGCTTGGCTACATTGTTAAAAACAGAGATGAAAGGATGCATCATGAATTGTTTGTTATAACAAAAATGCTACTGTAATAATTGCAGCTTCAGGAGTAATATTTTTGTAGGAAAAAGGTCCGAAGCTTATTAGTTGGAGGTAGTAGAATAAAGAGAGCACAGAATAACATCAGAGCAGTCTTAAACCAGTGTTTTGTTTTCCCAGATTTGGGTTGATGTGTCTTCTGGGGGCTATTTTTTAGACCTTTTTCATATTGATTGAAGTGGTCACAGTAGTTTTATATTTAATGAATCCAGATTTTAAAAGAGGACTTAGATATACTTTTCTGCTGAGTGTATCAATGGGCATGTGCTGCTGAATCTAAGGCATAATTAAAAACAATGCAGATGTGTTGCATGTTTGTTGTTTTTTTTAATTCACATTGCTAATTGTAATTGTGTGTGTATTGCTGCAGCTGCCATCCAGAGCCCCTTATAAATTAATTACAATGGGTTCTTTTTCTCATGAAACAATAAAACAATGCAGGCAAAATTAATTTAAAACACCTCAGTTTTATGTACCTATTAGCCAGAAAGGGCAAGTTTCTCATTACACTCAGCCTAATAAGAAAAGATGTGTTATATTATTTTTTGTAGTATTTTCAGTATTTATTACTTTTATTGTTTACATATAACCTAGAAGGATCTGGGCTTTTAACCTAACATTTTCTTTCCTCCCAGTCACTTTCAGGCTTATGTAGTTGTTGGTTATTCCAGGATTGCAAGAATCTTGCTATTAGCCTTCACATTCTAAAGCAGGCTCTGTTGTGCCAGACACTGTACAAACACAGAGATTATAGTCGTCCAAACATTCCCTGTAGTGCCTTGAACCCAGGTAGAATAACATTGTTTTAATTAGTGCAGGAGAACCAGAAAATGAAATTGACTAGAAATGAAACTAATTCATTTAGTTTCCATTGTTATACCTGACTGAACTGGAAACATTAAAAGAATTCTGTGTTCTAAGGTGAAGATACCTTGTTTATATAGAAATAATTTATATTTGGGGACAATATTGCCCAAAGGAAAACTATAGCTGATAGTTGCAGGATAGCAGACAATAATCCAATTTCCAAATTCTTAACGCTGCTTTCTTTACTCAGAAGGAGTGCAGAAGGAGTGCAGCACTGACCTGGAATAAAGACTGAATTGCTCCTTACCTTTTCCCCAGAGAACAGTGATTTTTGCAGCTGAAGTCATTAATAAGGTAACAGAAAATATGTATTGCAAGTACCAAGACCTTTTTCGAATCTTGATCAGTAGCTTTCCAAGGGGCAATTTCTAACCTTTCTGATGTCTCAGTTTTCCTAAACCAGAATATTTCTTGCTTAAGAATAGACAATAACCAAAAGGCCTTCTCCTAGCCCCCCTTTATGCAATTTACAGATCTTTCACAAACACACACTCTTCCCTTTAACATATGGATAATTTTGGTTAAGTAGTAAAATGTGCAGAATCATATAGAATAATCATAGTTAGTATTTGAGGAATCTCTGTCTTGGGGAAACAGTGTGGTACATATCATGTTGGCTTATCACTTTAAGAAGGTTTTAGAATATACTCCAGAAGAAATGGACCTGAACTAAACTTACAGACTGGAACCCTCATAAATACTGTCCCCATCAAAGTTTACATAGTTCTTTTCTGCCTCTCATGTGAGAGTGTTGGACTAACCAGCAGCTGTGACAGCTGTTTAAAATATTTGGGAGACATTGGTCATTATTTCCTTTTTTAATATGTTTTAGATCAGTTTTTTCTTCCTTCCAATCAAGATGTAGTATGTGGGGAAACACTGAAGGTTGCTGTCTGCCAAGAGCTAGGTGATTCACAATATGTTCTGATTCCTACGCACAGGAATATACCATACATAACCCATGCACAGATACCCATACACCTTAATGAAATGATGTATTTGGCAGTTCTTGAAACTGGGTCTTCCTGAATATTAATATGTTCATTAGCTATGCTGCTATTTGAATATCATGCTACCTACAAATTACACGCTTCAGTAAATTTTTGGTTCTTCTTCGTAGTCTATCCAGTAGACAAATAGGAGTAAGCTTCAATAGCCTTTTATACAAACATTTGAATCTCTGAAGAACAGCACTAATTATTATAATATTGCCCAAATATGTGCTAAGGGAGGGACTCTCAGAGACACCGAGCATCATTGTAGGTGCTTTTCATCAAATTAACTGAAGGTTGCAAATGGAGAAAAAATTCTGAGTGCTTTAAACATTTGCTGCTGCAGAAAATCTACAGAGTAAGAAGTCAGTAGGGAAGGGAGATTGCTCATCTCAGTAATTTACCATCAGAATGATAACAGCAATGGGAATATGGGGGCTTATTACAAATAAAAGAAGGATACGGAGGCAGCTGATTTGGCTGCCTGGGAGAGACTATGATACAGATAAAAATGATAAAGTCTATTAGAGAAATGTTTCTCCTAAGGCAACAGGGGGAATTATTGGCTTATGCTTATTGTAATTCTCTCATCTGCCAGGTACAGTTTCCCAGCATTAGATTTAATGTATAAGAAAAAGTCTTATAGGAGAGTAAACTGGGGAAAAAACAAGGATCTCAGTTGAATTCCTCTGAAAATCCAGACATAGTGGTGGTATTTTCCTAGGTTCATAAATCATCTGAGACTTTATTGAAAATGGGCTCATAACTTGAGTGGCATTGTAAGAACAGATAGTATTTTACTCCCCTGGTATGTCACTTTATGGTCTAGCACTTTAAATGGATAGAAAAAGCACTTAGACTTTCTCAGGAAGTGACAGTATTTACTAAACTTTCTAGATCTACTTTTATATCTGTTGAGGTGATAAAACCCATTGTACCTTATGGATTCAGTAATTCCAGGGCAGATGCTATAGATGACTATGGCAATAAAATGATCCCATTCTAATTTATAGTATACCAACAACCATATTGCTTCTTAGTGCAAAGGGATGATTAATCCCTTCTAGTTAGAACAAACTCCTTTGCTACCAAACTAAATAACCATAGGAAGAAGAAGCAACCCCATTGAATATCTCCAGAGGGGGCGTGAAATGAGTGTCATTTCATATCTTTAAGGTTGTGTGTATAGTTTAATGTTGAAAACGTGAAATAATATGATAAATGTAAACCCAGATTCTATGTCTTGATCAGCCAACAGCTCATTATGTTCCTTGGTACCTCATTTTTCCCACCCATAAAAAGGCTTATATTATTAATTTCCTTTGATAAATGTGTGCTTCTTTTTATGTGTTGGTAAAAGGGGCCATAGATGAAGATGTATTAGCCAAATGTTGGAAAAAAATCCCTCAATTTAGAAATATGACACAACTGCCATTGTATTCAACTATGAAAGGTGGAAAGCATTAATTATTGGTCTCTAATTCAGTTATTTTATAGTAGGACGTCACAATGCATTCACACCCTACTGACTCAAATGCTTTCTCACCATTGAATCATCCAGTGCCATTGTATGTGCTTAGTAGAGTTTCCCACAATCAATAACCTTATTTCAGTATATGTTATTACAAAGAGATTCTCTGAAATATTCAACATTTTGGCCATGATAGAAGAACCTTTTAATCAAAACCTTTTTGAGTGGGGCTCAAGATAAAATTCTCCTTCCACCTCTTCTGTTCACACGGTGCACAGTGACTTCTAGGTAAAGTACATGACATTTCTGTATATTGGTCATGTGGAAAGTTTAAACAGAGATTGAACCACCACAGACTGAAGAGATCTACCATGCAGACCAGAGAGCAGAATTTTACCATAAATTGTCTGGGTTTATCTAATATCCAATATGCCCTCGGACATGAATACAAAATTCCCATTAACTTAAGTAGAAATTGTACTGATACAGTTAGGATTAGTGGCAGGCAATAACAAAGATGCTTGATATTGCACAGTTTCAATTCACAAATATTCAAGAAACAATTAGACAGAGATTCATGGTCTCAACTGAGAACCAAGCAGTCTGATCCCTAGAATTCTAACTCCACATTGCATCAATAATTCCTGTAATTTAACCAGTATGATGCACAGCTCTAACTGGAAACATTACACAGCAAACTTGTAAGCATCACAGGGGTTCTGTGTAGCTTCCTTTATTACTATTTGTAAAACATACAAAACCCCATAGTTGGAAGTTGTCCTAAAAGTAATGAGAGTTCAACTTAGAAATGAGAAGAAATTATAATTGAAAGGCAGGTTTAATAATTCTTAAAAATGAGAATAAGCTCCTCTTGGGTTCATTTACAGAATCCCAGTAGAATTCCATTTGGCCTGGAGAATTTTTTCTGTCCCCATTTTCAGGCTTCATCATGTTATCTGTAGTCACTTCTTTATCTTGTATGGCAGCTTTTTCATTATTAAGGAGACTTTATGAAAGATAGATCAAATTACAACATTTTTGTAATTTACAGCACAAGACAATACAAACATTTTCCTAAGCTTTCTGGTGTGTTACAAAGTATAAGATTTATTGATGTAAAATGTATTGATCAAGGGTATCCAATCTATGTTCCTAAAATGTTGTATTTATTGAGCTGCTCTTGTCTTTATTTTTTAGAGAAACAATCTGTCCGTTTAAGGAGTTGTTCAGAAAATAGATAGAGCCTGACATGTCAAAAGAGAATGAGAATTATGCAAATAAGAAGAGCATGTATCATCTCTTCTGGTTGCAAAGTCATTTCTCCCAATATAGATATTGTTTAGGATTCTCGAGATATGGTTGGATTATTTTAAAGATTTGTGATATTGAGTAGTGGAATGTGGAGAATTCATCAAAGAGATGATGTGGAACAAAACCAAAAGAAATGCCTTTTGTTTTGTATAGAGTTGGAAACACTACTTTAATAAAGACATGAACATAGAGGCAACTGACTGACATGATGTGCAAAAATCACCTATTCTAACATCAAGACATCAGCTAGGAAGAAATGTAATTATGGTCAGAATGTGCAGGGGAGCAGTTTGTTGTGCAGGAATCTGGGCACATACCTGCTTACAGTGACAACAGATTCACAATCGTTTGTGTGAGAGTGGAGCTCACCTCTGTGCAGAAGGCACAAGCACAAGCCCTGTATAATCTCCACAGTTCCATGTTGAGAATTTGATTCTGAAGCGAAATGTTCATAATTGCCATTGACCATTCACCTCAGAGTGATTCACAAAAGCAGACTAAGAAGAAGCCTGAAAATGCTAAATAGGTTCCAAAAAACAGTAAAAGCAAATCTTTTTTTTCCCCCTACTGTGCCCTCCCTGGCTTTGACATTGGTGAGAAGCAGGGATCCTGGTTTTCTCTGATAAAAATACTCCCCAATTTCTGGTTTTAAAAAAGTAACCCAAAATCCACATTTTCCATGATTAAAATGAAACACCACTATATCTATCTATCTATCTATCTATCTACACATACATTCATTCATACATACATATATATATATATATTTAGCAGTGTTTCTTTTTAATCATGGAAAAATCTGGATTTTGGGTTACTTTTTTTAAACTGAAAATTGGGGATTTTTTTTTTTAATCAGAGAAAACCAGGATCCCTGGTGAAAAGTAATTTAAATGTTGAAGGCCTGATCCTGCACCATGAAAATCAGTAGCAGTTTTGCCACTTCCTGTAACATGGGTAGGATTGGACCCTCCATGAGAAATTCTCTCTTAAGTGTCCAAAGCTGAATGCAGAAAAATGCCTTTAGGCAATCCCAGCAAAGATTCAATTTTAATTCCCTTGAGAGGATAAGACTAGGCCCCATAACCTGCAATGACCACGTTTTCTTGTTAGACAACTAGAAATGAAGTCTTGGTTGTCTGCAGATGGGGGGGGCGAACAAAAATAAAAACATTTGCAGCCTGATATTCAGATATTTCTGGCTTCAGGACCTGCCATCTGTTCCTTACAGCATGTCACCCACTAGATCCTCACATGTGCCTTTACAACCCCCCAGGTTTTCAAGACTGAACATGTGGAGCTCATGGAACCTTTTCCTATAAGATAGTCTTCCATGCCCCAAATTAGTTACGTGTCTATCCTCTGTAGATTCTTTGGTATCTAGAAATCTAAGCTATTTCAGGTTTTTCTGTAGCATACTCAGTTTTTTAACAAGTAAGTGCTAATTTAAAGGGGTAACAAAAATGTGAAGAAAGAGGATTTCCAGGGATCATGTTAGTTCTCATATGCCTTAATATTTCCTGGCGGATTTAAATAGTTATCCTGAAGTAGCACTGCACGTTTTAATGAGTTGCTTTAATCCTTATATTCCACAAAAAAACCTTGATAGCATTATCTGACAATACGTATAATACTGTATCTATTATGTCGTACAGCTGTATTCTTGGGCTAGTAGACCAGTTAAATTAAGCAAACTCTTAAAGTGATTTCAGGTTCAGTGTGTGCTTATTACTAATGCAGTAACTGCCAGGGAATATCAGAGGCAAGAAACCAATGCTGATGGGGGGTCTGGGCAAACACAAAGACAAAACACAGAGGGGAAGGGTACTGGGTCTGACCCTGTTAGGTACTGAACACCAACAACTCTTCTACTGGCTTCAATGGCTGTGTCTACGTGAGATGCTTCACTATGTAGTAGACTAATCTACTGCGCAATACGGCATCACCATATCACTTTGCAAATAGCTACTGTGCAGTAAATTAGGCTAATATGTGACTTTCTACTACCTGTAAATACAGGTAGTAGATTAACTGTTATTGCTCCCAGTTACCAAATTATTGCTCCCAGTCAGCCCAGACAGCAGGAAGCAGGGGAACTGTCCCTTCCCTGGGCAGCTGCCTCCAAGCCCTGTACCCCAATCAGCAGATCAGGACACAGGGCTGCGAAACTGTCCACTCCCCTCCCAGCTGTTTCCCAGCCCTGCACCCTGATTGACAGCTGGGAAACAGCTGCTCAGGGGAGGGCACAGTTTCCCAGGCCTGTGCCTTGATCTGCTGATTGGGGCATGGGGCTGGGAGACAGCTGCCCTGGAGGCTTCTTCTGCCTCCCAGCCGCCAGACTTGACCCTGGTGTCCCCAGCCACCCAGGGGCTGGCACCCGGGGGGAGCCTGGAGCTCTCCTTGGCTGCTGTAGGGGGTTAGAGCAAGGCAGGAGTAGCCTTGTGCTGAATTACTTCTGTCAAGAGCAAATTTGCTCCCAACAAGCACACTGTACAAGCACAAGCTTTCTCCTGGGGAAAGCTTACAGAGTATTAATAGCACGTGTAGACATGCCCAGTGAGTAGCAAGCACTGTACTTGCTACTCAGCACCTTTCAGAGTCAGTGTTATTAGCAGAACAGCAGCTACAGCAGATAATGGTCTGCAACATACTGTAATTGTGTTAAATGCTAAGATTTTTAATCCCTCCCTGCCCCATAGTTGCTGCCATCATTGTCCACAGCGGCCAGTCTTCAAAGCCTGTTAGATAAAAGCAACAAGAATCCCACTGACGAGTAAGCTGGAGGAAATAAAACACCAATAGTGCTAAATGTCATGCTTGGAAATGACAATCACACTTGTTCAGCAGCCCTTTACCAGCTGAAGATTAAAAAATAATGTGGGTCCTTGCCGAGGGGATGCATCGTCAGTCAGAAAAATAGAAAGAGCTCTCCTAGCAAAAAGAGCTGAGCCAGCTGAATGCATTGGAAGGATCTCTGTGCCAATGAGCTGTTACCTAATAACTTGGCAGTTCAATCTCTGGGAGATATAGCACACAAGAGCAATGGATAGCTTTCAGCTTGGCATTCTGACATCTGAAAGAGAGACTTAAATAAAATCACTGTTTTTTTTAAAGAAAAACAAAACATGATTCCTGTCCTGCCTTCAACTGGGAGGCATAAAAGGAAGGAAATTTAAGTCCAAAGGGACCATAAAGCCAAAATGGAGAAGTGGAGCCAAATAAGCCTGCTTCCCACACCCCAGAAGCCTCTAGAATAAAAGCTGATCAATCAGGGCTCCGCAAATCTGGGGCAGGGAAATTAGTACTGACAGCAGCTACATGATGTCGGATGGTCCTTTCTGAAACTGGTGGGAGGAAATGCCATCAGAAAAAAACAGCAGGAAGGAATGCTAATAGGAAAAAAAATAGCAGCAGTATTCCACTGTCCCCTCCTTGTGGTAAAGGCATACAACACAGATTGGCTGGAGAAGCCGGTAGTATGCTTGCTCAAAGGAGTCTTGCTGCCAGAAAGGAAAAAGTAGCTGCTCTGTGAATCTAGACTTCTCTTTCTAGCAAATCCTTTTGAAGTTTGTATTTTAGAATAGAGATTCCTTAACTCTCTTCCAGATCCTCCAATGAAGTGAACATCTTTTGTGAATTTTGCAAAGCAAATTCTGTTCTAAGCTGTATGTTGTATGTTGTATTCATTTTGCGCACACATTCAATAGGCCCAAATTCTCTGGTCCAAAAAACTGCTAAATACAAGATCAGGAAAGGGGTCTTTACACTCCTACAGCCCTTGAGCTAACTGAGGTTCAGGCCACTTGACTACTACTGTGCTACCCATGAAGTTGACCCTATATCTATGAAATAAGCATAGGCAAAAATAAAAAGAAGACTTAAAGTGGCAAATCAGTGAAGGAATTCAATTTTCCTTTCTATGTAATGCATACCACGTAGTGTATGCTTCTAATAATATACATCAATACAAAATGTACGTAAAACATAAGTAACAATAAATTGTATATCTATACACACAAATATATTATCAGTCAGAATATGAACTGAATAAGTAATAAATACCCAGGAAACTAAACTAAATTAATTTCTTGTATAAAAAGACCCTCTCAGGATTAACCACCTCTGTTAGTTCAAGATGATATTACTGTGCTATTTTTTAATACACATTTTTAGCTACTAATATCTTTTAGCTGTTAAGCTAACCCCCATTGAAAATTTCCCCTGGTGCTAGAATTATTTAAGTTGAATTACTTAGATCTGCAATGTACCCCCTTACCAGCAGTTTAAACTTTTGTCATATCAAAAGGCAAAGGTCATACCCCTGCACATGCATTGAGCTGCACCAGTTTACACTAGGTAAAGATCTAAACCCCTAGAACACAACATTTCTCTATTTGGGCAGGATACAGCTTGCACTAAACACGGGGAAGTCTCTCATTGCCTTCAATGGGAGTTGAAGCATACCCTGTAAGGGGAAAATTAATCTCTGGCTAATATTAACGCAATTACACCAAGAATGAATATGACCTAATACATTTCAATCAGTGATTTAACTTTTGTATAAAGATTGCAATGAATGAAGTACATTATTTTCATACCTAAGTTAATGAACATACAAGCTTGACATGAGCTATTAATTATATTAGGAGACAAAGTTTACAAAAAATCACAGGACTTCTTCATAACATTCTTGTAATTGGAAAAAAAAATAATTTAAAGGTTAAAAAAATAATTGAACTGAAACATCTGGTGGGAAAGTTACAAAAGATGTTAAATATCCCTGAACAAGTTGCTGCTGCTTGATACAAATATATATGCCAGAATCACAGCTAGGTTTTATGAAAATAAATCTGTTGTGATCTAATGTGGAGCTAGTCCATTTGGACGTGACTTTCACTCAAACCAGTCTGACAGGATAAGGGGTCTGTCAAAAGAATGGAACTTTTATGTCCAGTCACTTAGATGCTCATTTATAGTGATGTAAAGGGACTTGGGATCACTGAGAATTCAGATCCATATGTTTTGTGACAATTACTAAACAGTCCTCCCTCTTTTTCACTTGTTGCACTCTATAGTGAATATATGATGTAATTGTTGTAAGAAGTAATTATAGAGTTCTAGCCTTTGGTGATGTTTGTAAGATGTTAGTGTCATTTGGATCAATTAACCAAATTAAGAAAAATGTCCTTTGTTCCAGTATAACAATTTACATATACAGACCCTCAGTTACAGGTAACTTGATAAATGGTATTAATTAATGAATGCTGATAAATGATCCATTAGCTGTTATATTTACATTCACATTTTCAGTATTACTAACACCAGTATTAAGTTACTGGATTTTTACTAAATGTATGACACAGGGCATTGTGACTAGAATGTATTCAGTTTGTGTTGAATTATTTGGGAAAAATAACAATTACTGTTGCTCAACTAAAGGTACAGATATTAGATCTGTTTTTAAAACTCAGGGACAGCAGATATGGTGCTGTCAGTCATTCATTATTTAAGATGTTCAGTGTGCTTCATGATAGCAGATGTTATAATATTTAATTAGGCACCTCAGATAAAAATGAGCTCTGTGAGGCTCTCCTTGTACCATGACAGAGCATGGGTTGGGGTATTTGTATAGTTCTTATGTAAGTTGTTAACTAATCCTGGTGGGTCCTAACGTACGCATGGAAAGCCTGATCTGGAAACTACTATTAACTTCAGTGAGCTTTGTACCAGTTGCAGGAAGCCAATAAAAAGTTTCCAACCTGGCAGGCAGCTGTTCAGGGGAGGCAAAGGTGAGCTTCCCAGCCCACTGTTCACTAGGGAACTGCTAAATATGGTATGCCTCTCCTTGCCACCTACTTCTGAACCCAAAGAAAAGATGGAAGGTGTTGCTGTTATTGCCATCCCTTAGATTTTTCTCCAGAAGAAATTATAGTGTGTGGCTCTGGGTCCACACTAACCCTCCCCTGACTCAGACTAACACAGCTAATCACCCCTCTGCAATATTTGGTGTGTTTCATTTGAAAAGTAAGTTTCTATTCCTTATGAGTACAGAGGGAACCTGAAAACACAATTTAGGCAGACCCAAAAAACACAAAAGCAAGAAGGAAGTAAAAAGAACCTAATGTTTAGTGTTTAAAATATATATATTAATTCATGTTTTTTGAGCTAATCATTAAATTTGGTAGCCTGACATATCATTTTAATTGTCTTGCATTGGCAATACTGGAGAAGTCTTACTATCCCAGGCTTTCATGCTTGGAATCTGATTTTCCACTGCATTGCACTTTGCAGTCATTTATATCTGTATAAAATGAGTGTAAAAATCTGCTACATCAGAATCTTGGCCTTTGGCACTTACATTCCACAAATGTATCCGCGACGCCAAGTGGGAAGGCACAGCGGTGTCCTGCCCTCTGAGCCCAGTTCTGTGCACTCTTTACATCAATTTACTCCATTAGCTTTGATGGAGTTGCTCCAGATTTACACAGGCATTTTGTGTTTGAAACAAATGTACTTCATATGAATACCATCATCTACAAACTGCTAGCAGGCACTGCAAGTGATACAAACAGTTTTAGTTACTACAGTGGTGAGCGCTGCAGGCTAGAGGAAGAACAGGGAGGAATGGGGGAAGGGAGCTGAAAGAAGCTAAAGAAATTAGAGGAAGAGGAGCTGATTTCAGTCTCATTTAGTAATTAAGGAAACAGTCTGCCTTATCCTTGGTGGCTGGCAGGCAGAGGACAGTAAGGAGGGGGAGGAAGCTAAGGTGGGATGTTTTCTTGGGAAGGTACAGGCTAGGAAGAGATAGCTGAGTGAGAGCTAAAGAGAAAGTCTGCTGTCAGTATTAACAATGTAGTGTCTTATTATCAGGTTGACAGTCATCTAGTCAAATATTCCATAGTCTTTTCCTTAGCCAGGTGGCCAGTTCCCTGCTTAGCCAGCCAAGTGAGTTGATCATCAGCTAGAAGCCAGACAGAGTGCCAGGTGGCCAGATCCATCCCTTAGTATCCAATTAACAATGACACTGGTTTAAAGCCAACTTGAAACGAGCTACAAAACAGGGAGAAGCGCCATCTCCAAATACCCAGTCCACTCCCTGTGTCATGCCTTGTTTGTCCGCTTGCCTTTAATTTTCCTCTTAAGAGCCCATTTCTGACTGTCCTTTGAGTTCCTTCAATTTGCATTCCTTATCTCAGTCTCTCCTGCCTTTGTGTTCTTCCCCTTCCTCTTCTTGAGACCCTTTCTTCTTAAACAACAAATTGTCATAATTATGCCAGTGTATGGTGGCAATATCTAGCCCAGACAGAAGCTACCTGACTTACCTAATTTACGTAACGGTCACTGAAGAACCTGATTCTTTTCCCATTGAAATCTGTTGATAACCTCACACTGGCTGAAATGGAAGACACATATAGTTTACAACCAAGTTTTACAATATTGCTGAATTACTTTAGGTGGAGAAAAGAATTTAGGGACTAGGATACCTTTCAACTCTAGGTTGGAAGTTCAGTTGCATCCCAGATTTGCAGCGACAAGTTCTTCTCAACTGGTGATGGTCCTGTAGCCCCTTTGAATGAATGGGGTAGCCTCAGTCCAAGTATTCACATTAAAAAAAACCAAAAACAGTAAACATCCACCAACACTCCTGATCCTCACTTCGGTATCCTCAGGACAGGAGCTGAAAATTGAATGTGCTTGGAGTTAAACTTGTTTCTCTCCAGCTGTGGTGGTCCCATCAGGTTAAGGCAAATTGGTAAGGGAAGCTGCTGTCTGTGCTGTTAATAAACAAAGGGCTTTGGTCTTCAGGACCATCAGTTCAGTATCTTATGTGACAACTAGCATTCCCCTGATGGAAAAAAAATAGATGAAAAAAGGATGTAGAAACCCAGCATTCTTCAGAGTGCTTTTAGCGTCTGAAAACAGTATGTTCTATCTTCACAGCGCGAGGCTGACAGTTATAGCAAGATAAACACTCATGAATGAAGAAATCTGACTGGCCAAGAGTAAGACAATGGTTTATAAGGATCCATCTATATATAGCCTGAAAGACGTAACAGTAACTGAACTGCAGCACCCAGTGACTCATGAGCAACTCAGGAATTATCAAGCAAGAGGTCCAGAAATCTATTAGATTGTCTAAAATCCTTGCAAAGAACAGCTGTGGCCATTGTTAGGCATGCAAGACCCCAGGATTCTGTGGTGGTCTCTAGATAGCCAGGATGTGCAGACAAAAAGTTATGCAAATTTAAAACTCTGTTCTAGGAAATAGTTCTTGGTTCATTACAATTGATTTCTTTTTTATTGCAAAAGAAATGCTTACAAAAGGTGATTAGCTAAATACTATGGAGATATGGTCTGGTGTAGTGATTCTCAATCAGGATGCCATGACAAACCCCTACACACGAGTTACAAGATAAACCCGGAGATTTCATATAGGAATCCATAGTATCATAAATATTCTGACTTGTTGTGGGCTTTCTGGAGTTCTTGGCAACAGAAGAATTGCTCTATTATTTGTAGTTAAAAAATGAGCAAAAATCAAGAGCTGGCATTTTCTGAGGCCTGCCTTGAGTCCTCCAAGGGGTACCTTGAGTCAAAAAAGTTTGGGAACCACTGGTCTATGAGAGAGAGGTTGATGAACTGGACTGATCACTGAGACAAAAATGATTTATGTTTAGGTCAAGTCACTCTTCAACATCTCTGTGCCTTGGTATCCTCCACTGTAAACAGGAATAACCATACTTGTGAATCTCACAGGTATATTTTGTGACTTAATTCATTATTGATTATAAAACATCCTGAGACCTTTACGTGGAAGGGTCACTAACTCCTGAATTACAGTCCCAGGTCCAGTTCTGATGTCCTGCGTGACTTTGGAAAAGCTTTCCTACCTCAGTTTTTCTATATGCAAAATGGAGCTAATGACATTTAATTATCTGCTTGATAGGGTGTTGTGACACTTAATTACTGTTTGTGAGGAGCTCTGAAGAAATGACTAAGTATCAGTATCATTAAAGGGTGTTCTATAGTTTCTGAATGAAATGCAAAGCCTGTATCTTGTCTAGAGAGAGTTAACAAGCAGATGCAAGAGCAACGCACTAGGTCACTCTTGGTTCTGCAGTTTGCATTCTCTCCACATTCAGTGACTGCATTTGTACAGCCGTGCCGTCTCGCGTGGATACGCATGCTTCATTGGCTTCTTACGAAAGGCCGCAGTCTACCGATTGCCAAGCATGATACCCAGCCCCTTGCATCATCCACTCTCCTCCCTCATCTCTGTCCCCAGCGCAGCTGTGATAGTAACAATTATGCCAGGAGGAGTGTATCTGTCTGTGGTACCGCTACCCATTTGATCCCTTTCAAGAGATCACATGAAGGTGTGGTTTCTGCCTTGCTTACGTGTCTGTGTTTTTAAAAATCCTTTAGTCGTGTCTCTTCTCTGCAGTCTGTGCGCCCCCGACTGACTCCATGCTGCACTATGTATAGCAGCGCCTGCATCACAGGCTGACAACTTGTGGTTTGCAAACATTATGCAGCTTTTTAAAGACACCTGAACAGCTTGAGGGCAGGGCCTAGAAGAGATCAGATATATCACCAGACACACTGTCCCCTGTTCAACTCCCAAGTGCCCACGCTTCAACTCTCCCTCCTCCCTATCTCTGATTGGCTCTTTCTTGGGCTTGGGATGAGGAAGGGAGGCATTCTTTTCTGTATCCAATTTATATTATACAAAAAAGATCTATTAGATCATTGAGTTTTTTTCCTCCTATAATTTTCCTCCTACAATCCTGTACAATTTATAGGGGGCTTATCAGGTGTTAAACTGATAACTGTATTAAAATCAAGCACTATATGTTCACTAAAATAGAGTGATATTAAGTTGACCCTGTCTCGTACAGGTATCCATCTAAACTTGATCCTGCAAAGCTGAGGGTGCCCAGCACATTACACAGGATTGAGTCCTCATGGAAACCGTTTTCTGAAATAGGTTTAACACACTCTTGCTAGCACACACATTTTAATACACTATTCAAATGCAGCTTTTTCCTACTCCAGATAGGGCACCTGTTTAGCCAAAGTTATTTCTCCCTTTTGTCCATTTTTTAAGGGAAAAAATATTTTTAAGGGCTTTTATTTTCCTTTTGTTTTATTATGGCTATTTTTAAACTCTCTCCCATTTTGGGGGTTGGGAAAGTGGCTTCTCTGTCATTTTACTATCATGAGTTTATGAAGATAATATTAGTAATATCTATTGATCAGATCAGTGCATAGTTAAGGAAAGTCTAGTGGTTAGCATCTCTTCAGAATAAAGTGCTGGATTAATCTTTGCTGCTTAAATAATTTAATTGGAGATGCATCTGGTAAATCAATGTCTATAGATATCATTTAGGCCAGGCTCATCACCGTGATGCCTGAGCATCTGCAAATGGAGAGTTTTGTTTTGTTCATCTGGATTTTGAGAGATCTGCCCAAGCCCTTCATCTGACAAACAGTATACAAAACAGGAATGGGATTAAAATTAGTTGACAGTGGAAGCATCTACATGAGACACTTACTGCACCTTTGCTTAATAATACTGCGCAGTAGGATGTCATGCCAAAAACTGTGCTAATAGCTTACTGCACAGTGTTATTAGGCTAATGCACAGGAAGTGTCACTAAATAACTGTGTGCCGGCACTACTGTGCAGGAAATTTAGGTACTGCGCATTTAATTAGTACTTTATAAATGAAGTACTAAACTAAATGTGCAGTATCTAATGCTCATTATTGAACATGTAGATGTGCTCAGTGTCTAGGACAGAGAGAGGCAGTTAGTGTGAAGTCTGTTCAAAGGCAGGGTAGAGTTGCGCTTTTATAGACTAACTAAATGAGATATATACAGAGCGCAATCTTTTGTGAACCCAAGTTCACTTCATCAGGTGTCTAGTGTAAAAGCATTTAAGTCATTAGGGGGCTATTTTTCTAGTAATATGTCTGGCAGAACTGAATACCAAATGGAAAGCAATTAGATGCACATGGGACAGAGTGCTGGAAGAAGCCTATTGGTCATCGAGTCTAGTCCCTTACTATTGCAGGTAACAAAATCACAGAATCCTCTTAATGCAATTATCCATCTCCATGTTTAAACAAAATAGGGCTTTTTGCTGCTACTTACTTCTTATTCAAGGCCATTTGTGAACCTCAATCCTCTGATGTTTAGAAACCTGCTTTTTGTTTGGGGAGCTGATCTTGCAAGGTGCTGAGAGCATCCTGCATAGACAATGGGAGTTCATGGTGGTTAGCATCTCTTCAGAATAAAAGGTGAAAGACTTGTCAGGGGCAAAAAGCAGCTGTTCCCTTGTGTGGTGGGAGGCTTCTACCAATGTTCAGTCTTCATGTTAATCTCAATGTATTAAGCCCACCACGTTAAGCCCATGCATTACTAGGGGTGTATCCAGCAATTTGAAATTTCTTCACACACCAGCCCATCCATTGCCCCCCTGACAGCAGCATATCCATTATCTCCCATGATAGACATGCCATTGCACACAATATGATCACTAACACAGCGGGCGCAGTTATAGATCTCTGGCAGTGTGTTAATAAAAAGCCTGATGAAATACAGAAAGCCCCTGCCAGTCACCATCAGCAATGTTGCCCCAAGGAAATGAAAAATTGCTCGCCTGCCTACACCCATGTGCATTACAGATTAGAATGTGGCTTTAGGTATTTTGGTGCTTGAAGCTTGCCTTTATGATTATTTTCCCCCATGATAATGAAGTGGAACCAAATGATCTGCTTTCCAATATGCCAAAAGGCTGATTAAATAGGGAGCTGGCAAGGAGTTTTAGATCCAACATTTAGCTTTGTTTTTTAAAAGGGAGGAGGGAGAGGTGGAGATTACAAAGCCTGAAATGAATATAAATAGATTTATGATAAAAATCATGACGACCTTAGTTTATACTTTGTTCTGTAGAGCTAGAAAAGGCAATGGCATGTATTAGAGTAATTCGGGATGGACAGAATATGGAGCTGACCTGGCTGTTTTCATGTGCCAAAGTCCTTTTGATGTACTTTATTGTGTTACTACTAAGACGGGTGAGGAAATTATTAGTAGTAATACTATCACTATGTAGCATTTTTCATCTTCTGAGTGCTTTGTTAGCATTAAATAAATAACTCTCATGTTATGCCAGAGAAGTCTCATGCCCTGCCTAAGAAGGACCTATAATTATAGTAATTATTAAGAGTTTGCAACATTACTGAATAACATTTTTCAATCTGTATAAATATTTACTAATGAATCCTTATAACACATCTGTGATGTAGGTAACTTTCCTTCATATAAGTAAGTAATAAATGTGTGTATGTAACACATCATGATAGGATAATACATTGCTGTGAGGAGTTTCTAGTAGGCACTGACTTTATAGTCACTTCTGTTTAGGAGGGCTCCTGTGTCCTCATGGATCTCCATTGACCTCATTGATTTAGTTGTAGAGTCTCCCACTATAAAGACTGAATGGAAACAAGGACAGGGAGGAGGTGGAGAAACCCCCAACATTGTGATCTTACATGTCCAGGAGCAGACTGGACTTCTCATTGGTGATGACAAATAGAAAAGAAAATGCTCATAGTTGGGCTATTTATGAAGGGCTTCAAGTGTGAATTGCACCACTGGTCAGAATATGGTGATCTAGCATGGGTAGGGACTAGATTGGGGAAGGATTTTTCCCTCCTGGGATAAGGTAGGGGAGAGGGAAAGCAGGTAAAGACGGTAATTAGTTAAAAAGTCCATGAAGCTTGACAGCATCGTTGGAAGTGACTTTGGGTCTCCTAATTTGTATTTGTAGCAATACAAATAGTACAATAGTTTGCTTAGCCTATCAAACTATTTAGGGCGAGAACTGTATCTTCTGATATAGCACCTAACGCTGCAGAGCCCCAATCCAGCGTGGGGCGCTGGGCTCAATTACGACATTAACATTTAAATAATGGCTATAACAATAATACTAATAGAATTGATTAATTCTCCTAAGCCCTATATGAGAAGGGCAAGTGTAATTATGTCTGTCACATACATTGATTTATAAAGAGCAATCCTAAATTGGGCAGCATGGGGGACAGTGAATATGGAGCTGTCAGGGTGGCAATGGATGGGCTGGTGTGTGAAGAAATTTAAAATTGCTAGATATACCCCTGGCAATGTATGGGCTTAATGAGTAAAAACGTCCTTTTATCCAGTTGGGTAAGACGAGGCCCAAAGGTTATAACATGACTCAGAATATCTGCCTCTTGCTATCGACTCCCCTGTTCTAACCTCCTGGCTCCTACCTTACCACTGTGCAGCCTTTCTGAAAGAATCTGGCAGAGGATCAGGCAGTGCATAATGGAAAAGCTGTTCTATGTGCAAATGACAAACCCCAAAGCATTTTGCATTTATTTCTGCTACATTTTGGGACATGGCCTGGATGATCTAATAAGCCTTTCTGTTTTGTATTCTTTCCAGCAGGATTGTTTTGTGAACATACCACCTTTAGGCATTACTGCTGAAAAGCATTTGAAAACAGAAGCTTAACAGGATCATTATTGTGTAGTTTGATGCCATAACCTATATTTATAGTAAACAGGGCCAGACTCTCAGCTAGTGCAAATGAGCATTGTTCTGGTGACTGCTGACTTACCGTAAGTGTGCCTCTAGCCCATGAAATCTAAAATCTGAAATTAGGTGAATATATACTAGAAAGACCTCTAATCAATTTGGAAACTTTGGAAACTTCAAGTCTTTATTTGATACTTACCCTTTTATTTCCATCTCAATTTGTAAGGCATGCCAGGAATTCCAGAAAGAAGTAATTTCTAAACATGTTTGTTTACAGTGAGATTGCATAAAACCATCAGCTTTACAACCTTTGAAAATGCTGAAATTTTCTTGAGTCACTAATTGTTCCCATTGATTAATGTGTTTGCTTTTTCACCTGTTAAGAATAGGGACTTAGTGCACAGTGGGCACACCCTACACAAGACATTTACTGCGCAGTAGCCTAATAACACTGTGCAGTAGCATGCCGGTCAAAACCCATGCTAATACGCTACTGTGCAGTGTTATTAGGCTACTGCACAGTAAGCCATCACAAAAAAGGTACACTGGCTCTACTGTGTAGTAACTGTAGTTACTGCACATTAAATTAGTACTTCCTTAAGCAAGTACTAAACTAAATGTGCAGTAACTACTACACATTAATGATCATGTAGACCAGTGGTCTCCAACCTTTTTAAGAAGGAGATCACCTTTGGCATTTAAAAGCAACCCAAGATCTACCATGTGCCACCGCCACCCCAACCCCCAGCCCAGCAGGTCAGTCCGGAGGGAAGAGGGAAGGGGGGGCAGATTGAGGCAGAGGGAGAAAAATTATTTGCCTCCCTAGCAGGTAAGTCCCACTTGGCCAGGGCCCCAACTCAACTTACCCCTGCTCCTGCCTCTGTAGCACTGTCTCTTACCGCAGGGACCTCAATCTGGTCCCCACCCCTTCCCTCTCCCACAGACTGACCTGCTGAGCTGGGGCACGTGTGCACACGCACATGGGCACTCAGCCCCCCACCCCAGCCATGGATCAACTCCAAGAGGCTCCGAGATCTACTGCAAGAGGCTTCAAGATCTACCTGTGGCTCGAGATCCACTGGTTGGTGAACACTGATGTAGACATGCTCAGTGAAATGTGGCTAGTGTTTTCACTTTTGTCCTTTAGTGGACACCATATAAAACCACCATGTAATTTGCCACAAATGACTGCCTCTGCTCAGGAAAGCCCCAGCCAGAGAATAACAAAATGGTGTTATGGTTTGAGATGCAAGTGAGGAAGTTTGCACATCATCTGACCTTACTATTCCCGACTATGGATAGTGCTATCAGTCTCTCATTCCCATTAGCATTGAACAGAGACAGATTTGACCCGGACTACCTGTCTATGTATAGGTAACTACTACTTTTTTAGATGTAAAATGCAGTATTATCATTTGCCAAGGGCCTTTAGGGCCTATAGTACTAAGGAATAATAATAATAATGTTGTTATTATTATTATTTACATTATGAGCAATAATATATCTAAATCAAGGGCCACATCCAGAACTGATATAAATTAGTCGAGGAACACTGGAGTCGGTGGAGTTATGCCATTTTATCTAAGCTGTCTCCAAATCCCTGATTCTTGTCACCTGATTTACCTTACTGTACTTAGCCACTGATTAATATATGTTGCTCATCAGTGTATCATCCCCCATGTTCTTTGCAAACTGTCCCGATTTAAGACTGACCTTTATAAATTGATCGTGCAACAAACAGGTACAAGGACAAGAGAACTGAGTTTGCTTATCTGGCATCTAAATATCCAGATTTCAAGCAGCAGATACAGATACATTTGTCTGGAAGAGCAAGGTAGGTTAGCCTCAGGAGGAAGACTTAATTTAAATGATGCCAAAGGCCAGATTCTTTATTGTCTTGTACACTGTACAGTCATTTAAACCAGAATGGAGTGAGCATAAATGCTACCAGATAAGAATACTAGTGTTTTACATCTACTTCATAAATGGTGCACATTATTACACAAGACAGTCGGGGCCTTAAATTTAGCAGTGTGTGCTAGGCATGTATGCTTTGCATATTGATTGCTATGTATTACAAATGTCACAAATATTTTTATTTGAAAGAGAATAAATGGTGTAAATCAGAAACCAGCATTCCAATATAATGTATCTAATTTTGAAGAGATTTGAAATGTGTAAAACCTGCTGTAATCAGTAGCGAAGAGAGGGAAAAGCCCAAATAAATTATTTCTGAAGCTAAATCTGAAGAAAACCCCTCAAATCAAGCTGACATCTGATATGTTTTACTCCTCATTTTGCAAACAGCCCATTCTGGTGGCTTTGTTTGAATGCTAGGGGTGAAATTCCATCCGTTAAAGTCAATGGGAGTTTTGCCATTAACCTCAATGAAACCAGGATTTCAGGAAGGGATTTTTGTCATACTAGTGCTGTCAGATTTTCATTGTGATCTTTAAAAAAAAGAGCCCACGTTCTGTGACTGGGGGAGAAATGTTTATACTGCTGAATAAACAAGAAGATTTTACACCTTACCTACTGCCTTGCTGATATTTTTGTTGACATCCAGGCTAGCCACATTTTCAGGTATGCCTAGGAATATTCTCCATGGCATGAGGGTTAGAGAGGAGGATCTGAGTGGCACTTGCCAGGAAATCCTACAATGAGATAAATAGGTTGTTAATTAAAGGACTTCATTTAGGATCTTAAGAAGTGTTCAAGAGTTGTGATTTCTTTCTCCTTGGATTGTTTGGATATATCTTTTGCTCCAGAAGTTTTAGCATTTAATCATAATATGTAGCTCTTGAATCTCCTCAAAGTACTGTACAAACATTAATTAAGCCTCACTACTAATTACTTTCCCTCTGCGAGGGTAGTAAGCATTACTCCCATTTTACAGATTAGAAGAATTAAGCAAACAGCAAGACCAGCATTTTTAAGAATGCTTCTTAGTTTGGATGCCTATATTTTGGGTACTCCGTTTTAAGCATATAGAGCAGGAGAGCTGCTGGAAAGATATGGAGAGCTGCTGACCACTTTTGATTCCTGTTGGCTTTACTTGGAGTTGCAAGTTCCCACTACACCTGTTATCTGACCTCAGATATCTACAATTGGGCCCTTGAAAACTGAAACATCTAAATTAAGTAGAAAAGTTTGGCATAGGTGTCTTGCCCTGAGCCACACAACAAAATCAACAGAGTTGGGATTAGAACTTCTGGGCTCTTGACCATTTTGAGTTGAGACTTAAAGTAGAAGATCCTCTGCTGATATAAATTGTCATAGCCTCATTGACTTCAGTGACCTAATCCTTGTTCTATGTCCATTGATATAATTCTGTATCCAGTGCCAGCCATCAGGAAACTACATATATCTGGAAAAAATTGAAAACTCCTGCTCATCTTTTCTCTAAAACCACATCTTTAGTCTCACTGAAACTGTGTTAGTGTGCACATGGATTAATTTGGATTCATCTGTCTAGTTAAAAAAAAGCAGAAAGCTCAGTTTATGGCTGAATAATCACTATTCCCACCATGAGAATTCCAACACCTTTTCTACTCTCTTTTCTTTTGGCGTTTTTTAGAAAACGAAACAGGAAAAAGTTGTAGATACTGGATTGTCAAATCAGGACGCTACTGTAAATTCACTGTCGTTTTAAGGGTAGAAGAAATCTCTATTTTATGAGAGCCCCTGACATATCAAAAAAAATCACTGCAAGCTATCTGCCATTTTGCTTAGCACTGAAAAGTTGTTGTTTGAAGCACTTCAGAGTTGCAGAGCTGTAACTGGAGGAGGTCGGCAGTCTTAGCACCGCAGAACCATCCACTTGAATTTGTGTGTGTTTAGATATCCTGCTCCTGAGTTGCCATGCAACCTGGCAAAGGACATTGTTGTATGCTGACTTCAATAGAACTTAAACATATTTGCTTTCGGGTTTAAATGGAGCAAAATTTCAGCGCTGCTATCATTTTGTGCTTGTATTTAGACCTGGCCTATACACAGTTTTATGGATTTAACTATTTTGGTTAGGGTTGAGTTTGTTTTACAGAAAAATTATACCAGTACAACCCCTAATGTTGATGCAACTATACCAGAGTAAGTTATGCCCTGTCATGTTCACTCCCTATACCAGGGGTAGGCAAAATGCGGCCTGTGGGCCAGATGTGGCCTGCCAGGCCATTCTATCTGGCCCGCAGGGCCCCTAAAAAATTTAGAAAATTAATATTTATCTGCCCCTGGCTGCCTATCATGCAGCCCTCAATGGCTTGCCAAAACTCAGTAAGTGGCCCTCTACCCGAAATAATTGCCTGCCCCTGCCTATACCAACAAGACTGTATTTGTGCTTATGAGATTGTGATTGTTTAATAATTCTGGTGTCATTAAAGTAATATAACTTGTGTGCAAATAAGCCTGGTATTGCTTGTGTCTAAGTAAGGATTAGAGAACTGGGTCCATTCTAGTTGAGTTATCTTACAAATCATTGTAAAGTAAATTGGGTATCCTCTGTTCATTAAAACAATTTCAGGTATCAAAGCGAACTTTCAGACTTAATTTATTCAGTCCTAATACTAACTGTCTTTGCAATATAATGCAGTTAAAGAGAAACTCCCTCACTTCTTGAGAAACATTTCCCCAGATTTTCTAAGAAAAGAATTTCCTTTGATAATCCTCCTGTCTCATTGATTTTTATTCCCTCTGTTGCAGATTAAACATATTGGTAGGGAAGGCATTAATTTCTGAGGCATCTTCACTTTCCTTCTCCTTCTTCATGAATTGATACCACAGTGACTCCCTGCTACTGCATACTATCTGACTTCCAACTGCAGTTGAACTCCTTTGTACTTCAATACTGAACCTTTATCAAGAACTTTTTGCACCTAGGCATGGATGTAATCGATCCATGCTCAGCTGCTGCAGAAGATCTGTTTGATACGCATTCTCTCCTGGAGCATGAGGGGCACTGAACTGCAATTGGTGACCAGCCACCATGGAGCAAATTGAAGCAGACGATAAGCTGGTTGTCATAGTGGCAATTCACAGACAGAATATATCACCAAATTGAAGTCTGAAAGGTGACCTTGCAGTGGGGTTTTTTTTCACCCTGAGAGTCCATTTTAGAAGCTTTATTTTTGAAGGCATTTGTCTTTGATGTAAGAAACTTCAAATAGATAGGTTTGGTATAATGCTAATTGGACAACCAGGTGTTTCAGTGTTTGAAATTTGAGCAGCATGTTGAATAAGCAGGCTTCTGTTGTACTGTTACTTGGATAATTTAAATACCACATAGGGCTTCATATCACCAGGAAAATAGGCCTGATTCTCCTCACTTACCCCTATAGAGTTCTGTTGACTTCAGCCATGTTAACGTAGATGCAAGGGCATGCTTTGATTGGTTAGCTGGGTCATCTTAGGTATAAAATGAGAATAATTAACCAGCCTAACTGTAAGGGCAGTAAGACAGTGGGACAAACTGCCTTAAGAAGTTCTGGAATACCCTTTAAGAAGAGGTCTTCAAGAAGAGGCTGGATAGGCATCTGCCTTAGATGGTTTTGGAATAGTGAATCTTGTATCTGAGCAGGGGGTGAGACTAGCTGGCCCTTGAGGTACTTTCCAACCATAGAGTTGTATGACTAATTCTCTTTTTACTAAGGAAGTAACACAAGTTTAAAGTGAAAAAATATAGGTATCTCAAGTAGATATGTCAATGAATTCCACAGCCTTTGTGTACCTGGGGAAGCAATTGTTTTAAAAACAAGCAAACAACTTGTAAATTTACTGTGATTTTGTTTAAGAAAGAAGTGCCAAGTTTTTGACTAGTTCTTAGCAACTCTTTTGTAGCTCTTTAAATACACCTCTTTTCTATTAATACTTTTGGGCCAGATTCAAGAGACCCTGCTTACGTATGTTTGTGACCAGTGTTATTGGAAACAATGGCACTGGCTTCCCACTATACCTTGAGACCGCACAGCCTAGCCCTTTGTTTATATAATGACTTAGGATTTATCATATCTTTAACTTCTAGGAGCCGGTTTGTCTTTTCTAATTTGATGGAGTGTTGCTTTGTCTTCTTCCCATGACAAATACAGGCTTTATTTTGTGCAAATCAACAGACCTTCAGATAGAGGTTTATCATCAGCTGGCTCTCTTGCCTCAGTGGGGCATTCAGTTTGTTCAATATTGAATAGATTCTGGATCTGTATTGACAATTTAGTATCTTCTCCAAGGAAGAAGAATCCCAGCTCTAGGCAGCCTGGCTAACAGCCAGTTATTTCTCCACTGTTGCAAATTAAGTAGCGCTCCATCGTTACCTGGAGTAGAACTGTGACCTGCCTGGCAGACTTCCAGTTTTGTATAGTCTACTTGTGGTTTCCCTATCTCTTGTAACCTAAATGGGTTGGTGAAACTGATGTTTCCATTGGACCAAGTTCTTCACTGATTTTCACCTTGTTTCGTCCTTCGCCTTTGTACTGGGTGGGTGTAAAATCTTACCAGTCTAATTTGGTAACATTCTGCAACCACTGTGTGCAGCAGTGAATAAATGCAGTGTGTAGCAACTTTTGGAGGCCCCAGCCGAGTGCCTATTAATTCTACCTGGGAAGATGCTGCTTTATTTATTTACTTTTTCATTCCTTGCTTTGATATTTTGGGAACATTGACATCTTAGGCAGTAAACTCTAAAGTCTAATTAAACTTTTCGCCACTCCATTTCCTAAACCACCGGTGTTTCTTTGCAGATCCCAGTTTGCAAAATTGTGTCTCTCTCTAGCACTGGCTACTTGTGATGCATTGTGATGCCTCTGACTATGTGTATGGCTAAAGTTATAGGTCATTGGCAGTGAGAATACACCTAGATTTAAAGCATAACCCTGCACTGGCCAAGCTAAAGGACCATGATCAAAACTGTAACCAACAAATAAACCTTTTTAAGTAGTCCAGCCACTGGAGGGGGACAATGAGTAACAATGAGTAAGGGGAAGATGACATTCTTAGTCCCTATTTCAGAAACAGCACCATGGTGCTGTTTCTGTGTTACTAGAAAATACTTTTCACGATGTGAGAAAGAGTATGCATGTGAGCTCCTCCCAGAACAGCTTATAATACAAGAAATAAAACTATCAGCAAAACAGTGAAATTGCTGGTACCCAAACTACTACCAAATTCAGCAATAAAAAGACTTTAAAAAGAAGGAATATAAACCAGGAAGGTATTGAAATGGAAATGTGATGTTCAAGTGAGTAATGTACCACCATTGCATGTTAGAAAATGTTTTTATTCATCAGTGCATCCAGTCATCTTTAAATATTTTCTAATGCCAAACAAATGTAATTTGGTTTTTGTGTGAGCAGACTAACAGTGACACCCAGTGGCTGATCAGCCTAATCATGAAAATTGTTAAGTCTTGGAGCATCCAAAGAGGGTACACCTATTTACAATTTAGAGAAGATGTAGTTCATGGTAATATGCCCTTGCAAGATTTTTGCAATGTCACCTTTGCTGTTTCTTCCTTTAGAAATATGGTGGTGACATTCATAACCTGCTCCCGCCGTATCTGAAAGAGATGATGCTTTGTTCATTGTATGGTTGCTTCCTTTCAGATTTCTTTAACAGCAAATTTGATTCACTCATATGCCAACAGATTTCTCTTTGGTTTAAATACCCATGCAGTTGGCAACTGTGTAACTTTTAAATTGAGTATTGTAGCCACTGAACCTACAATTAGTTGGTTCTGCCTATATTAATAGGTACTAATGAATATTATTTTTAGGACATAATGAACATACATTTTAACATATGTATACATTTTAAAATGATAAAGTGAGGCTTATTACATATCTCCATATCCTAATTAAGAAAAGGTGATAGTGTCATTCATAAGGAGAATTTATCAGAATGGGAATGAGATAGATATATCTGAGTTAGTGGCTTAGCTCCAATGAAGTCAATGGTGCTATACTGCAGAATTAGACCAGAGCCCATATATCTTGGACTCCTGTTTCTTTTCAGGATAGTTATTTATTAAGTGTCAATTAAGACTGAGTTACATTTTCTAATTAGCTTTTGGAGGATAGGTTAAGTTAAAGCTAATTATGCCATTTAATAATTGGAATGGTGTGGCAAAACACCCATAAACCACTGTGGAAATATTTCTCTTACGGTTCAAAGAGTGTGAAATCCTGGACATGGTGAGAGAAATATTCAAGCCAGATAACATGGTGCTAGACACCAGTTATAAGCCCAGTTTTAGTAGGCAGAATATCACCAGAAACCCTGCTACATTCTGAGACTTATTGAGGTACTATAACAGCAACTACCCTGAATATTATGGGCATCATAAAATTGAGTTGGTTAAGATATAAAATGTTGTTTCATATTTTTCAACAATTGCCCAAGACCTTAGAAGGGAAATTACACCAAAATAAAGTGTCATAATCACAATTAGAAATACAAAAGAAAGAAAGCTGCTAAGAATTTCACTGTGATATACAAATAGCACTGACAGAGGCATAGCTGGGAAGCTCTGTGCCTGCGCAGCTGTGTGACACTGGTGGCCGTGGTGCCAATCTCAGCAACACAATCAGCTGCCTCTACTACCATCACATCTGTTTCTGCACCTCCCACAAACACTGCAGACTGGTCACCTCCCTCCCCTTGGATATGCTGCTGATAGGACTATGTGCTTACTGGTTAGTCCAGGCAATAAGACTGAAATTTAAACTATTATTGAGCTGGGTGATTACCACAGTGATAGCTGCATTGCAAGTGGGCAATCTCTTGCCATCTGTATGTGATCTCATTCTGAGTTTGAAATGCAGATGCAGGGCCAGAGTTAAGCATCTTTCGGGACAGCTGTCCTGCAACCTTATTATGACCTTCATTATAAATTTTTAACTCAAAATCCACTGCAAGTTTGAGAGAATCTTAATGGTGCATCATTCATAGATGGGGACATATTAAACTGTTGTTAGGCCTACTCGTAATTACAGAAGCATATTTTGCCACAGATGTACACATAATAGTAATATTGTATTCCAGCTACTAAACAAGCTATTTCATAGAAATCTGACACAAAAACTATACTGTCTTCCATAAGAAGTCTTCTGATACTAAATGCACAAATAGCCTGATAAAATAAATGGTTGCTTCCCACGTGAACAGAACTAATTTTAGACAGGAGTACCTAATGTATCTGTCAGCACTTCAGAATGAATGACTACAGTTAAAAATAGATTTATTATCTTTTCACTTGTGTTGGGTCTTCCATTTGCAGGAGAGATGAAGTCAGGTTCCAGCAAATACTCTTTGTAAGGTGATTTCAATATATGTTGAAAATGGTTTCACAATGTCTGTTAAGCATAACTAATTGCATTGTCACAAGTATAAATGTTTCGAACCTTAGTTACAATTCCAATAAGCACCTTGTAAATTTATTTTGACTTGATTGTCTTCTTTTGTTTGGGTAACTTAACATATAAAAAAAAATCAGAATTATTCTAATGCCTGGTCAAGCAAATAAAATACATTTTGTAGTGTAATTTCCTTGCTGCTAAGCAAAGATCCTACATATAAATTGTATGCTAGCTATTGTAAAACAAAATGAGAATTTTGTTTTACAATAAGAACAATGTCTTCATACATACTGCCTGCTTTGGGTTTGTAATGTATATCAATAAGTTGCAATTACATTGCAATTACACTTTTTGCAAATGTCTTTGTCAGAGAGTGGGCCCAGTTCTCTTCTCACAAACAACCTGGTATTTCTGTTGGAGTCAGTGAAATGACTGAAATGAGTGTAACTGTGGCTTTGTCTACAGTAAAGAAATGTGGCATACTAACCACTAGGAAGTTCCTTAGCTTGCCTGTGACACCCCTTGAGTCCAAACACAAAACAATTCCCAACAGGCTAGATTTTCACCTTAGTGCATTTCTTTACCTTAGCTTGTTATTTGCCATCTCACTTATCTTTCTTTGTTAGCCTCCACTTAGTGCACTTTTTTCTGCCCAAACCATTTCCCTCTACTTTGCCCCCCACCTCCATTCTGTAATGTAATTTCTAAGCAAATCTCACCAGAAAAGTATTGGATTTTTTAAATATGCGCATTTGCAAATAGTGCTCCATTTAAAAAGCCAGAATATTCTTTTAGCAAATTGAGCACCACGTGTTATGAGCACTGAGGGACCTCCAGATTTAGCACACAGCCAGTCTATTGTACAAAGCCTAGAGTGCATACATGCCACATATATCCTTGAAGAGCAAAATGATGCCGCTGTGTTTGCATTCACATAAAATATTCACAGAGCTCTGAATGGGTTAACAGTGCTTATTTAGCAGCCAGTAAAGTCAGAAAAAACTCAGTTTATTATTTCTCCTGAGTACCCAGTATGTTTCACTTTACTGTGTACAGTAATACATTTATATTAAGACTTAACACTGTCAAGGTTCATGGGTCAAGATTAATCATTTGTGACCTTGGAACGCAACTCTTCTGTTCATAAAGCAAAAGCTGAGTAAGGGAGTCTTAAGACAAGAGTCCATACATTTATATATAGCTTGATCTGATTGAATGGTTAAAATGTAATTGAACGGCAAAGATAACATTCCTTTATGGAGAGAAGAATTAAAAACCTTAGGGAAACGAGAGGTGAAATATGAGTAATTTTTCAGGGTAGGTGACATTATGAATTAATCTCTAGCAGGACTGAGGATGATTTCCACTATGCTATTTACCTATTAGAAGTCTTTTTCAAGAGCATCTGTTTTTTCTTAAAATATTCAGTAACTTTTTTTTTTTTTAATCAAAGGATTATTGGATGTGTTGGTAGGAAAACAGTCTCATTGACCACAGCATTCATCTTTACTTCTTCATGACATTTCTAGTTTGAAACCAAACATGTTCTAAGCTCCGTATTATTCATTCACTAGCAAAAAAATGACAATACAGCTTGAGTGGGTAATTACAGCCATTTTAACAGTATTAATAAAGAAGCTAAGATGCCTGAAAACTAAGAGGCAGCTTCTCAGCTGCATCTGGTTCTTCATTTGAACCCTGAGACAGACAAAGGCTAGTGGGGAACAAATTGCAGCATTTAAGCCCTGAACCCCCATCCTCTGCACAAGTTAGAGCTACAGGGGAACTGCTCAGACTTATACCCCGCCAGTGATCTCATACCAGTCTTGGGTGAAGCTGAGCTCTGCTCTTCCATGCTCCCTTCCTGCCCTACATCCATCCACTCCAGCACACCTTCCCCCCAAACACACCATCCAGTGGTAAGAATGGCACCTCTGCCAGTTTTTGCCCCAGTGCAGTTCTATCGCACCACAGGAATTCTCCACTGGCTATTTCTGGATGTTTTTAAATATATTTTATGCTTCCTTATGGGCTTAACAGACTGGAGAATCTTGACCCAATAGTCTGCATGCTTTTGTTATGAAACTAAAAACAAAAAGCCCTTATGTTACCAGGCATAGCATTGGCATGAGAATGTGTGCTCTGCCTCTGGGTTGGCTGCAGTGCTTCTAGTCAAATTGTTTTAGTCAGCTGCTTTTACAATCATTTTAAATTCATCCACTCTGTACTTTAGGAAACTGTAACCTATTTCCATAGATACAGGAGACATTCAAAAAGGGAAGAGTATTTTTGCTTGACTGCAGAGTATTCTTTGTCCTTCTGTATCCTAAACCATTATACATTACAGCAGATTTATACGTGGGTAGAAAATGTGTGACTGTCACCATAAAACAGATCTTTTCAAACAACAAATTTTTTCCATGTCATAGTCTACTTTTATGAGCTTCTGTACCCAGACTGACCATTATTTCATATTTTGCAGGTTTGTGTCTCCTATCACCTTTTTATATTAAAACACATATTTCACTGTTGCCAACTCTCACAATTTTGTCACAGTCCCATGATATTTGGCCTTTCTTTTAGCTCCCGGAGGCATGTGATTAATCAACAATCTCCCTTTTTATTTATTTTTTTGGTTTTAATGTAAATTTCTAACCCTCATGGTTGCATATGAAAGCTTGAAAAGATGACCCAAGTGAATCTGACAGGCTCAAAGGCAAGAAGGCAACTAAGAGCCCCACATCTATTATTTTTTAATAAACTTGCTCTTTTAAAGTCTATAACCTAATATTTTGCATCCTGATTCATAATTTCTGAATGGATGGCGTCAACAACAATGAATCTGATTTATATGTAATCCTATATGCTTGTTAGATTTGTGCTTTGTCTTGGACAATGAAATTCTGAGGAGTCCTTTCATATTTGTTTCTAGTTGGTTTCAGTTTCTGATTCTTATGCACCAACACAAAGCTGTAAGATTCGATTTGCCAATTTTTACTTTTCTGGAGACTGTTGAAATTCACACTGATTTCATTGTCTTTACCCCCTCCCCCCACCACGTGAATCATTCCAATTTGTATTAGGTTTTGTAATTTTCCATTTTGAAGCACTCAATTTTCACCTATATCTGTCTGACAGTGTCCCTTTAAGCAATGCCCCTCAGTTATTATGAGGATAATGAGGTGGAACAATTTATTAGTCTGTCATCACTGAGCAAATGAGTTACATTTATTTTGAAGCCCTGATGTAGTGATCATAGGTTAAGTATTTTTTAAAATCCCTTAGGCATTTCTGTGCAGGTGTAAATAAAATAAACTAGATTCTTAGTGGATTCCGATATCAAGGAAAAGTGTGGTGAAATCCTGATCCTATCAAATTTCACAGGGCCAAGAATTTCCCCCATGCCTGCTCCCACTCTTGCAGTTTACTGCTTTTATGCAGAGCTGTGCTGATTTCAGTGGGACACATGCAGACACAGCAACAAACTGTGGAACCATGGCCTGAAATGACATGCATCATTTACTGAACTAGACCTCAGATGGCAAAAAATAGTTCAAACATTGTAGTCTCATCCTTATCTATGCTTGCAATGGTTTAGAAGGACTTGACTCTGTAAATGATGATTTTATATCTTTTTTTCTGTATTCTATCTGCGCAGCACATTGTAAACACCACAAAAGTAAACACATGGCACTGTCAGGCAGGTGTCCTGGTGCTGCTGCCCAATTTGAAAGGGATTCTGATATAGGATCAGATTCTGCCCGGTGTGCTTCTGATATAGGATCAATCCTATATAGTCCTTACACATGCATACAATAAGAAGAACTTGCTGATCTGTTTTTTTGATTGGCTCACTCTCCAATTAAGCCACCTTCTCAGTTTAATATGCATTTAATCAAATTGACTGGAGCTGACTGATTTCTTGAGTGTTAAATTATTTTTACTCTCTTGTGTGATAAACTACCAAGGGGAGTTAAAGTAGAAGTGAAGGAAAGCATGAGGAGAACCATGTCTGAAGAAAGATAGCTTTTACTATGCAATTGCACATGACTTCATATGTTTAGGCTGTGCCATTTGAGGAATAAAATCACATAAGCCAATATATTTTGCTGAAGCAAATTCACTGTCCATCTGTCTTTTTTGAACCTCCTTCCCACAATTTTCTGGGCTGCTGCCTCTTCTAAATCTTTCTTGTAAACACAAAGTTCATGCAAATATTTTGTTTTCTAATCAAATGGGTTGGGTGAATTGATTCAGTCTTTGCAGGTTAGTCTAACCTGTGTAGATTGAACTGGCAAGCGAATAGACATTCACTTTTGATTCTGGAAGTAAATAGACATTCACTTTTGTCTAGAAATGCAGCCCCATGCTTGCACTGGCTCAGGCTAGGAGCTGGGGGGGTGCTACAGTGAGCCTTCCCTTCCCTTCAGATTAGAGGGAAGCTGAGCTGAGAGGAGGCATGGCCAGGCCCCAGCAGACTGAAGATGACTGTGGAGAGGTTTAAATCCCCACCCTGGTGTGCAGGAACCCCAGCCAAGGTCTAACCACCTTTTCCCCTCTGCTTGTGGCTCAGCATAGCCTGGGACCCTCAGGGCCCCACTCCCAGCCAGAGCGTGATCCTGCTGGGCCTTCCAGCTGCCACGGCCAGGGTTTTGCTTGGGGTAGCCCAGGAACAAAATTCAGATTAAGGGGGAGGGAGAGGAGCAGAACAGCCCCAAGCCCAGATGGGGACACATACAGAGGGATCATGATGGCAGTGGCTCCATCCTAGATGTAAGCCCCACCAAGCAGAGGGACCCCGGCTAGGGGCTGGGGAAGGGCCTCCAGTGTGTCAGCGGTAGCCCAGGTCACAGCTGAGCTGAACTGAGCTGAGCTGAGCTGAGCATGCAGTTGAGGGAGCAGCTCCTGCCCAGCAGCCCCTTCTACCTGCTGGAGAGTGGCACCCAAGCCAGCCCTGGCTCTGGCCCTGGCCCCTGCAACAGCGCTCATGGCCCAGACTCACCGTCTCAGCCCCAAGTGCTACTACCTGTTTCCCCTGGGCCACTGAGCACCAAGCTAGGCATGCCCTGCTCACTCTTCCTCTACCTGGTGGCGGTGGTACAGCACAGCCCTGTGTAACAGGTGCCAGGTGTGGGCACTACCCCTATGGCTTCCCTGCCACCACCGCTGTCAGGGGGACCCACTCTGACTGTACTGGCAGGCGCTGCCCGCGCTGCCAAACTACAGTTGGCTGCCAGGCGGGCAGATGGTGTCGGCAGGGAAGCCATATGGGTAGTGCCCTGTGCCTGGCACCGGGTACATGGGGCCATGCTGCACCTACAGCTTCCCCATTGCCATCTGGGGCATGGCCAGACACTAGCCTGGCATGGCCCCCTAAGGCAAAGGGGAAAGCGAGGGGGTTTATTCCCCTCTGTCCCCACTCCCATCCCTACTCTGGCTAGATAGAGCAGAAGGGCAGAGCCAGCCCTGCTCTCTGGAGCTGACAGCACAGCACAGCACAGCCCAGGGCTGCAAAGCATGCTGGGATGTTGGGGGACTCTGATTTAACTTGAACCAGGAAGGGGTCTTTGACAGAAGTTCCATAAACTGGTTTGACCTCAATCAGTTAAGTCTGATACTACATTCAACCAGGTTTATCTTAAACCAGTTTCAGCCATTTTGAAACTGGTTTATGTGCACTGAACCTCTGTTCTGTTACAGGTTTAAACCAGTTTCTGATTACTTAAACCAGTTTGTGTGTAACTTCTGTCCCTAGCCTCAGTTGCTATTCTTTCCATTGCATTCCCAGTTTGTTTGGTTGTACTGTGTTGTCTGCAGCTTTGCTACTCTTCTTTGACTGGGAAAGTGGAAGACTGAAAAGACTTTGCTGTAGTTGAATTACACCCTTCTGCTATACTAGAAGAGCTCAAATATTCTGCAGTTCCTCTGAACTCTCTTCTCCAGTAGCTTGGAAAAGATGGCACAGCTAGCAGCCCTCACACCCTGGAAACTGACCCCAAGAATGTTCTGCAGGCCCATTTCCCTCCCACAAGCTGTCATCTGTCCAGTCCACTTGGATGCAGCAGTCCATCTCAGCAGGGCTTCTTCAGATACCCTTTCCAAGTCTGACCTAGATCCAGTACAGCTGCTCTCTGCCATGACTAAGCAACAGCCGGTTTCACAGTTTGATGTGGCAGTACCATACGATTAGTGCTTTCCTCACCTGAATGTCAGCAATGGTAGTAGTCTTGCAGTTTAAACTGCTGCTCAACATTTTAGCTGCCTCCGACTGTTACCTCTTACTGTGACCACAATAAACACAGGCTAGAATTCCATCAAGATTCTTTATCATGGATGCCTGTGCATTAAAATATTCTCCCTGATTCAAATTTAATTCAAACATCTCTGCAGACTTCCCCCATTGAAAAGTGACAAATTCTCTCTTAATCCCTTCTAGGCTCAGCCATGAATCTTGAAACATCTGATAATCTCCTCTTCTCTGGACTGGATTCCTGTGGTGATAGTAGTAGTTATTTGTCCAGACTTATCACAGGCTGCACAGTGCCTTCAGTTTTGGAAAGAAGCCATAGAGGATAATTTGCAAATTTGTCTTATAATTCTGCTGTGAGTTCTTCATTTTCTCTTCCATTGACTTCCTTCCTCATAAAGAGAAGTCTCTAAGTATTCTCTCTCTGTTTTATAGTTCCTCACAGTTTCATTAGGGGAGTCTTACCCTCGACATGGGCTGGCCAAGCCTTTTGTATAAAAAAAGTTGTTTGGAAGGAAGTTGAGAAGGATCTATTTCCAGCAATCATCTTCAAAGTCACTTAAGATACATTCATATGCCAATAGCCACATGGTAGAAAAATTGCTTTATCTTCATTCTTCCCTTTTAACTTAACTGCTGCATAGAAGGAATTCTCCAAACCAGTGAAATTTCTGAGACAATTAAGGAACAATAGTATCATTGGATATTTGGGCTGGCTTCAAGCTCCTACTGAGCTGTTGTTCTTCCATTAAATGTTTATTGTTCATCAGACCAAAAGTAAAACTGAAGAATGCTCTCATTCTTTCTTAGAAATCAATCCATTTTACCATCTTATCAGGCAAAATGTTTTGGTTCATGGGGGAAAAACAGAAAAACCATATGGAAACTTCAGCTATTTGTTTGCTCTGTCAGACTGTATTAATCTGTTGGGGATATTTTATCATGGTTGAGAACCCAGGAACCCAGGTTAGATCTGACCAGTGGTTCATCTAGTCCAGTATTCCAACTTTAAGATGCTTATGGGGAAGGTTTAGGAAATGTTGAAGAATGTGCTTATAAATAAACTGCCCATTGGGAAAGATTCTTCTTAATGTCCATTTGGTAGCAGTTGACTAAAGGCCTGATGCTTGAAGAGCTGTATCCCTTCCAAATTGTTTTTAAATTCTTACTAGCTAAGTTTCTAATACCCTCACTTCCCAAATAAATATTCAATCTTTTATAATCCTCTGAGGGTTTCAAACTTTTCAATTACTGTTACATTTTAATTTGTTGAAAATAAATGGGATTGCCTATATCAAGGTAGAGAGACTAGAACTTATCTATAGGAGCAGAAAGTCTTACATTAGTATTTTATTTTACTGAATGTTTTACTTCTGTAATAACATAGGGATAATGTTAATCTAAATGGAAGGATTAATGTAGAGACCAATTTTGGGTGCTAATTTGAGATACACCGGGTGTATCTATACATTCACTAATGTGCCATAGTTATGGCGCATTAAGTTTAGTACTTAGTTAACCAAGTACTAAATCAATGCGCAGTAACTTGCTGTACTGCACAGTAGTGCCCGTGCATGACTATTTAGTGGTGCTTGCTGCACAGTGGCCTAATACTACTGTGTAGTAACGTATTAGCATGGTTTTTGCCCAGCACGCTACTGAGCAGTGTCATTAGGCTACTGCGCAGTTAGCGTCTCATGTAGATGAGCCCACAGAATCGAAATTTTCAGAATCTTTATCGTCGTGTGGCACATTCTGTATTCATAACACCACTCCCTCTGATCCATTTCAGTGGGAGTACTCTATCAGATCTCAGGGTCTTAAGCCAAGCACTGGAAAATGAAGAACAAACAAAATTTGGTTTCAGTGTCTTGACTGAAATTATGTAGGAACTCTGTTGCAGAGACAAGGATAGAACAAAGTTTTTAAGGATATCTGTTAACTTCTTTCATCACAGGATTATTCTTTCTGTTCCTGCAGCCCCTCACCTCATTCACTTCATAACTCCAGCTTTTGCACCAGATGAAGCAGTTGTCCTGTAGATAGGAATCTCATTTGCTACACAAGTTTGATTCATCCCCAAATCAGTTCCATGCCATGCACTGAACGAGGGGAAAAAGTATGTTATTGTGTAGTTAAAGACTGAATCAAAATGTATATGCACAAAGGGGCAAGTAAAGTGCATAAACAACTGGTCTGAGGCTGACATCTGGCACAGGGAATTTCAGCCTGATTGGTTAAGTTTTGACCGTTACAAACCACTGAAAACATGGTCTTCCAATGGGAAGCATTGGGCAACCTTAAGAAGAGGTGGTGCTACCAACCTTAACTCTCATATATATCTTGTCCCAGGGGGACAGTCACCAGGGGACAGGAGACCCTTCCCACAGTAGGACTCAGGACAGGGACAGCCTGTCCCTACAATAAAAGGCCTGAAACGAGGGCAAACTTACCAGTTGCAGGTCAGGAAGAGGCAGACAAGTCATGCCAGCACGAAACATCCACACAATTCATGAGCTGCACTTATTTCCGGCTGGAGCTGGCACAGGCAGGTGATGTCATCCCAGGAAGCTACCCGGCTGAAATAAAAGCTGGAACCAGGAGGAATGCTAGGGAGGCACTACGGGGAGCGGAGGGCAAAGGTGCTTCCCACACCAGGCACAAACGGTGCCAGTGTGCAACGCGGAATGGGGAGCCAGACCCACAGGAGGGATCCTCAGCAAGGGAGAGGACCTGGGACAACACCAGGGGGCTGCTGGGACCACCAGCATCATGTCTGCGAGTGGGGATGGGTCACGACCCTATGCCTCATTCTTCTGTTAAAGGTCTTCTTTTTTTTTCTCCATTTTTTTTCCCCTTCTGCCAGTGGTGGCCTGGAGAGGCCCCAAGGTGACGGCCAGAGCATGGGTGGTGCTCCAAGGATAGGAGCGGCCAGGAAGCCACAGCAAGCAGCTGGGCATAATTAAGACATGGCAGGAGAACAGGGGCAGCTCAAAATGCCCCGAGGACACAGCGACTAGGAAGAACCAACTGTAGCCGAGCCAACAAGGGGAGCGGCGAGTGACGACATGAGAGGGCAAGCCACACTGACACCAAGTGGCCATCCTGGAGGCTGGCGCGTGGATGGGGTGTAGGGGAGGCAGAGCCCCACAGATACCCGCCAAGAGGTGTAGCCAATCTGAGGGAGTCCACAGGAAGGGAGCCCACCACTGAAGGTACAATCAAAGTTGTGGCAGGAAAGTCTCTGGGTTTCCCCTGGGGTGACCGTGGACCCCTTCAGAGACTTCTGGAACTTGCGCAGCGGTCAACACCAGGTGCACATGCCAAGGCAGCATGTGAGCCCATCCTCGAAACTAGGTGGGCACACACCTGTAGAGAAACAGATATAGTTTGCCTTACTCTAAAAGGTTTTACTAGAATTTCTGAAGGAATAGCTATGTTTCTAAAGATATCTAAGGTTTAGCTCATTCTAGGTGCTACTGTTAAATTCCTGACAAAATTAAATAACTTATCAGTCCAGAGTGATTGAGCTAGAATTTAAAAAAAATATGCGTAACAAAGTTCATTATCATATTACAAGTTATAGGTGAGAGCATCAGATGGCATACCCCAGTCAAACCAAGCAAAGTAACAGTTACATCCTCACGTTGGGTATCCCAGTGTTTGTTGCATTAAAATGTAAGATTTTGATTTATGCAGCTTAAATGAAGAGAACAACCTATCATGTATAGGGCAGCAAGAGAAAGTCTGTATGATGATATTGCTGACACCAGTATTGTACTGTGATTAAAATATGGCTTTTGATTAGTAAACAGATGGGTTTTGATCTGCATCACGAGCCTGAATAAATTTGTTGCCAATTCTTAAAGCGATTTGTGTTCTTGGAATCAAACTACCAAACAATAACAGATGTGAGTACATTGAGCTGTCAAGAGTTTAATGAAGTAAAACTGAGATCACTAACCAGTTTTAGAGAAGGGTTAAGGGGATCCCTTTTTGAAAGCTAATTATTTAGGACAGCACACCTGTCATGAGGCTGCAGAAGATACCAAAAATTAACCATTTGTCTCGCATGAATTCTCACTCTGCCACATGTTGTTGAAATGATAGACAGAGTTGTAGTTCAAAATTAATTGAGCTTTCAACCCTAGAATTTAACTGTGAGGACATTTCTGAGTTAAGGTTATTAAAATCAGTTAAAAACTTCACCATGGCCAACCTCTTTTAATTATGAAACATTTTCTATTAATGCTTAATATGGTAAGGATTTCTTCATAAGCTGGAACACTGATAGTTAAATTCAACATAGTAGATACAGATATTATTACCAGATTATGGGTTTATCCTGGAAAAAACATGATCTTGAAGCGAAGATGCTGGACTGGGAGTCAGATCTGGGTTCAATTCCTGCCAGCTTAGTTAATGACTAACCTTGACCAAGTTATTTACACTCTGCATGTCTCATCTGTCTCCCTTTTTTATCTGTAATATCAGAATAATAACAGTTCCTTTGTTGTCATATGTTTAGGTTGTAAACTCTCGGCAAAGCGTTGCTTACTACCTGTTTGGAAATGCCCAACCCAATAGGCTTTTGATCTCAAAGGGGTGTCGTCTTCTATAGGTGATGTAACGATGCATCAGAAACTGTAGATAATTTCATGTGTATCTGTTGGGCGTGTTACTGTACGCTGAACTGACTAATTCTGTAGCTAAATTCCCTGCAGTTTCTGTTTTTTGTTTTCTGTCACAAATAAAAAATGTGGCTTAAAAATAAATATTAATTTACCAAATAAGGACTATAAAAGAAACCCAGTTCCTCTCCTTATATTCATAATCAAGTTCTAAACTATAAAGAGACTGGGTAGATAAGCTCAGATGTTGCCTTTGAGCATCTTTGCCATTTCTTACAATTCTCAGATTATTATCCACTTCCCATTGCCACTTAGTCTTTTATATACAATCTGACCTTTGTAGCTTGAGCAATGCATGTGACCTTTTACTAGCTGTTGTATTCATCACCTTCCAGTGGATCAATCTGCAGTCATGTTACACACATCCACAGCCCAGGGTATTTCTTTTTCTGCAGTGCCTGAATTCCACACACACCCATTGTTCAGTAGTAGTTCCGGCATCTTTCCAGCTGATGCCCATCACACTGCATCCATATAGCCTTTTCTTTTGTGCCTTTTCCAAGAATCAGCTCTCTGCAACACAAAGCACCAACTGGTCACTGGAAATTTAGTTTCACCACACATGATGCATTAGGCAGCCTTAGTCAATTTGGTGGGGGGTGGGAAGCACTTCTTTGCAAAATGATGGCTTCAGGTTAAGTATTTATTTTATCTTTCCAGTCTGATCATCTTAGGTTAATCACACCATCTTTATTAGCCTTACTGTTGTTGTAAAATAGCCATTGTGGGAAACCAATAAGTGGTAGATTAAAATTGGCAGTTCTGAATACTGTACTGTAGTTCTTTCCAATGAGAGGTGTTTTCCATGATTGTGCATAAGAAATATGATCTTGGTTTGGTTTTTTTTTGTTTCTCAAGCTTGAAGCCATCTGGAAGGGTGCATATCATAAATGTGAATGTGAAATAATATTTGTTTTTAAATATCAAAATTCTGCAAATGGTAAATATCACTTAAATCTGTAAAAATGGTTCCCTAATTTGTGGTGGATTTGTTTCCTTCAAGTTTCTGTAGTATTAGCAGGGGATAATATCACTGGCATTGATGCCAAATCATAAATTTACTTCGAATGTTCCCTTTCATGGCAGATTTTTTTCTTCCCTGACTTTTCTGGGGCTCAACATTTATATGCTGTACATAATAGAATCTGAAGGATATCAGTGGTGAAACCATCCCATTTCTCTCTCTCTGGACACATCCCCAGAAGTGGGAACGTGTGTTTCCCTGGGGACAAACTGCAGCAGCACATAGGACTATTCAGGATTTCTCAGGGTCAAAAAAAAACACCCTATGCTGCAAATTAGCAGTGTGGGGAATGCCTGCATATGTGGCGTGTGCAGCACCACAGATGCATCTGAAGTACCGCATACCACATGTCCATGCCCATCTGCATGCACCCTCCGTCTCCAACAGAGTTCTTAGTTTGCCCCTTTTTGATCACTTTTGAGAATTACCCCTCACTGTCTTCCTTCCAAGCCTATCAAGCCAGTGTAATTAGTTTCCAGGGAGTGATTAATTAGTTTTATATGGGGAATGGTGTCATGCATCAAAAATTAAAGCGCGTGCCCGTTTTAAGTATGTAAATAGTTCTGTCAAAGTTATGGGACTATTCCTATGTTTAAATGACTTGCTATAGTTAGGTTTTGCGGTGCAAAAGTTATATTGAAGAAATAAGTTTTGCATTAATGCCTCAAACTTACAAAAGTGCAGGCATAATGTTACTCAAGCAGTCCCACTGAGTTCAGCATGCTCTTCTATGTGCTAGTTTTCACAGGAGCAGGGCCTACATCCTGAAAGTGCTTTTGTTCACTGGTCAATCTGTTTTCTTGCAAGACTGAGTTCCACAGTGGGAGCCCAGCTCCTGTGAATGTTTTTTTCCTTTCACTCAGCATCTCCCAACTGGTCAGCATATTCATTATTCTAGTGCAGTGCATCTACAGGAGGCAGGTAGGGCCAATACATAAAATACTGAGGGTCAGGATAGGGACTTGGAGTGTATTCACAAGCCTGGCTACTTATTAACATTTTCTAGAGATTAGGAAAAAATAGTGTGCGCGCATGTACGTATGCAAACTACACGAGATGGGACAGCTCTGGAGCTCTTAATGCTATAGTGATTTACATTGATTTTGAAACTTTTATTCCATACATGATCTTTTTTTTTTTTTCTGGGAACTTTTCACATAATGTAAATATAGTACTTGGGAACCAGATCAAGTCCTAGCTGCAGTGGATTATAATTATAGCAGGCTTATAATTATTAGTTCTAGCATTAGCTACTGGACTGAGATATTGGACTGAGAGTCATTTTATATGACTAGTACTAATGAAATATAGAGCCCCGTCTCAAAAAACCATAGAACTGATGCTAAGTGCAGAGACTTTTAAAATAGATTTTTTTTTAAGTTGCCAACTGATTTATAAACAGAAAAAAAAGCATTCTGTACAATCCTCCCCCCCCAGTCTAACACAAAGGATGTGCATTTCTGCCGCCAGGGTTCCTTTACTGAAAAGCAAGTTTACAAGTCTTAGAAGACTGATGCATTTTTTTCAAAAGATTGGGATAAATGTGTAAACTGCCTCTGTAGCTGTTTTCTTGTATTTGTCATCCTACTGACATCTATTTTATTTTCCTCCTAGGAAGTATTCCTAACTTCCCAGAGATAAATCTTTGAATACTTGCCAATTATCCCTTTTCTCATAAGTATGTACAAATCTACATAGAGGCATAACTCCCCGTAGCTCTAGCACAAAAATAATATTTGAAGTCTGCACATTAGAAGGATGGATAGCTGTTGTTTCTCTCACCCCAGAAAATCTCCTCTGCGGTACTTCATTTGTCTTGTTCTTTGTTATAAATATACATCTACTATATTTGCTTGAATAAAGTGAGTTACTTCACACAGTTTAGGCTCCTAGGTACTGAATTGCTTTAGTTTAACAAAAATCTTGGGGCTTAGAATGGGGTATTTCAGTGAAATGTAATGCCCTGAAATATGCAAACCATCAGAAAAGGTGATCTGGTAGCATTTTCTGGCCTTAAATGTCATGAAGCCCTATGAAGCAATGGATAATTTTCTATTACTTTCTGAGAAAATAGTGAAAAGGTATAAAGCCTGCCAGCACTACTTAACTACAGGTACACAAGTAGTCCTATTAACTTCCACTAGAATGCTCTCATAATTAAACTAGAGTATGAATTGGGGCCCATTGTCATAAAAGATGATCTTGTGGTTGATTAAAGATCATACAGAATTATTTGCTTTTCTCTTGATTGAATGATTTCTTGCCATGCAGTTTTGTAGTATTTCAGTAGTTTTAAAGCTGAAATACTATTTTATAAACTGCAGAATATCATTCTGTTTTAAAATATATTTTTTTCCATAGCACAAACTAAATCCTACATCATCTTAAATGAATAGCTTTACTGACTTGAGTAGCCTCATTTAAATTAATAGGGCTGGTAAATGCATATATGCTTAAGTGTATGTAGGATCAGGTCTTACATTTGCATAATTTTGACATTTTTAGGTCAAAAGTGTATAGCTAATTCATACTTGCTGTTCAGTGGTCGCTGTCATCCAGGTAGATGGGAGCAGAGGTTTAAAGCCAAACTGGAGTATCGCTAGAGGTCTCTGAAGAATTGTAGGCATTTGTCCATCTGAAAGTCATCACGACCAGTAGAAAAACATGATGTAATTGGTCTCACTTTGACACAAGTGACATATTACTCTTGTATATAGAGATCAGGCACTAAAAAAGCTGCTGTATTACACAGAACAAGAGTGAAGGAGCTCAGCAAAGCTAAAGCTTGTGAAGAAGACCGCATTGTAGCTACCCGTGTTACACCATGTTTGCCTTTATTCTCCATTTACACTTAATAAAAGTTTTGCCATGAAAGATTAACTCAATACTCCTACATATACCCGCAGGGAGAAAGGTATTCTTTAGTCTTTTCATCTTAGTTAAAAAAACAAAAACAGCCACCCTTAAGGAACAACAGTTGGATTCTAATGTGTTCCCAAGATCCCATCTCTTCTACTAAGCCGTAGGTGGGTGTATCTACACAAGACGCTACATTGCTGTAGTGACGAGCTATGGTGACGTAGCATTGGCAGGCATGAACTGTGACACCATCGCTACTGCACAGTAACAACAAGTTACTGCGCAGTAGCTCGTTGCTACTGCCCGATAGGGTCAGAAAAAACCCACGTGGCATCAGGACTGTGCAGTACGGGCATATAACTGCCCATCATTTAGTGTTGGCAGGTACTAAATGACTGGGCAGTAACAACTGCACAGTCGGGCACACACGTAGATGTGCCTCAAATGGTTTAATTTTTTTCCAGCATCTTACTTTTTCCCTCCCAAAAGGAAGTGTCCCATATAGTTAATCAAGCAGAGAAGACGACACAGAAGTAGAGTAGAAGATGCGTGTGCTTCTCACGAATCCATTGCAAAGTTTTGTTTTCCTTTTGTTAAATCCTGTAAAATGGAGGGTCAGAAGAGGCTCTTTTTATCTCTGTAAGGCTACTAATTGTGATTGGTTTTATGCCCTCCTGTCACAAACCAAGTGCTTCCAATATAATTATAAACTGAACTGTATTCCAGCATCACTTAAGGGCAGTGACAGCGAGTATGGCCCCAGTGTCCTAGGTTCTACCCAAACTCAAAGCAAGAGACAATCCCTGCTTTGGAGAGCTACCAATTTAAGCAGAAAAGAAAAGCAAAAGGCAGAAGAGAAAAAAAGCGAGAAGTGATTTTTCTAGGTCACACTGCAGACGCAGGAATCAAACACAGGTCTGAGGCTTGGTATGCCTACACTTTCCTATGCGGTGCTTTGTGGACTAGCGATACCCAAGTACCTGTTGAAGCAGGTTAAATTAGCCCAGGCAGAGGACCTCACTAACAATGCCATGTTGCTTCCAATACCCAAGCTAGCTCTGTTACTTCTGCGTGCTATTGAATCATGCATTGTAGACAATCTCCTTTGTCTGCATTAGGAAAGGTTTGTCACTATGTAATGGTAAAAGCTCTTGCTGTCAGTGCAGGTTATACAAAAACAGTGCTTTTGCCAGTACTTTATATCAGGTCCTCAAACAAAAGCAGCCGTTGCAAAGAAGCACTCTTTTGCTGTGTAACTACATCTCTACTAGGGCTGCTGCCAGTATAAAAATATTGTAAAAATCACATAATCTTACTGTACTGGCAAGAGCTCAGTCCTATTGCAGTGCTTTGTTCTGTAGACCACACCGTTTTGAACTCAAAATTCACAGTAATAACAGTGAACACCTCGTTTGCCCTTTGTGTTAGCTGCAGGCTACACTCCAAGCCTTGGCTTAAGGTGCATTATTGTTTAGGGCTGTGACTTTCTTCCAGTATTTTTAACAACAAAAGCCTTAGAGTAAATCCAGTTATATCAGCATAGAAGTGTTTGTGACAATATATCTTAACTGGTCTATCCTATCAAGTTTCACCAACATAGCTGCATTGGGTAGAAGACCCCAAAGAGTATAGCTATGCGGGCAAAATCCTCTGTAGGTGCAAATGATACCAACCAAAGTATCCTTTTGCTAGTACAGCTTATGCTGTTTTAGGCAGCGTTTATTAACAATACTGGCATGGGACTCTTTTTGCTGATTTAAGTCACATCCTCACAGAGGGGCTTTGCCAGGTTAGCTGTTCTGGCAGAACTACAGTGGCAAGGTCTTTGCAGTGTGGATGGGCCCACATTTCACGTGCAGAGCTAGTATAAAATACACTATTCAGAGTGCTTTTTGGCAGGTATAAACTGTACTTGTGCTACGATGTTTTTTGCCAGCATAACTAACCTGGCAAACATTTTAAGCATAGATTTTAATCCAAGGTAAACAGGCACAGACTTTAATCTGCAATGTTTTCTACTTATTTTCATTTGTAGCAGGCATGAGTGGTCAAATGGGGCAATCTGCAAGGAAGCAGTTCAGCATTTGGGGAGTGGCAATAACTTTGGGATCAGCATCCCAAAGTTGTGTTGTATCTGGCTTGGGCCCTTATCATGTAATCAGATCCCCACAAGCACATTAGGACTTGGCACCATGGTAGACTGACAGCATTTTAAGAAACTAGTTCTGAATGGTTTTTATTCTTTTTGTTTCTTGTTATTTACCAGCAAGAAGAGAACTTAAAATTAGGAATGTCTTAACATAAGCGGCTGGCCAGAAATTGGCTTCTAGGGCTATGTCTTGATTCAGAATCAACCATTAATTGCATTAAGCTACCTTAACCTAGTGGGATTTGAAAATCGTACTAAGTGTTAGCAGTCATATTGTAGCTCAAATGACATAGATCACTTACAGAATGAGGTGCGCTCTTCCCCTGCAAAACCTTTGTAAAGAGAAGGTGTTAACGTCAGCCACCTGTCTCTCCAGCTGTCAAGATCTTGACTTAGGTGATTAAAGATGTACAGGTTTCTAAATTATGCACATGATCATGCATTATCAAGACTCAACTGAATTCAATTAAACAAATATTCTTATGATGTGCTTGCCTGTTAAACCTTTTGTAAACCAAGCCAGGCTAGACAACATGACCTGTTATGAAAGAATAATGTTTTCCCTTGATTAGTATCTTCTTAATTGTTCTGGCCACTTTCTTGTAATTATTGTTTCAGGCCGAGGTGTTTATCCAAGGAAAGCATATATTTACAGCATAAAAAGTGTGAGGGGCATTCAGGGGAAGTGATCATTCGGCATCTACCAGGACATGTCATGATCTAATGCATCTAGGCAGGGGAGATATGAAGAACTCCCTCATGACCGTATATGTAGCGACTTACTTCTTTCACAGTTTTGCTGATTTTGTGGAAGCCACAAAATCCAGGATTATCTTCAAAATCTGCCAAATAATAATTACAACAAAAAACGCACCTTAATAAAAATAAAGTGCTGTCTCCCCAGCCGTCCTCACTGCCAGGAAGGGAAGGTGCCAGCTGGCAGAGAAGCACAAAGGGCAGCAAACAAGATGACAGCTGCCCCCTTGTTCCTCCTCAGCCCACTGGGGCCTCTTTGCCAAATCAGCACCAAGGGACAGGGCCACAATGAAATGACCAAGAAATTAAAGCATTAGGCTACAATCAGCCCACAAGAATTGATATGTCCCTCTCTGGGGGAGGTAGACCCCTACCTATATGGGGCTTCTCAGATATTGTGCCTTTATATGGACATGAGAACAATAGCTGAATGTCCATCATTCTTTACACCATGACTGTGCTGTGAGCCCCTTGCACTGAGAGGGAGATACAGGACCTTTGGCTTGTATGGGCTCCTTCATTTAGTTTGCATTAACTGATAGGATCCGCTCCTAATTTTTAGAGGTATGTACCATAAAAAAAAAAATTGGGCAAATGCAACATATGCAGAAGTGCAGTGATGCACCATGTATGAGACTTGAACAAGCTCACTTTGTCGCTAGTACCAACTATACACAGCCATGGTGTTTTGTCAACAGTGAGCTACCTGAAAAACAATGAAATAATTTCCTTGTTTATGTGAGATAGGATGTATTCTTATTTAGTGCAGCTTTTTAAAAGTTAAATGGTTAATAATACATTTTAGGGGTCAGCTTTTCCAAAACTGAATCTTGAACATGTTGGTCTCTGTTGCCTTCAGGTATCTGGACCCGAATTTGTAAATCTTGCCTTTATTTTTCAATTCATTATTATGTATCCCATTAGATGGGTAAAAGCTGGTGATATTTTAAAATGATCCATGTTCAAAAGTTAAAATAGCAATTTCTGCACATTTTAATGGTTATTTTGGAAAGATTATTGGCTAACTAAAGGGTGAGATATGTAATTTCAAATATTTATGACAGAGTTCCTGTCTTACAAGGAAGATGTAAACCAGTCCAGGCAAAAAAAAACAACCACCAAAAAAACCAAAAAACCCCCACAATTTTCTTCTCTTGCTGGATTGTTTTAATTTAAGGCTTGACATAAGCAGAACAGCTTAGTGAATATTTAGTAGGGTTTCTTCTGCTTTTGCTCAGTCTATAAGGGAAGCAGTAAGAAAGAAATTTAAAAGGTTGCCCTGTGCATATGATTAGAGTAAAATGCAATAACAACATGCTCCATAGGTGCAAAAACAAACCAAATAACAGCTGAGCAATTATAATTTAATTTAAACTGTTAAAAGCATTAGCACACAAATGTTGTTGGGGTTGTTTTTGTTTTGTTTTTTAGGGTGGGGGGAGGTTCCTGCCAGGGATTCATCAGCAGATGTAAAGGGATAGATATGTGTGCCTCAACCATATATCAATGCACTGCCTTTCCGATTTCAGACCTACTCCAAAACCCAGCAAAGTCAATGGGAATCAAACCAGGTCCTAGCTGCAGTGTTCATAGCAGGGCTTATAATTATTAGTTCTAGCATTACCTACTGCAGCTTCTTGGAAATAAAACATTTGCAGATCAGCAAGGAGTAAAGGATCAGGCTGCACATTTGTATTTATATACGTTGTATAGCTCCTTCCATCAAAGCATCTCAGAGGACTTTACATACATTAATGAATTGCGTTTCGTGCCATCTCACTGAGGAATTGTCCTCTTTTACAGATGAGAAAACTGAGGGAGAGAGAAAAGGAAAAGTTTCTTTTTAATAAGAAGCTGCATGGTACAATACTGTGCAAATATTACATTTGAAATCTACAACCCTTGCTGATTTCTTTCCATCCTTTTTGCCCTGTTTATTGTGAACAGTATGAAAGAACGCTGCTTGCTGAAGGCTTAAAACTGTTCATGTACTGGAGTACTCATCAGCCTACTGTTAATAATACATTCCCAAGCGTTCCATTAGATGCACTTAACCTGCTGCAGGAAAAAGCGGTGATTCCTGATTCGTAGTAACCCAGCAACAGTTTCTTAGCACTGGCTCAGCTGATGCGAGTGCAGATCAGCAGCTTTCCAGGGGAGGTGGGAGCAAGGGCGTTTCTCTGTTGGGGGAAAAAAAAATAGACGCACCTCATGTAGCTCGAGAATCCAGGCAGGCTGAAGAGTAAGCCAAGAATGGGAGCCAGCTAAGCAGAAATATTGGCCTACATTTTTTTCCTCCTCTTTAGTGTAAGGCATGCAAGTTTCTATGGCAACTTCTGTTTTCTGTGCTGTAAGGCCTACTGACTCATTTCTGTAGGAGCTGCATGCCGGAAAAAAAAAATTGTTTTCTTTCCCTGCCAAGTCAAGTGGCTCCTTTTCTGTATCCCATTGCTCCTGAGTTTGTCTGAGCAACAAAACAATTGGTATTTAATGCTGGCCTGATTTTTTTTTCCAGAATCAGTTTAGGTTAACAACAAGAGACAGCTACGTGTAAAGAATACCCCCTTGCCTTCTTGAATTGCAACCAAGAGGCTTTAATTTGCCCTAGCTTAAAATAGTTAAAACACTGGGATGCATTAAGCAAACGGTTCTCGAGATAAAGCAATATTATGCCAGGAAGGTTGCTTTTCCCCTTGAGGAAAACAGCTGCAAAAGCAGCAGCAGCTATTGGACCCGTGTGACTTGCCCATCTTGTGTGTTGTACAAGCTGCAGTGTCTCTAACAAAGAGAGAAATCAAAACATGCAGAGGATACATTTGATAATGTTGACTGGAACATTGCATGCAGACATCACTGTTGCCTGCTGGGATTTGTGCACACACAGCCCTCCATTATGCCTTGAAAATGTAACCCCAGAAGGGATGGCTTAGTGCTTAGTACATGGCTGTAATATAGAAGCCAGTTGAGTCTTGCTTTAGGCCTGTTGAGGCTTTGCAAAGATGACCGCCTTGGGTAAGAAAGATGACCATGTGATGATTCTTTCAGAACAGCTCTTGTATCCAGGGAGGAATAGCAGAAACTTTTTAAGTGATGAGGTGACATTTTGGGATTATATTATAGATAGTGGTAAATTTACCACTAAGGAGTCAAGGAAAGCCAGGACCCAAGTGGCCTGCTGTCTACATAGGTCTATCTGGAAGAATTGAGGCCCTTTTATAATATGCTCTGCAGATAGCAGGAAGGGTGCACCTACAGGGTCTGAGGCAGGACAGCGCTATCTCTCTCTATATCCATCGTTATCTATAGATGTATGCCGTTTGAAAAATCCACGCGTGTTGCCTAGATTTGTAATACTAACCACAGCATTGATTTTGATGAACGGGGATATCCCAGACTCGTTTTCCATTTTGTAGTATTCTAGTGTTGTATTTAATGAGCGCTTTATTTTTTTTGTGGTACCACTCAAGACCATAAGCTTTCTGTCCACATATCAACTGGTGAGAAATTAGCCTAGTTGCCCAAATCTGGCTTCATGATTTATTGGGAAGCCGGTGTAGGCACCTAGGCTTGGATTTTCAAAGGAGCCAAAGGGAGATTGGCACCCAGAAATTTAAATCCCATGGGAACAGTGTGTCCAACTTAAATTCCGTTGAAAATCTCAGCCTTAATTTATCAGAGGGCACAGGGAAAGTGTGTCCTAGCATGGATTCCACTGAAGGATTCTTTTTCCTGTCACAAGCCCATGGTATACTTCAGGGGTAGGCAACCCCTGGCACGCAAAGGCACGTGCACCTCATGGCAGATGGCAGGAGAGCTGCAAGGGGCCTGTTCTTTGTTGTGGCTGGGCATTGGGCAACCCCAGCCCCTCTGCCATCTGCCTCGAGGTGCGCGTGCACCCACCACCAGCAGTGAACTGGGTCAGTGCTCTACAGACCCTGGTGCAACTCCTTACAGCCTCCTCACCACCTGCTGCAAGCAGCCCAAGCTCCATGGTGAGCAGCAGGTGCCTGCCCAGAGCCTGGGCCACTGTAGCAGGCAGCTGGGGTTCACAGAGCCCCAGCCTGGTTCATTGCTGGCAGTGGGTACACTCGCACCTCTGCGCAGACAGCAGGGAGGGGGCCACAGCTGCACTGCCACAACAAGGATCAGGCCCCTCACAGCTCTGCCGCCATCCGCTTCTAGCACGCCAACCTCTTACAAGTTGAGGATGCAGGTGTTTTTGGCACTCTGCCCAAAAATGTTGCCAACCCCTGGCATTAACAGAGATTACCTTTATATTATTAGTATTAAAATACAACCTTCTTACTAGCTTCCCAAGGTCACAGCAGACATCCAGTAAAAGCTAGAGGAATGAAATCCAGATCTAGATTTTGCCTGTAATTCACCATGTGATCTTGGACAACCAGTTTATGCTTATAAACCCTAGTTTCTTAATTTGTCAAACAGGAATATATTCTCATGTTCTATACGATGCTTTGAGATCCTTGGATGAAAGCGCTCCATAAGCACAAAGTATTAATTATTTAAGTGCCAGTAGAA
>NW_005841850.1:4544075-4544539 GCF_000455745.1 Alligator sinensis | reverse complement strand
GTAGGGAAATGCAGATGAATTTAAGATCTATTATTGCCTGTTTATTTATGTATTAGCTAGTATTTACATTGATTGCAGAGAGGCACAGTGATGCAGCTGTCAGTAAAGTGTGACGGCTGGTGTTAGCAGATAGTACAGCAGCTGAAGTGCACTTTTGCTGTTCATGGCACAAAGACTTAAAAGTGATGGCCAGATATGGTGGGGATTCAAGCAATATTGGTACTCCTAGCGAGTAAGAATATTTTAAAGGACTTATGTCAGCATTTTACATAGAGATCCTCATTAATTATACTGTGAGGGGGTGGGGAAGGGTAAGGAGGTAGCCAGCACTCAAAGCCGACACATACGTTGTCAACCAAACATGCATTTTAGAAAAATGATAAAAATGTGCATAACCTAAAAAAAGGCAAAGGATTACTATTCTTGCCTCATGTTATAATTTTCAGTTATGTGGTTTTGTAGGG
>NW_005841850.1:4524530-4544044 GCF_000455745.1 Alligator sinensis | reverse complement strand
AATCTGAAATCACTCATAAATTGGTCTTCTGGTTGTTGCATTAAGCTGGATTACCCAGCACAAAGCATTGATTTTTAGATTTAAAAATGTTGAATAATTTATGTGCGCACTGCCTGCTCTACTAGATTGTGGCAGTTTGATTTCTGTGTTTCTTTTCAAAACAGATCCAGAAATTTACTGTTTTAGATACTGGCAAAGTTTTAATTCACCTGTTTTGTTAGCAACTTGATTAAGGAAAGCGAACACGCCTTTTCTTAGGCTGTCCCATTTTATTCTGAGTTTATCTTAAACCTACCAATCACACAGTCCTGCTGGGTGCTTTGTGCATGATTTTTGAAGTTGTTAGTATTTAAAGCCCTGTCTTGTATTCATTCCATTTTAATATCAGCACATATTGCAATAGTGGAATGCTCTTTACAACCATGTGTCCACCTACATGGGGGAGGGAATTATATTTTTATTATGCATGTTGGAATTAATGATAAATCCAATTTTTCAGAGTGTCTGTCAAATGAAATTGGTCTGAGCCATTCAGAAATTCCTCTGTTTATGAATCAATACCATTGAAAAATAAAATGAAGAGCGAGATGTGTTTGATCCAAGTTGGTTCAATACAAGACATTACCAATAAACCTTGCTTCTCACATATTACCTGGATCAACATGGGTACCACAACACTATACCACTTCTTAAAAAAAAAAAAAAAATATCAAAACAGCATTTTAGGCATTTTAGATGAATACTTGTATTGTCTAAATCAGAGTTTCTCACTTAAGAATTTAATTAATCTCTGATTCTGAAGCACAAAAGTTGGCGCTTTGAGGCTGGGGGATGTAGCTTTAAGACTTTTTTTTTTTTTTTTTTTTTTTTTTAATAGTATATAATCCCTTTTCAGACCACTGGAAACATGGCCAGAATGTGTTGATTATGCTCTCATGCTAGGTCAGCTTTGCTTAAGACTCAAAAGCAAAAAACATCTATTAAATGTTTTTTTTGCTGAGTCTTCAATTTAAATGAACTTGCAAGGAACAGCAAATATTTTTTCCGCCCATTTTTCCCTGCACTAGCTTTTGCATCCCTTAGAGGTCATAGTTTCCCCAGAGAGGCCAGTCCAATGTCTGAGAAACACTGGTCTGAACAAGTCCAAATGCAGCTATTCAGCAACAGGACAATAATCTCACTCAAGTACACCAACTTCCATCCATCAAACAATTGACCCCATAAATGATAGGATTGGAGAAAAAATTCTGTAATTGTAGTAACACAATGCCAGATAGCACACTGTTCTTCACACTGCCCTTTACCTAAGACACTGTATTATCCTTACACAATAGGCTATTGACACAGTGTCAGATGTTGACATTTATAGCAGCATTATTGACAGTGATTGTTCCATGTTGTAAATAGATTGGCTGCTTATAGCTTTTCATCTGTATCATACCTGTTTATCATTAGATTTATACACAGGCTTAAGGCTCACTTATGCTCTCTCCAGTTCAAGGAATGCATTATGCAGGCAGCAGTCACAGTACCATAGTTAAGGATTTAGAGAGAGATTTTGCATATGTAACAAAGAGGCTGAATAATACAGACTCTCCTCTCAAACAAACAGCACTTGCTCTTGACTATTACCAGCTTGCTTGGAAAAGTATTTATAGCTTTCCATGCATAGACTTGATCCTCCTCCAAGGGAGGTCATGGTACCATGAAGAATGGGGTGGGGATGTGAGTTTCTGATTGAACAATTGAATTGGTTTATCAGCAGCATCTGGCTTTTCCAACTAGGGATAGAGTGAAAGTGACTTAATTCTAGTTAGCTTTTCTCCTGTGCCGTCACACCAAACAGCAGTGACAGAGCAGAATCTTGTTCACTGACAATACCAAACTTTGGGGTAAAGCATCCACACCTGAGGAAAGGAGGGCAATCCAGGCTGACCTTGACAGGCTCAGGAAATGGGCAGATGAGAACCTGATGGTGTTTAACGCTGAAAAATGCAAGGTTCTCTACCTTGGGAGGAAAAACCTACAGCATCCTTATAGGCTCGGCAATGCTACACTGACTAGCACTATGGATGAAAGGGACTTGGGGGTCATGATTGACCACAAGATGAACTTAAGCCTTCAATGTGATGCTGCAGCTAGTAAAGCAAGCAAAACGCTGGCTTGCATCCATAGATGCTTCTCAAGCAAATCCTGGGACATCATTCTCCCGTTGTACTTGGCCTTGGTGAGGCCACAGCTGGAGTACTGCATCCAGTTTTGGGCTCCACAATTCAAAAAGGATGTGGAGAAGCTTGAGAGACTCCAGAGAAGAGCCATGTGCATGATCAGAGGTCAGGGAAGCAGACCCTACGATGACAGGCTGAGACCTATGGGGCTCTTTAGCCTGGAAAAGCGCAAGCTCAGGGGTGATCTGGTGGCCACCTGTAAGTTTATCAGGAGTGTTCACCAGGATCTGGGGGAACGATTGTTCACCAGAGCATCCCAAGGGATGACAAGGTCGAACGGTTATCACCTACTGCAAGACCATTTCAGGCTGGACATAAGGAAGAATTTATTTATTGTCCGAGCCCCCAGGGTCTGGAATAGCCTGCCATCGGAGGTGGTTCAAGCACTTACATTGAACACCTTCAAAAGAAAGTTGGATGCTTATCTTGCTGGGATCCTATGACCCCAGCTGACTTCCTGCCCCTTGGGCAGGGGCTGGACTCAATGATCTTCTGAGGTCCCTTCCAGCCCTAATGTCTATGAAATTTGTGACCCAAGGCACTGAAATCATCTTCAGACTGAGGAAGATGTGCTGCAGTGATAGTGGGAACCTTTTGTTGGCACCATAAAGGCCACAATTTTTCACAACTGACTGGTGATTTTGGAGGCCTCCATAGTAGGTTACTCAGTATGAGACCTCTTAAAGGGTTTTTGTTTTCAGAGTTCCAAGTTCCCATCCTTTGAGACTCAGGTTCTTCCAGTCTGCAATCTTCCAATAAGGTGCCATGGCATCCTGGGGTGCTGTGAGATCCTTTTAAAGATGCCAGAGGTGGTTCAAGCACCTACATTGAACACCTTCAAGAGTAAATTGGATGCTTATCTTGCTGGGATCCTATGACCCCAGCTGACTTCCTGCCCTTCAGGCAAGGGGCTGGACTCAATGATCTTCTGAGGTGCCTTCCAGCCCAAATGTCTATGAAATCTTAGCCTGTGTAATAGAGATAGCACCCATCATGGGATGGGGTCCCCAGGGATGGCCATGACACCCCTAGCACTCCATGGCCATGCCAGTCTTGCCCAATGGGCACCCTTATCCTCACCTGCCCCATCTTGCTGGTAATAATATAGGGAGGCTACCCTCAAGTTTGGGTTTAAAGACCGTCATGATGGACCCCACTGATCCCTGTAGGTTGTTGAGCCCTTTTTTGGGTCCTGCTCAAAATGGATGCCTCATAGGACACCCTCAGCCTTATAGGCTAGATGCATGGCTCCAAAGCTACCCCTTTACCATGACCCAAGCCTCACAAATGTTATGTAGACATTGACTTCTGGTGTTGAGGCCTCAGTTTAGTCCAGTCCATCACTGCACCCCCTCTGGCACTGGGCTCTCTGCAGTGCTTGTCACTGCACCCACTATTGATACTGGGGTTCCCACACTGTAGTGGGCCCCCCAATGAGGCCTCCTCCTCCCCCAATCACCTCAGCCCAGTCCACCAGTTTATAAACAGCAACCAATGTATGAACCCCTGGGCTATAATATAATACAAGCAGTTCAGGGTGTGCTCTGACCCTTTAAAAGAGTCAAACTTCCCCATCCAGCAATAAGTACCTTGCAAGCCAGGGTCCCTGATAAGCTCCTGGAGCCCCTTAATCCTACTAGAACAGACAGTCAAGCAATTCCAGTTAGCTCCCTCTACAAGAGCTCCTTTCCCTTCAGCTGCTGACAGAGAACTAACTTTCTAGTCCCAGCCCTGGGGTTTATATATGCCCAGGGCCCTGCCTCTTCCAGTCAGCTGACTGGATGCAGGTGCAGGCTAATTACCTCATTAGCCTGCTGCCACGATAACCTGCATCTGTGGGGTTCCTGCCTGATTGCTAGGGCCCTCTCCCTAGGCAGTTTCTGCACTTACAGGAGTAGGCACCTTAGTGCGCTGTGACAGCACCAAATGGAGTTTTCCACTTGATACACCCGGCAGCACCTCAGTTTTTCATGTCTTTTGCTTTTTAATTAGCTGCTATTATTAAGGGGATTTTTGTTCTGATAAGTTGAGGAATTTTCAGTATTTATTCATTAAACTCAAGGACTAATATTATGTCAACGTTCCATTCAAAGACTGAAATACAGATTAATCGGCCACAGATAGGAACTATTACTCCACCTCACAATAATAAATGATTTCTGATTAGCTGGTCATTCTAGAAATGCAGTTTGCAGAATTGAATTAATATAACTGTACAAGAGTGCTGACACTATAAAAGCTTTGCTTCTAAACCATTATCTTGCCACTGCTGTTTCTGTTATCTTTAGTTCTAAAACTAATTATTGCCTAGTAAATATTATACAGTATTTTTATAATGATCTATATTTATAACATTTGAGGCTTTGGAAAGACTCCTTTTTAAATCAGTTTATGATGTTTTCCCTGCTGTGTTGGAGATAAACATTTGGTCTCTCCTGACAGCCTGTGCTATTACTATTGCTTACCTTGGCCTAAATCACTTGTAGTTGCTGTAGTGAGAGACTGGATATAAGTCTAAATAGGAAGTTTCTATTAGAGCAAAAACTGCTCCATAGAAAATATCTAGAGTTCTAATTCTTTACTAAAATTATCCTATAGCGTCACATTTTTGAGGTGAAAAGGCAGGTGTCAAAGTCATCAGGTTGCAGTAGAGTCTGGGTCCATCTAGTGGTTGCAGTAAAAACTTTCCTTAGTTGTCTTGCTTGGTAAGGAATTCAAACAAGTAGTGGGGATGGCAAATCTGTAATGAACTTTCAGACATACGTTTTTAATAGCAGTGAAATTTTCCCATGATGACCCTCATCTTGCTTGTCTCAGTAATGGATACAACTGAACTGGCTGGAATAAAAGGAAAACCCCCATTGAATCAACAAAGTTGAGATCCTCTAATGTTTATTTTTCTCCCGCCCTGAGTTTTTAAAGTGCTGAGATGTGGCAAGCACGTGACTTTCTCAATGCTGAAAACAGAAATTCCTGAAGAAGGACAAGAATCTCTTAGAAAACCTAACTAAGCAAAAGGGAATGGATGTCCCTGGCTTTGTCCTTTGGGAAGCCCACACCTCTGGAAGTCTGCCTTCATGTGCATATCTATCTTCTATAACCTCATTATCATAGTACCTGTAGCTGGAGCAAGACTCAGATGTATACCTCTGGAGCTGCACAAGATGCCTTAACTGCTCTGCTTCTGCATCCCTTCAGTGTTTTGGACTTGTGCCAAAGGCTGCCACAGGTTGACCAAGTGGTAATAGTTATTTGGTCATTTGGCTGGGCAGTCAGATGAAGAGAGATGTGATTCTAGCCATGCTGAATCTAGGGAGCAGACCTGGGATCTAGGGAATATATGTTACTTATATTGAGGCTCGAGCACCCCACAGAGTGGCTTGATTCTGAACCCAGACTGGCATTCTAGTGTTACCAGGAAATGGAAAACAAAAAATCATTCTCTTGCCTAAAAAAAAATTAACATCCAGTTCAGATCAGCTAAATAGGGATCTACTGTCTCAAAAATCAAGAAGTATTATTAATAGTGTGCCAGGCCAGTTCATGAGAACTGCCAGGCCAGTTCATGAGACAACTTCAAATATGCTCTCACTGTATTCATAAAGTGTTCCACAAACTTGGGCAACACTGACACCCACCTTTTGGATCAGAGAAACCAGAGGCATTATTTATTAAATATATTCTTCAGTCTCTGGGCTTTAGCTAAGCGGGGCATAGTATTTGGTTTGGCATGTCAAAATTGTTTGGCTACTTTGTTTTATCAAGTCATTGTATTGGGGGGGGGGTTCTTCACAGTTTTAATGCAGTTATGAGGTTACTCAAAGAAAAGCAGAGGCAAGTCATCCCCATTCTTTCTCATTTTTGGCAAATTGCTTGATAATTTAAAAAATGGAGTCATTAGAAAGGGAGAATAAAGCTAACACAGTAATTTAGCCTGTAATAAAAACATGAAAATTAAGAACATGTAGGGAAGAGCCCATATAGCGATGGCTCCTTCTACTGGCTGGAAAGGTCTGCTTCTGAAAAATCAATGTGGTTTTCCTGTGGAAGAGTGAAGGCATGAGATACTTTTATTTGGGGAATAGTTAGATTTCTTGTCATAGTTCAAAGATACAGTTATATCATGCCAGTTAAGTGTTTTATTACAGATAACAGATAGTGGGTGCATCTATACATGCACTGTACTGCAGAGCTGACTAATTAGCTCCACAGTAAAGTGTCACTGTCTACACATGCACCCCTATTAGGGCGCAGTAAATTAATTAATTCCACCGAGGATAGTACTGTCCAGAACAATTATTATCCTATGGCGGAGTCATTTAGTGCACCAAAATGCACATGTAGGCGATGATCAGGGCTGGCTGGGGCATGATTGTGCTACAGTGCAGGGGCTGCCTGCCATCTAGCTCCACACTGGAGTATCCGTGTACCCCAGCCATCCCCTCTGCCACCTGATGCCACAACCCAGAACCCAGGGCTGACCCCCCAGCCACCTACGAACCCAGATCTGCTCCACCCTGGCTCAAACAGCTGTGGTCCTGGGTGCACATGTATACACTGTCCGCAGGAGTAGCTGACTCCGGCATGAACTGTGCTGGAGTTTACTGAGCCGCACTAAGTGCACATGTAAATGCACCCAGCGATTTGTTCTTGTTTGGATAGATATAGTAGTTTATTAGGTGGGTATTGATCTGTAAGCTCAGTGGTTCTTAAAGCAGGATGTGGAGACTACTGATGATCCTCTGAGCTTTCCCAAGTGTTAACAAGCTTCGATGTTGGTCTTGTGTATAAATGGCTCCAAAATCTTTGCTTCTAGCTAGTTTTGGTTAATCAGTATCTGTTGCTTCATGCTCAACACATGAGAGGCAGTTTCTGCTCGTCTACAACTATACAGGGCTTCTATTGACTTCAGTCGGCTTTGGATGAGGTCTAAGTAGAGTTTGAGTTCAGACTTCAGGAATATAGGTTGCATGAGTAGGCATTGCAGATCGAGCCATTTATCCCTAGAGAGTGTCCATGTCCAAGAACTGAGGAGAAAATAAGTATTTCTGAAAATAAAAGTGGAGTTCAGTTTTGTAAAACCAATATCTCTTGTCTCTGTATAGCAGTTTTGTAGATGTATTATGAATGATGCAAGGGGAATCTAGACAGAAACAAATGCAGTGTCATTCACAGTTTGATGCTGTGGCATAAAGGGTAATGCAATCCTTGGATGTATAAACAGGGGAATAGAGAGTCACAATATGGGAAACACACCCTCCCACACACACACAAAACAAAATTCCCTGTGTACTCTCAGGAGACACACACATCAAGGGAAATTCAGGCATTGCAAAACAAATCTTAGCACTTCCTTCTGTAACCAGAAGGTGGCATATTGGGCATTAATAATCCTATGCTGTATTTTTGTTTTGGGGAGGCATAGAGAAGCTTGTATGCATGTAGAGTGAATCTCACCAGTGTGTAGATGGCTGAGACCAAGGCCTGTACATCACTAAAGCCCCACTAAAACCCGAGGTGAAAGTACTAATTATTTTTAGCCTTGCACTGTTTGCATTCAGCACCTGCATTCAAAGGACAAAATGTTAAGATGTACTACAGGTATGGAGGAGACTCATAGAAAAGGATTCTACTGGAAGGAGCCTCAGGATGTCATCTAGTCAAACTCCCTGCTCACAGCAGGGTCTTCCCTGTCTGAGCCATCCTAGGCGAGTCTGGGTCTAATCCAGTGGTTCCCAACCTCAGGTCGCGAACCAAATGAGGGTCACGGGGGCAATGCCGCCAGCGCCACACACACAAGACGAGCTGCACTGCGTGCCAGGAGCTCCCCTGCCCCCATCCCCGGGCCACCACAGCTGCCACCGCCACACTCTGCTCCCAGCAGCGAGTTGTGGCAAAAAAAGGTTGGGAACCACTGGTCTAATCTATTTTTTAAACTTCAGGAAGAACCTAAATAGTTTCTCAGTCCTAAGCATCCTGTCTGGTGTGAAAGATGGCTGTCTGGAAGAGGACGACCCCCCCCACCTCGGCGCAAATGTCTAACCTTTTTAGCTTAGCTTTTTAGGGCCTTCCAGAGAAGTGTTTAAGCACATGTTTAATTTGAAGTAGTTGAGTATGCCCATTAACTTCAACAGGTGTGTTCACCTGTCTAAAGCTGAGCATGTATTTTGCTGAACAAGGGCCCAAGAGGGCAGAGGAAGTTCAAAAGACAAAGGTGAGCAATGCAATACTGTGCTAATGTACATAGTTAGAACATTACACTGGGAGTCAGAAATCCCAGGACCTTGTTTTAGCGATGCAGTATCAACCAGTGATTAGGGCTTAGAAATATGAATTGATAAACCCAGATTCTGTTCCCTGCTCTGCCATAGGCTTTCTGCTTGACCTGTGGCAAGATTATTCTCCCTCTGTTCACCATCTTTAAAGGACATCAGAGCTGCCTTAGAACAATCTGTGGGCACTTGAATACTGTTGTAACAGAGACAAGGGGGCTTATGAACTATAGATAACAATGAACGATTATGGTTTGATTTCCATCTCCAGATGAGATTCTCAGAAGGGCCTGCAGGCTTTTGGTATTCCATTCATATGGAAGGTCATTTATTTGATAAACTAGATAAGAAGAATTGTATTTTGTAACTGATTTTTAATCTTGGCTGTCAACAGTTGACCTTACAGTGGGTCAGCTCTGTTCACAGAAGTTATAGAGAACTATTCATAATAATCCAAGCCCCCACTTTTTGAGAGTTTCATGCCAACATTATCTTCACACTAGGACAATTGGAAAGGAATGCTTCCATAAATGCTGCTTTCCAAACGAGAAAGATGTGCAATCAGAGAGCTGTGATATCATGATACTGGACTCCTGCATTCCAGGTGACAGAATTAAACACTAGAAGTATCTGCAGGCGTTTGTCCTTGGACTCAGGAATAATATAACTGTGTGAAGAAATGTGTAATGATCTAACTGCCTTCAATGATCACGTGCAGCCTTCATGCCTCCTCCAATACTGTTCCCTTAGAGTTTAAGGCATGTGCCTCATGGCAGGACTGTAGACCCCCAACAGCTATTCCTTGTAAACTTAACACTACATCCCAGCTCCAGACCTCTTGTGCAAGAAAAACAAATGCAAGTAATTTCCTTAGGCTGGTTCAACAAATGAAAAAAAAAACACACATTAAATAAAAATCATCAGCTCAGTTTGAAATATTTAAAAGATACTAATCTTATTAAAGCACATGTGTGGCAAAAAGTTTTGTGTAACAGCAGAAAGAAAATAAAAGGAATATTAGGGGAGAAGTAGAGCTGTCAAGTCCTCAGCATAATTAGAACTATTCTCCCAGGTCTGGACAGTCAAGCTCTAAAATGCCCAAATTGTTTTGGATCTCTAGTAAGATGCTTAGAGGTTTTGAGTATTGTGCAATGCATGACCCATTACAGGAGCAAATGACATTGTAAAAATAAGAACTTGCCTACAGTGCCAATTTCTCATTTTCAGTGGGACTTATTTTCCTCCTTTGTTGGATGGATGAAGGAAGATAATGAGGCCCATAACCATTGCTCTCTTGCAAGCTCTATCTGTATATAACTAGCCTAATCATAATTGTATCTAATTAATTCTAAATTCACTGTAAGTACAATGCCCTTCAAAAAAAACGAAGGAAAGGACAGCATATTTAGACCTTTTAATTTGTTTTGCTTTACATTGAACCTGTTTGAATTACTTCAATTATGTTCTGGCAACCATCCTTCATGCATAATGTGGGATGTAAGATCATTATGCATTGCATGCAAGAAATTAAGCCATTTTCCTTTGCTTTAATTGATTTCAAAGGTAGTTCAATGGGGTTATGGAAGGGATGAATTTGACCCATTTACAAAAAGACCAAGTAAACACCAGAGTAGAACAAATAAGAGAAAAAAAAAAGAATAAACCCTTCAGCATCCCCCAAAGACATACAATAAAGACAGACCTACTAAACCACATACACGTGAAAAGGAAACAGTGGCTAGAGAATCTGCCTTTTGGTTGCCACAGATGGTTTTCGAAGTAGATAAAAGAGAAGAGCATTCCTGTTACAAGCCCTGCATCTCAACCTGTCAGAAGTACACCTTGGAAAAGTTGACCATTTAATTTCTACCAGCTTCAGATGCTGTGATTGGAAAATAAGGAAATAGGTGATCCTATTAAAACAAAATAATTATATTGAAGGCTTTTCATGCTACAAGTCAAAACTTCAAGCATGGTTTCTAAGAATGTACAGTCATTGCAAGTCACAACACAATCCTCAGAGACTGAATGGAAGAAGGTCCTTTTGCAACCACCCATCCTGCAATTATTTGTAACCTGCTAGTTGTTTTCAAGAGAAGCCCAGGTGAAGAATCTTAAAGAAGAAATCCCCCTAAGCCGTGGATTGCTCTGGTGGAAAGCCCTTTCTAAGAAAAAGGCTCTGACTTTCAATAAATGTTTTGGCACCATCAAATACTGAATTTCTGTCACACAGCACAGACCAAGGTCTGTTCTGTATAAACTACGAGATATATAGCAGGAGCAGATCTGAGACCACTTTGTACTTGTAGCACATCTGCAGTGTTTTAAAGGCTCTCAAGGAGTGTTCAAGAAGTCAATCCTAATAACTGAACTGCTCTGTTTTATTGCTGGACCTGGTAACAAGGTCAAATGATTCAGCAAAAAAACTTTCTGAGGATAATCCTCCAGTGAGAGAGATAAATACATGAGTAATAGATTTTGGATACATTCCCAAAATGCTGCTTTAGTTTGGTCCAAAAGCTCTCAATAAATGAACTTAATCACATACTGTGCAAGGAACATCACTCCGTCTGACGCGATTGGGTAGTGGTAGTGAACTTGTACATTTGGCTGCCAAAGGCAGGAGCTGGCTCTGTAGACAAAAGCAGACTAAAGGTTTTAGAAGAAACAAACCTCCTTGGAGATGTATGTTGCACAAGAGGTTACTAGATAATGAGAGGAAGAATTTTGCATTTTATTTAGCAGTTAACCCAGCACATGCCTCAACTATTCCAGTAAATCAGAAATCACTTTTCTTCTAAGCCATGTTTTAGCAGTCACCGGTATGGTATATTTAATGGACATCACACCCGGCTTCTTTGTACTGTCTTGGAAAGCTGCTTTTTTTATCCTCTCGAAATATGTTTAAAACATTTTCATTTATGGAAAACAATACTGTCAGTAACTGGCTGTTTTCACAACTGACTGTAAAGCTGTGAGAGGGAATCACAACACTGCAAAACTACAACTTGTCTGGTTATTAAGAAGCTAGATTAGGCCTTTCAGAGTGTCAAAGGCCCACCCATGGTTAAGGCAGGCCACTTTCTGTGGTTAAAGGCACGCAATGGAGTTCTGTGGCTGGCATCACATTCAGGCACTATTGGTGCCTCAGACTGAATGACCAGGTACCCCTTTGCAGCCAGGCTAAGTGGGGGCAATCTTTGGCATGAGTGCCGAGCAGCGCTCATACTCACATGTCTGAGACAGAGCGATGCATTTAATTGCTCTCCCACCATACCCTGCTCCATAATGTAGCCAGATATTTGTATACTGGAACATTTGATAAACCTCTGAAAAAGAGAAATTGGCTCATTTCAGTGCACATTATACTGGGTTGTAAATAACACTGGAAAAAAAGAAAAGAGAGCTAGTTGGAGGAGCCATGTATAGGATTCCACTAATCTATAAATAGATGTATCACCTCTAGGATGCAGCCAGTTTCAATAACCCAGAGTGCAATAAATGCACCTGCCCCAGACTGCAGAATTCTGTTTCTTCCTTCTTGCAACTAGTCAGCCTCAATATCAGTAACAATTATTTTCTTCCCACTTTTATTTTTACCTGAATATTATAATGCTTAGGAAAGTTTCCCAGAACATGTACAGCACAGGCTGCAGGAGTTGCAAAACTTTCCCTCATAATGACTTGCTTTTGTGCTTGAATTTTGGCTGCTGGGACCATTTGCTTCTTGGCGTCTTTGCTGTGACTTGCCAAATAAGAGGGTTTTTTGGATGTAAAATATATGTGTTACACACAGAAAGAATGTTAAGATTGCAAAGTCAGTCACTCAGAAATGAAGAAACGCCAGAGTGAAGGTTGCTTGTATAGCTTTAACTTGGCTCCCTGGTGTGTATGCACAATTATTTGGTGCTACATGATCATACTAGTTTTTGCATGGGACCCCTATTTCAGGACATCAGATGGATCCACTTCGGGAAGAGTCAGGGTTGGGTAGTAGAGTAGGTTCTTGGCTGTTGGATCCCATCTTGTGTTGCAGAGGTTAGAAAATGTATGGTGAGTTAGAAGGAAGAGAAAGGTTCATCTCATGATGAAGGCAGTTGAATACTGCCCTGAAGAACTAGATTCTCTGTGTGCCTTGCCACAGGAGGTCCTCTGTAATGACTGTCTTTACAGCTAGGTCTTAATCATGTGCAATAAGATAGGCATGGGGCCACACTTTGTAATGAGCCCTGTGTATAATGTACATACATATATATAATGCACAAATATAATGCATATACATAGGATCTCCCAGTTAAGACTTCCAGGGCATTTTAATTCCAGCATTTCTTAATTTTGTGTATTTGCAGCCTTAACATTGTCTGAATGTAGTGTTTGGTCTGTAATTTCCTAGATTAAAAAAAAAATGAAATAAAATGTCATCATGGGAAATTAAGCATATTTTCCCTATCTTATCCTCTGAAACAGCCGGATGGCTTTAGTTAAAACTTTCAAAACCCCACACCAAAAACCCCCCAACAAAACCAATATAAGAAAACTGGTCTGAGACAGGCAATTGGCATGGAAAATTTCAGTCTGAAGGGTTAAAGCAACCTTAACAATAGGCAGAGCTATCAGCTCCACCTGTAATAAATAAAGAGAGCAGGAGCAATGCAGGACAAGCTCCAATAGACATTTTTTTTAGACCAGCCACCGCTCTTTGCCTCTCCTCAGCAGAAAGATCTTGGCTTTTGTTTCTTGGACTTGTTTTGCACTCCATGGGGCCCCATCAGCAACCACATACTGACACAGCTAGACACATGCATCAAAGCACTAAGTAATCTTAAAAAATTCAAAAAAGAAAAGAGCTTCTTAAGTCTGTGGCTAAGAATAGTTCAGGAAAAGGCTGTCTCTCATATACAGCCCTTTAAAGACTACCCAGACAGACTACCCGGAGCAAGAAACCCCAATAAGAAGAAGTCTCCTGAGATCCTGGCCTGTTTATGATCCAAAATACTTGTTTGTGGCAAATACAACATTTAATATAAAATGAGGATTGCAGACTTGCTGCCCCAAATTCATAGGGAATCTGTATTTAAAGGTGTATTTTCTGGACATCAAATATTCAAGGACAGATTCATCCATTACAGCTAGGGAATGCAAATATATTATGAAGTCTGCTGTGCATGGGGGCATGTCCAATCCACATATGCACCGGACTCAAGCAGAGCAAAATCATTTAAAGAACGAATTGTAAAGATCTAATTTATTTTACACTTTTGTGCCGTAAACCCATGAAAGAAACAAGGGATGGATAATAATGGGGCTACTCTGATCAACTTCACTTTTGTTTCTAATTAGTTCCTAGTGGTCAGTTCAGTTTCTACCTGTAAGCCTAAGGCACTAGCAGATACTGCAGTACTAGGGTTGCAAGCTCTGCAGAGGAATGTATATTGTTTAACGAAACAAAATCCTACTTAGGTTTAATAGAATTTTTTCTAGTAGTGCTAGACTACATCAAACCTTATTTATACAAAAGCTATATTTTATGAAGTGCTTTGGACAGACCATCAGCTGGTGCATTTAAATCAGCATAACTCCATCGACATGGAGCTATGCTGATCTACCCCAGCATAGCATCTGGCCCATTGTGAGGAAAAGAGCATAGAAAGACGTGGCTGTTATTCTGTTCTTTCTCAGAAAGCATATTTAAAAATGTCTTTATATTATCACTTGGAACTGAGCAATCTCATTTTCTCCCTTCTCTGAAAGCCATGTGAAGTAGAAAACTCTACTTGATAATCACCACCTTTATGCTGTCATCTGAAATTCTGGCTATAACAGTGGTTTGCAGTATCAGACAAAAGGGCTACTGTAATGCATATAGTGTTGTATTATGTGATACATATACCACCTATACCTACAAAGAGGAACCGAGACAAAGGGTTATATTACACCTCTATTCTCCCTTTTTTCAGGGAAAGTGGGGGAGATAGAGCAAAATAAATTCCATGACCAACTTGGAACATGGCCACTAGAAATCCTTAGTCCTGCAGAAACATTGTGTAACTGTAAATGGAGGAAAATTTTAGAATGCAACTTCAAATGAGATTCACCGAAGAAGTATAATGGGCACTGAAGGGAAGGCAAAACACCTCAGCACTTGAAGCTACATCAGCCGTCCCAGCTTTGACGATCATTCTCTGTTGGGGCAGTATACTTGAGCCGTCTGTCCCTCAGTCTCCTTGTCAGTAAAACAGAAATAATTATGTTTACCCCAGTAGTGGTGACGACTGATTCATTTGTATTTCATATTACGTTATAGATGAAAAGTGATGAGTATGGCTGCTGTAACCGATCTGCTCTGAATGTTGAAGATTTCAAGCAGCTTGAGAAGGCAGAGTAGTCTTGATGCCACAGTAAGGCAGCATGCTGAGGAAGAAGAGAGGATTCTTGGCACGGGGCTATGCCAGAAGATCCCTTCCTCCAGTTCTTGAGTTTTCTAGGACTTAGCTGCTATTAGCAAGGTAGAGGTAAAAGGCAACTTTTTCCCTGGTCCTCTGGCAAGAAAAAATATGTTTTGGTGGGTGATTTGGGTTACCTTATTTTTAAGGCAAAGTTTAAAGCTGTGAGGGCCAGCCTTTTTGGTAGACATGCCACAAATTCGCCCCAAGTGCAATTCCTGTGCCATTCCCTTACTCAGTTGGTTGCATTGCCTTCTGCTCTCTGCCTTGTGCTTCCTGTCTGGTTTGCTGCTCTACTTTCTGCTCCCTGCCATATCTGCCACTGCCTTTCCCCTCTTTGATCTGCCATGTGCCACCCCTGGCTGGCCACTCCTGGTCTAGAGCATTTAGACTTGTATCCACTGTCTGTGATGGGGGAAGGGATTATGTTAGGAATTACAGTGTGATGTCAAACCCAGATGTGCCCTTGGGATGGGCAAGGACAAGCACGTTTAAAATCATGCTGGTGGGATAAGGCTAACCCTATGGATAATTTCTAATACACTAGCTTTGAGCATATGATCATGTCTCAGTCTCCACACAGCCAGTTGTTATCTTACAGCTAAAGGAGCTCACATTCTTAGCTCAAATGGTAGATGCAATGAGGTATGCCAGCAAGAGACTGGGTAGTATTTTCTGGCCTCATTCAGGGGAAGTGGGGCAGGATTACAATGAGTTATATTGCATCACAGGTTGGAGATCAGTATCCATTGATTCAACTGTCTCCTGTTAGAGTCTGGTGGTGCTGAGGATCCCAGGTGCATCCCTTACTGATGGCCATGGTGTTGGTCTGGGCAGATAGCCATGGCTCATTATGAACTCTAGGGACCAATAGCAGTTCTGCCATAAAAAAACTGAAGCTTCAGTGCATAGCTGGTGTTACAGTCTGCCATCAGGGTGGTTGCATCCTTTTTGGTACCCATCTTATCCCAAATGCTGGATGAGGGTGGGAGCGGCAGCTGGGGGAAGGACTGGGACAAAAGAAATGTAAATAGATTGGAGGAACTGATAATTGTCTCCAAATGTTTCGTGTGCTTCTGTGGAGATGTGTCAGGTCAGCATTGCTCCATGAAGGTCAGCAGAAGTAGAGTGCTGATAACAGCCCAAGATTTCTCTAATTGCTTCATCATCACTGTAGGATCATTGTTACTCCTTCTGTCTCTTCTCAGCATAACTTTGCTAAGTGTCTCATCAGTTACGCTTGAAGCCACAAAGGAGCTGCAAAAATTTTACCTCTGGGTCACTGACTTTCTCATCAAATTTTGCTTTTTGCTTTGCTCATCAAATTGTGATTTTTGTACTAGGTTGCACTTGTTCCCTTTTCTCCTGCTTGGTCTTTTCAGGCTCAATCTGAAACCTGCCAAAGTCAAAGGGAGTCTTCTGACTGTCTTCACGGCGCTTTGGATCTGATCCTTAGTCTTAAACAGTTGTGTCCTAGGTGTCTCCTGTAAATAATACAATAGGAAGAGGGTGGTTTTGCGATATTGTAGAACTGGGAGTCAGGCGTCCCAGGTTCTGTTCTTAGCTTTACAGGGTCATTTTACAACCTGGTCTGAACAATTTAATCTCTGATCTGTAGGTTCTGTCTGCAAAATTAGGATAGTATTTATCTTACCTACCACTTGAGGGTGTTGTGAGGCTTGTTACATTAACGGTAGTCAGTCAAACGCCTTCTGTCCTCCAGACAGAAGGTGCAACAGAAATAACAAGTATTGTTTGATTCTGGTTTCAATGCACAGACAGTAACCTCACGGGGATCAGCCCAGAGGTTTTCCACACAAGAGAAAGGAGATGTCCACAGTGCCCTAGGGATCATTCTGTTGGCTCCTGGTATAACTAGAGGGAGGGGGGAGGTTGCTTCTCAAAGACCGATTTTGCCATTGAGCCTGGGAGTGGATCTATGGGCACCTTGGTAAACGAGCTCCAAGTTATTTACTGCCCAGAAGCTGACTGTTCAAACCAAACTGTATTTAAAGAGAAGGCATTGCTCCAGGAAGGGGAACGGGTTTTCCCCGGGATCTCTGGAGCACGTACTGACAGCATTGCAGGGAGGCAGGTTTCCCCTGCTTTACCCGGGGCCGCTTGGGAGGCTGGGGCTGTGTCGTGCCAGGGTTGGCGGCTGTCTCAGCTGATGCACGACGCCGGGAGGGGCTGGACAGGGATGATCCCGCCTCCGTCCCTGCCTGCCCCACTTCTCTCGGACCGGGGCAGCGCAGTCTGCGCGGATCGCGCCGGTCCCGCTGCCCGGGCGGGGGCGGAAAACGTGGCGATGCCGGACCTAGCCCGACCCCGGCGCCGCCTCCCTCGGGGCAGCAAGCACCCACGTGGGCGCGGCCCGGCCTCCCGCGTCCCTGCAGACCTGGCCCCGCTCTCCCCGGCCCACGTGCCCCGCTGCGGGAGCAGCCGGCGGCGAGCAGGGAGGCCCGGGCGCCGGGCCCTTTAAAGGGGGCGCCGCGGGCGGCGGACGGAGCAGGGCGCCCATGTGGAGCTGCTCCATGCCGTGTTGTTCTCCCAGCCCATTGGCCCGCAGCCGGGTGACATATTTTAATAGGATGCAAACGCAGTGCGGGGGGAGGATCCGCTGCAAAACCCGGCGCCGGAGTACCCAGTGCCCGGCTCGGAGGGTGGGAGCCCATCTCTACCCCTCCGCTGTCATCTCGCCGCTGCTCGGCACAGCCCAGCTGCCAGCTCCTAAATAAGCCTGCCGGTCCTTGCCCTTCACAGCCCCCTCCCTCCTGCAGGGTACCTAGCTGGGGTCACTTGAGCTTTAACTTAGCAGGGGTCATAAGAGCCATGTATTCATTCCTGCCAGGGGCAGGGGGTCGGACTAGATGATCTGCTCAGGTCCCCTCCAACCCTACATCTATGAATCTACTTTGGTAAAGACACAGGGTCTAGGCCTAGCCAGGACAGTTTGCAAGAGGGGTGAGATTTTTTGTACATGTTATTATGACTCTATTTCATGTTCCAGGTCAAATCAGTTCGAAATCTTATGGCCTGAGCAGGTGAGATGCGCAGGCTCTCCCTGGAGCACCCACTAGTAAAACGAAATCCATAAAGCAGAGAGATTTAAGAAGGAGTAAACCTGCCCCCCCCTCCCCGCAGACTCCTCGCCCGGAGTTAACTCCACCCCTGCACCCGGCGTGCACAGCCCCGGTCCGGCGAGCGGCGGGGATCCAGGCCGGGTTTCCCCCGCCGCCCGCCTGTAGTAGCCCAGGGCAGTGTCAGTCCTTTTTCCTTGTTGTGTTTCTGTTACTCATCGCCATCTTGTTGCAAACCCTTTTCTTGTCTGCAAGACTCGCCGGGGATCGGGCTGGGGGGGTGCTTTGCAGGGGCATTTTTGCACGGGGGGACAGACCAGGCGAAGGAACCCCCTCTATCCGAGCCTCCGGGATTGTGGCCCCTCCACCGCAAGGCAGCCCGAGAGATGAGCATTGAGACGCTGTTGGAAGCAGCCAGGTTTCTGGAATGGCAAGCCCAGCAACAACAGAAGACACGTGGTAAGGGGGGACAGCGCGGAAAACCGGGATCCGAGCTCTTTAAAGACACAGGACACCATTTCCCGCCGGCGGGGAAGCGGCAGCGCCTTTCTCGGGGCCCGAGACCCGACTGCGGGGCCGGGGCGTGCAGGGCGCCTCTTGCTTTCCGAGCTGATTTTGCAGCGGGGGGTGAAACCATGCTTCCCCCCTTGAGTAAAAGGAGGGTGGCAGGCAGGCAGGCAGGGGGCACGGGCTTTTTTGCGGGGTGGGAGCGGAGCTCGAAGGAGGGAGGTGCTGACACATCCTTGCAAGGGCTCGGGGGAGCCTGGGGTTGGAGAGGTAGGGGGCAGCTGGATGCGGAGCCAGGTTGCCGGAGCTCCGCTCCCCTCCCCTCCCCTCCCCTCCCCTCCCCCCGGGTCTAGCCCGGCTCGGCTCTGATCCCGGAGCCTGTCTCGCTCGCAGGCTGCAGACAGACTCTTGATTAGTTTTTCTCTTTGCTTAAACGGTGCAAACAGTCGCATGCGAAAAGTAAGTAGCCATGGAAGCATGGGTTTGTTTTTTTTCCCTTTCTTTCTTTCTTGCAAACGGGTTTTTATCATGAATGGGTTGGGAGACACGGGGTTTCAATGCGTCAAAAATGCACCCCCCCCCCCCCCCCCCCCCAAGCTGTTCTCCTGGCCGGCAGGCTCATGCCTGGGCTCGCATTTCCTGGTGGGGAGGATCTGCCTCCGCGGTCGTGGGTTTAGGGCGGTGGCAGGGCTCCAGCGGAGCGGGCTGAGGCTGCCTTTGCATAATGCAATGACACGGAGCGTCAGATGATACGCGGCAGTTCCTCCTCCCTCCCTCCCTCGTGTGTGATACATTGCACACGGCCTCCTCCCTCCCTCCTGCGTGCGTGTGTGTGTGTGTGTGTGTGTGTGTGCGTGCGCACATCCCCTCCCTTCCTGGAAACGTGCAGGGCCGGGGCGCCCGTGTCCCCGGGATCCCTCGTGGGCAGACGGGCCCGGCCCGCGGGCCGCCCCTCCCCCTTGGACTGTTGCGTGGCGCCGGGTT
>NW_005841850.1:4503664-4524332 GCF_000455745.1 Alligator sinensis | reverse complement strand
ATCCGCACTCCCAATGACTGTTTCATTCTTGCTTGCAGTTAATAAACATCCTGTTTCTTGCTCTCGCACATGCACACAGTTGTGGTGAAATCGATACTGTGTTAACCTCCATTATACTCCGCGCCATCGCTCTTTCGGGCTGATCCAGGGATTCCCGCCTGCTCCTAGGGAGATTCCCTTTGTGTTTGGATCGGTTTTAAGGACAGCTTTCAAATCATCTTCCTGGGACCGATAAAGAATTGATGCAGCGTGGGGGGTATTTCACTTTGCTCGTGCTTTGTGGGGGTGGTTTTGGCTGGGGAAATCTCATGCAAACAGCTTCCACCGTGAATCTACTTCAGAATAAAAAAAAAGAACTCGCAGGGCCTTTCTGACCATTGTGAGAGCGAGGCAGGCCTGCGGAGGTTAAGCAATAGGGTAGGGAAACCCTGCTTCCAATGCATCACCTTTTCAGCAGCCTGGTTCAATCATCGTAATTGCAGATAGCAAATACTGCTTGGCAGGGATGCCACCCTTTTCCTGTGTGCCCTCCCTATATTCTTTGTTGACCCTAATCCAAATGCAGTTCACTCCTATAAGAACAAGGTTGACCTTTTCCAGAGGAAAAAAGGCAGAGAGAGAGAGAGAGTGTGTGTGTGTGTGTGTGAGAGAGAGAGAGAGAGAGAGAGGAGCTGTGTGTGTGTGTGGGGGGGGGGTGCGAAGCATTAATACAGTGAATTTCACTGAATTTTAAAACCAGGTTCTTGAAAATTGTGCTATGCACTCTCGTTTCTCCCATTTATGTGTGTATTTTTCTGTCTGTATGTTGTAAAGGGTGATGGAGCTGTAATGCAGCATTAGCTCAATGACACTGGTGTATACCTGCTGCAAAAGCAAGGATCTGTTCCCTTTGTGTGTCATTGCTGTGGGATGTAGCTGAAAATCTATTGTTTCACTGATGAGTCATGCAGGAGATAGTGGATGTTATGAAGAAGGGCAGCTTGGAGGGAATGGGTAGAAAAGCTTCCGGGATAACTAAGGAAGGAAAATATCCAGTGTAAGCCTACAGACTATCACAACACCCCTTCTTACACTGGGGCTAACATTGCTGAGGCCAAGCGTCATGCCTACACCCGGGAGCAGCACAGCTTTAAAAAATAAAAAAAAGGGTTCAGTTCATGTGTCTGCTTCACAGTCTCCATGTTCAGACTTACTCCCTGGTTGGTGTGCATATTGTGCCTCGCTAACACACTCTGATCACCGTGTGCCAGTAGAACAGGCTGGATGCATGAGGTGTGGTGTGAGGCTGTGCTGCTCATCATGCAATCATCCTCTTGGGATGGGGGGGTGGGGTATTTTTTTTCAGGCCCCCAGAAATGAGCTAGCCACATCTTCAGAACAAAGATACAGCTCTTGCCACAGCCTGCAAGCTCTGTTCAGCGTGCCACAACAAGCAAAGATCACGTGCACAGGGCAGGGCAATGGTAGTAAGTCTGAAAAGGGGACAAGAGTGGTGCAGGTCAGTGAGGCTTTGAGTCATCTTGGCTGCTGGGCTTTTTTTAGAGACTTTGTGGCAGAAATGATTTCAAGGGAGAGGCTTGCGCAGGGTGGTATGATAGGAGGGCCAGGGAGGACTCCCCAAACAGGAGCACCAGGAAAGAAGCCTAATGGTGCTACCTTCCCACGCTGAACTGTTCTAGACAGGAGCTGCCTCTGCCATATTTGTACAGCACCCAGTGCACTGGGCCTCCAGGCCCTGTTGGGTGTTACCATCCTGTAATTCTTTACTGCTAGGGCTGGTGTAAGAGGAGGTAGCAAGGCTGGCATAACAGGCCATGTGGAGAGGGTTGGGGAGTGTCAGTGATAAAGGAAACCAGGTCAGAGAAATATGTAGTAACTAGTCTGGCATTAGACCTGAAAGAGAAGACCAGTCATTCAAACTGGATATGTGGGGCAAAGGGGAACCAAACAAGGGCGAGAGAGTGACCCGGTTAAAGGAATAGGTAAGAACAGCAAAATACACAAGATTTGTATGATTCTCTAAAAGAGATGCTATGGATCAAACGAATTAATTCAGGGGCATCCTGTGGCCTCTGTTATGCAGGAGGTCAGACTAGATCAGGGGTTCTCCATCTCATTAGATTAAAGGAGCCCCTTAGAACAGTGGTTTTCAACCTTTTTCATTTGTGGACCCCTAAAAAAATTTGGAAGTGCGGACCTCTGTGGATTGTAAGTGTGGGTATTCACGTAATTTTGATTGATCATAGTCATCTTTCGCGGACCCGCTTAGACATATTCTGCAGACCCCCAGAGGTCCATGGACCACAGGTTGAAAATCACTGCCTTAGAAAATACCAGCTCTTATTTTTCACTATTTTTGTTCACTGCAGAAAAAATACTAGACCAATTCTTCTGCTGCAGAGAATTCAGGAAGCCCACAACAGGCCAGAATGTTTTCAACACTTTGGATTCCTATTTGAAATCTCTGGGTTTATCTTGTTTGCACACTTGACAGTGCTAACTTTTTGTGTCATCCCATGGCACCCTTCAAAGAATTTCACAACAAGTTTGCATGCCACAGCATCCTATCACTGAACTAAATGATTGCAGTGGTGCATCCCCATCTTACACCCTGTGAATCAAATCTGTGGGACTGTGAAGAGTGTTTTCCAAAGCAGCTTGGGTTCTGAGATTGCTCTAGTAGAGATGCCATAGATTGTACAGCTGAGGGGTGGAGGGATAGTACAGTATGAATCTGCTTGGGAGGCCCTGCTGTGCGTGCAAGCTCTCAACCCAGGCCATGCCAATTGTCCCTTTCTTTTGCATAGCTAGAGAAGGAGAACCTTTTCTTCCCTGACTTCTTATGCATCCACCTAGGGACTGCGTAGAGAGAAACCCTTCTTCCTGCATCCCTTTTGCCAGATCCATGTTTTTTGCCAGCCTATCACAGCTGTAAAGTGGAGCTGTTCTCCTGATGGAGCTAGCAGAGTAAAGAGTGTATGCTTTGCTGCTCTGAGAGAGAGACCCAGACATTAATAAATGCCCAAGCTGCCTCTGTGATAAAAGGTTCTCATTTTCTTGTTATTTGTGGAGTACCTAGCACAATGGGGCTGCCACCTGATTGGTCTCCACATCCGACCACCAAGTGGGAATTTAATCGTAACACTACTGAGGATGTGTCAGTCCTGTGATTTGAGGGGTGGGGAAGGGTAAAGGAGGAAGGAATTATTTGGGGGAGGGGAGAGGAGATGAAAGTATGGCTCCTGTTTTTGGAGTGTCTTGTAAGTGTTAAGTATAGCAATATTGCTTTTCAGCTCTGTATTTATTGTCCAGAGTTCCCTACTGGACACAGGCACACCCTGTGTGAAGTGCATCTGCTGATGTAGGGGTGTGCGCAGATCTTGTATTAAACCGTGTGGAGAAACGCAACAGTGCTTCTAAATATGGCTTAGCTGGTGAGGAGGGACTGGCTCTGGACACACTACCTGCTGTCTTAGGAAATGTGCTGGTTAAAGCACAGCATACGGCCCCAAGAGAACTGGGAGGTTCTGTCCTTAGCTTGGTCACCAGAACTGTGTGCACTTGGCCAAGTGACTTTGCCCCTCTTTGATTCATAAAATAGGGGTGTTGCTACATTAATGCTGCCTAGCGGTGTTGTAAGCCTTAATTCACTAATATCTCGCAGGTGCTTTGAGGTCTCTGTGGGGAAGGTGATAGAAAAAAGAGCTACAAAGTTGTGCTAAAGACAGTTGGCCCTTCTGTGACACAGATAACAAAAAAAACCCATGACTAGAGATGTCGGGAGGACACGCTAACGTAATGGGAAGCATGTCACTCTCTTTCTGACACCCATCACCCTGAGCCCCAGAAGTAAAAGGAACAAGCTGCTGGCACTCCTGTTGGGTGAGGCCTTTGGTTCATGGCCAAGGAGCCATGACCTCTGTGTTCAGCCGCTCAGGAAGTCCATGTTGGCTGAACAGCCTCAAGTTCTACGTCACAAGTAGAAGAACATTGCAAGAAGGCAGGTGACCAGTTTGAGATCCATCTAGGTCAGTCCACCCACCTGCAAAGGCTCAGTGGCCTCCACCCTTCTGGGCAGGGGTGATGGAGGCCTGTTCTTGGCCGTGACTCACAATCAAGATAATTGCTCCTTGACAACAGAGAAAACAGTAAGATCCCTTGAAGGGAGGAGCAGTTACTTTTTTTGCTCTTCCTTGTTGGACTTGCCAAGAGATTAGGCTAGCAGCTTCTGTCATCATCTGTTTTGTATTTTTTTCAGATTGACCTTGTTACTGGGTTGCAACTTGAATGTTCTTAAACTTGGGGGAGCAAGGCAGGGAGGAAAATATGGGCAGGTCTTCATTTTACAGTAGAGTGATTCAATCACATTCTTAACTAAGCCCTGCCAGTCACCCTGGAGATCTCTGAAGTATAAAGATGCCAGTAGGAGAGCAAGTGTGATGGATCTATATGGCCTGAGCTGGTGTAGGAACAATACTTTGTTCCTAGGCAGTCATGTCACTATTGAATATGGTGCCTAAAATGTTTCACCAGTTTCAGCAACACTTGTCTTAGAATCTTGCCTTGCTGTTTTCACTGAGTATCTGCCTGATTTCAGTGATCACACATGTGGCTTCCAAATGTTTCCAAAGCTGACACAAGTATCTCAAAATGCCTCATTTCCCCAGCAGTTTCTCTAATGCCTTTGCTCTTGTCTGTTCTGTTTCCCGTCAGGCACACATATGGCTTTTGCTACTCTTCCAACCTTTTTGATGTGTAGAAATCTAAACCACGTAGGCATTGCTTGCCTTAATTTATAACCCAAATAGCTTTATATTTCTCCTTTGGTTCTCTAAGGACCCATTGTAAACTAGGAAATTTACTGTACTGGGGAATTGTGTTTATAACGTTGTTTGGTCTTGCCTGTGTGGATGGGATGAAATCATGCTTTTAGCCATGTTAACATCCTTCAGCAAAACCCAAGGAGTTTCTCACTCAGTTGGGGAACATCCTTATTGAAACCATGTGTTACTGCTCTACATGGTAAATCTTTCTGTATGCATGGGGTGTAAGGCCTTGTCTACACTAGAGTTCAAACTGGTTTTAAAAAATGGTTCTTGTTAGAAAAGTGCTTGGATACTATGATAAATATTTTAATATGCTAAGATCTGTGCTAACACAGTTTCAAATTGCAGTGTAGATAAAACTGAACATGTTGTTGGATGGTATATAACAGCCAGTCATAGTCTAGGAAAGGATGTCTGGAGTGAACTCCCGTGCAGGCCAGTTCTGTGAGTATTGAGTTTTTCAGGTTTTTCCAGAAGAGACACCAGGGCCTACCAGATATGGTGTGAGAAAAACATTGCCAACCACCTTCAACTTTAGATTGCATAAGGAATTAATGAGAGGGTAGTGATCGTTTCCCAAAACAAACTGTCCCGGACTGTCTCCTCATTTACACACGCATTTGCAATATAAACATACCTGCTTTGTTACTAACATTTATTTCTTCTTGATCTTTTTTATGTTACTGTTACTTCCCAGCAGCAGTTTCACCTGCTGGTTTGTTGTGGCAGGGTTCCTCAGGATTGGGATTATTTTGAAATTTCCACAACACAGACCTGGCTTAGAGCAAATGCATACAGAGGACATGTGGAAACTTTGCAACCAGATGCATGGAAACTTTCCCATGATGTGCCCTGGCCCTCAATACTTCTGTCAGAGCCAAAGTACTGAAGTTTCCCTCCAGAGCAGTTGCACAAAATCAACCCCCTTGATTTTTTGGCCATAGAAGAGTTTACACTCGTGATACAGTGACGCTTGCCCAACATCAATGCTTATAGCAGTAGTGGAGTGGACACACTTATGCAGATACAGTGAGTACAAGAGAGTGGCCACTTGATGCTTGCCATTGTGTCCTAATGAGTATGCCCGTGCCCTGTTTTATAGACTTGCCTCTGTCTTTCCAGGGCTCTGGATGATCTCCCTTTGTACTTTCCTTTCTCTGCTCTCCTAAAGTGGAGGTGTTTCTTTGGCTTGGCTTGCTCCAGCCTCTCTTCTGCTGTCTTGTTCACACAGTCTTTTTTCAGTTTCATAGTTAAGAGCTACCTTAGCAGAAGTGGGCTGGGTTGAACGAGTCCTGGGTCTCCTTAACACAGTTCCGCATCTCTGATTGAACAGAGAGGGGAAAAACCCTCTGGTACATCTTCCATGTCTGGCTGGATTAATTACAAAGGCTATGACGATGTGCTGAGAGCTTGCTGTGTTGTCCACAGGTGCAGGTCTCTCTGCTGGACCAGCAGTGCTGTCTTCTTGTCTCATTTATGCTGCAGTTTCTGTCCTCTGGGGTTCTTTGTCTTTTGACTGTGGCTTGCGTCTCATCCCTCTCCCTGCCTCCCACCTCCCCATCACAACAGACAACTGGAAAGGGTCTCCTGGGCCATCAAGTCCAATCTGTTGCATTTACCCATGGAATCCCCCAGATCTCCACTTTGTGCCCTTTCATACAGCTGCAAGGCACAATCCCTGAAGACCAAGATCACCCAATTACACACTGTGGGTAAAAGCAGGGGTGACAAGGGCCCTGCCAGTGACAAAATTAGTTGGTTAACGTATGCTCAGAAGTTCCTACAAAAAAGACCATAGCCTGTGCTATAGAGGAAGGGAGGTCACTCCCCACTGGTCTGTGCTCATCTGACCTGGGAGAGAAATTTTTTCCTGAGTCCAGATCTGGTGATTGGTATGACTGAGCAGAAGAGCAAGACTCTCTAACCAGGACCCTCTGGGTTTTCTAAGTGCTAGCACTGGAATAGGATACCTGGATTCTCTCTTCATCTGTGCCATTGACCCCCTGGGTGACCTTGGACAAGTTACTGCACCTTCTTATGCCTCAGTTGCCCCATCTGTAAAATCGAAATTCATGCCTTATATTTCTCGGATAAAATGCTTTGAGATCTACAGCCGGAAAATGGTGTCAGAAAAGAAGGACTCGTCACTGTTGTGAATGCAACCAGAACACAAATAATAATAAGAGACGCACTGGAAATGTACTGTGTTAGTCATATACTCCAAGGCCTGAGTGTACATTTTGGGTAGCTCTGCTCTGAAGCACTGTGTTGCCTGTTTTTCACTTTTTCATGATGATTTCAGGCCTAACATTTTCTTTTCTAATGCCATACTCTGTTGTTTCCTTAAATTCCACAGACACACACAGGCTGAACTACAAGTAACATTTATTTTTAAAAAATTAGATTTTGCAGTGGATTTTGTAAAAGAGTTGAAAAGCAGCCGATTTTTTTAAACCTTAGTCTGAGAACCTTTTGTTGTCCGAGATGTCGAATTATTCATGGTAGGGACTAACTATGACTTGCTTTCTTAAGATCTGCTTTCCGTGGATACTTGTCTGAAACCAGATCAACTCCTTGCCTTCTGCTGTCCCTGACACTGCTTAGCTGTATTTTTAAGGCTTTACATTGAATACAGTTGGCAAGCAGTGACTTGTGAGCATGTGCAGTTCTTTTGATCTTTCCTGCACTTGTCTGGCTTTTATTTTGACATGTATCTTAATTACCTGGGGTTGATGAGCTTAGATGTGGTGAACAGAAAGAGCCCCTTTGTCTGTCCTGGCCAGGTTTAAAAATCATTGTTTTATGGAATCATGTAACAGTGCCAGAAAATAACTATGATATTTCCAGCTTCCCATCCCCTGCCCGTTCTCTGCCCTTATGTTGGTAATAAGTTAATATTGAGCATAATAGCCCATCGCTGTCTACACAGTCGCATACACTTGCCGTTCATCTGAGATTTGCACACCATGTTGCTGAGATGGGCACTTGTGTCATTCCCAGTTTGTTGATGGGGAAGTGGAAGCACAAGTAGCCTAATCTTGAAGTGTCGAGCATCCCCATTCCCTCTGCAGCCTGTAAGGGACACCCCCAAGGCCACACAGCAAGCCAGTGGCAGAACTAAGAGCCTCTCCCTCTTCTAGGCACTTCTCTACTCTCACCACTCCCCCAGCCACCATTTTTGTCACCGTAGGCTTGCTGCATGAAGCTGAGTTACTTTGATTCTTTCCAGGAGAAGTTAAGGTCCATCCAGGAAATCCAGCAGTGTTTACGTTGTTACAAAAAGCTTCCATTTCAGCTGAACTGGAACCACAGAGGAGGCAGGGGCCGCAACGGATCCATGGCACTTGGAAAAAGCTCTGAGGTGTAAACACTAAGTTGACTTTTATGAGTCTGCATGGGCCTGCCAAAGCCGCAGACTAAACTGACAGCAGGCTGGTTTCAGGCAAATAATTGCCTCCCGTGTCCCTGCCCTATCGTATTACCTGCTGCTAGATTAATTAACTGTTTTGTTCACCTTTTCTTTGTTTTATTTTCTGATGAATACCCAGTACAGCGTGTGAACGGGCACAGCGATCAGCAGGCCAGGTGACAGGATGGGAGCAAGGATATCATGGAGTGGCTGGAATTGAGGTCTCTCTCTGAATCTGGTGCTGTCTTCACAATTCATTTTGATTTGACCCACTAAAAACCAAAGACTCTATATTATTGGGTTAGGAGTCAGCACTGCCTCCTGGGCTAAATATAGGACTGAAAGTGAGGAACTCCGGCTTCTCCTAATTCTGCCCTTCCTTCTTTTTTTTGGCCTTGGGAGAGCCACTTTCATTCTGAGGATGAAATCTTGGCCTATCGAAAACAGTGGCAGAACTGTCATTTAAATTCACTGGGGCCTGTTCTTTTTAACTCTTTACATTTGTGTCTCTGCTTGCAAAATGGGGGTAAAGATATTTATCTGTCTCGTGGAGAGACTGCTGATAAATGATGTACCTTTGCAGGGGTGCAGGTTGTAGCCATGTTGGTCTAAGGACATAGGCAGGCAAGGTTCTTTGGGTAAATCCAATATCTTTTATTAGACCAACTCAAATAGTTGGAATTGAGTTGGTCTAATAAAAGATATCGGATTTACCCAAAATACCTTTGCAGGGGCACCTAAAGTCAGTTTTATACGTAGGGCCAGACTTCCAAGTGGCATTGTTGCTGTAACTCTGTCAAAGATCGTTAGTATTCTGGATCGAATTCTTGATGGATGCGTTTGCTGGGCTGCTAGAAAAGTGTCAGAAGGAAGCAGGAAGAGTCCCCCTACACACATGTTGAGCCGTGATTCTCAGCTAGGGTGCTCAGAGATGCTTTGAAGGGTGCTGCAGGAAGTGTGAGATGAGCAAGGTGTGAATAGAAGGCTCAGATACTCCCTGCCTGGTCGCTCCTCCACTCACTGCCTAGACCTTCTGCAAATAGGTAAGCACTGGAATGAATAAATTAGCTTTTGAAATGGGGTGCTGCTCAGTTCACAGTGTTATAGAGAGGTGCCTCGAGTCCTGAGGAGTGCCCCGAGTTCAAGAACAGTTGAGAACCACTGCTGTAGAGGATGGGGGAGCATCTGCAGAGCAACAAGTCAGTAAGATCCCTCAAGTATCTTAATTAAAAATGTGGCTTCTGGCAAAATGTTAGGAGTTGTTTCTCCTCCTTTTCCCCTTTCTTCACCCTCCCTCCCAGCAACTTTGATCAAGTTTAGCCTCTCCTGGGTAACTGATCTTCAGTCATGGTGGAAATAATCAGTTCTGGACTTCTTAAGTCTGACTGATTTTTATTTGGAACTGCACGGCTGACAAACTCCCGGTGCACTGATTTGGGTTGTTCAGTTTCTGTGCAGAGGCAGATGTGCAGTTGGGACCTGAAAAAGGCAATTTTTCACATCTGTTGAACCTTCCTTCTGCTTGTTTTTTCCCCGCCAACACATGCACTCTCTCACATGTAGAAGGTGGGTGATGATACCATCTCCCTGTGCAGTTACTCCCTCTGTCTGCATGGAAAATAAAGTGATTGTGGCAGAGGGCTCTGGGGATGCTTCTTGGAAAATAAATGAATAGATGAAATGCATTGCCCAAGGATCTTGGAGCACTTTATAACTTATAATTAAGTTTCCTAACATGCCAGGGAGGATGTTGATCCTTCCATATCAGCATTTGCATTTATCCAGCCAGAGCCCAAGAATCTTGTGTTAATTCCCCTGTTGTGGAATGTTTTTCATAAGTCGAGCAGGATCTGATAAAGAAACTTATTTCCTCTCTGTTATGATATTTAGAGTTTCACGCAAAGGGAGAGCGTATATCTGATGGCACCTCATGAAACCTACAAGGTGGTAATATAACCTCTTGGAAGGTGATGGATGTGCCATGTGTTAGTACGTTTGTAAGGACCTGGATATAGCGCAGATGATGTCAAAAGCAGCTGTAGTTAAGCACTCTTGCTGCAAATAGGATGCTTGGTCTCTTTGGGCAGTGTGGGAAAGAGGTTTTGTGTGTATCTTAAGAGCACATCTAGAATCCAGTTATGAACTGGTGGAGGCAATCTATTTGATTGTGTGTATATTAGGAGACTAACCTACACAGAATAGTGGATGTCAAACTCAAATTTCCTCTACTCCTCCCCACAACCCTTTCAGATAGGGTTACAAGTATTTTCCCTGCTTGTATTGATGACATTAGACAAGTTGTAAGAATGGTGGTTACCTTTTGACTTATACTTTCATTTTTAGATATGTCTCATTTCTTAGAACTCCAGGGAGGTGTTCCTAGGTGGTTAAGAAAGTTTTTACATACCTGAATATTCATATGGCTCAAAATTGAGAGATTTTGCGCACTGCAGCATAAACCAATTCTGTGTCAACTCTGCCTACAGTCAAACCATCCTTTAGAGCAGTAGTTCTTAACCAGGGTGCCTGGAGGTGTGAGGAGATAAGCAAGGTATGAGGATATAAGCTGATAAACTAAGCAGATAACTGCAGGGCTGGGCTTGTCCTTGCCTGGATCATGCCCTACCTGTAAATGCCTAGCCTTCCTCCAAGGAAGCCTTCCCTGCAAGGAAGGTTTCCTTCCTGGATGAAAAGAAGGCTTACATCCAAGAAGAGCACAGACCATCTGTAGAGGCTTCCTCAGCCTGACGAAGGGTGTTTGTGCCCGAAAGCTTGCTAAGAAGATTTTTGCCAACTATTTAAGTTTGTCTAATAAAAGATATTGGATTTATCCAAAGAACCTTGTCTGCCTATGTCCTTAGACCAACACGGCTACAGCCCCTGCAAGGAAGTAAGCACTGTAATATATAAATGACTTTCAAAATTGGGTGACACAATTCACAGAAATTATGGAGGGTGCCTCAAGTCCAAAAAAGGTTAAAAACCACTGCTTTAGAGAAAGCCTGGACACATTGGGCAGGTCCCCACATGCAAGGGTGTGCACTTGTGCTTTGTGCCCCATTGCACACCCCCTGCATGTGTGTTTTGGTGTGCAGCAAATTGTTCCAGGCAGGGGTAGGGGAGGCTGGGGCCAGCACAGGTGCTGGCCCCAGAGGTATTCCTTGGTGTCCTCACATAGCAGGGGTACAGATCTGGCAGCATGGAGCTGGGCTGGCAGCCAGAGTGTCACTCCAGACATCCAGCCCTCTGTTTGTTTCGGTGCATGCTACTGATGTGTGCTCTGCGCTGCTTTTTTCCCTGGAGTTGTGGGGTGGGTGAGGAAGGTGTTGTTTTGGGGTTTTTTTGCTATGAGGATTTCCCAGTAGCAAATTTTGCCCCTTCCCTGCAAATTTGCAGCACAGCGCATGTTTTGACGTTTCCAACTTGTGGTTTGTGGCACCACATATGGGATACCCCTGCACATGGGGACCTGCCCATTGTGCCCCGTAGCCAGTGTCTAGATGGTCTCCAGGGAAGATGGGGGATTCCAGGCACAAGGATCTTCTACTGAAAACATCCTCCTACATAGTACACAGTTTGAAGCATTCAAGCAGGTCTGTTCTCATTTCTTTAATAAAAAAAACACTGCCACACATTAGCCAAGAGACCAGTGCTGGGGCCTCGCTAGCAACAATGTGGCAGTTTCAGTTGCAGTGTAGATAGAGAAAGCTCTTGTCTGCCTTTCAGTAATCTGAGCTGGCAAAGATCATACCAAAATTTGGTGAGGACTGTTGGGGGTAGGGCTTGTCTGGGTTACTGATGGAAGCAACCTGAAGAGAACTGCAGTGACGCTGTTGCTTGTGCCACGAGAGGACTTGGCCTGGTTTGATAACCGAATACCTCTGTTTGTGACACCTCCACCTCCTGTGAGTTAGTTCATTAGAAGAGCTTTGCATACGATGGAAGGAGCCTTGCATAAAGATGAATACTGATGTTGTGAACTTGGAGACAACCTGTGTGCTTGTTGCCCTATGGGGAGTCATTGATTATCAAGATAGCCGTGACAGCTTAGGACTCAAGTGACTCACATGCTGTCCTTTGATAAGCAGATGTCACTGCATTCCTACCCATTTCCCATTTTCAAAAGTACTCTGTGCATGCACTCAGTGACTTCAGTGGGAGCAAAGTTAGGTCAGTGCCACATGCTTTTGAAAGCATCACCCTTACAGCTTTTGGACCAGTAAGCTGTAGTGCGCTGTACTTTTGGTTGTAGGAATCTAATAAGAATCTGGAACGTTGTTAAAAAGAAAATGATTGTTCACACACAGATCCAGTCCTGCCACGAGTTGCTGGGTAACTTATAGTTTCATAGTTTCATAGTTTCAGGGTCGGAAGGGACCTAATAGATCTTCTAGCCCGACCCCCCGCCAGGGCGGGAGAACAACCCAAAAACCACTCACCCTAAAAACAAAAATGGGACTCAAATGAGTCCAGCCAGGTAAGTATCCAGCCTCTTCTTAAAGATCCCCAGGGTAGGGGCCAGCACCACCTCCCTTGGAAGTTGGTTCCAGCTCCTAGCCGCCCTAACTGTGAAGTAGTTTTTTCGGATGTCCAATCTGTACCTCCTCTCCATCAACTTGTGCCCATTATTCCTTGTTATGCCAGCAGGGGCTAGGGGAAACAGCGTCTCCCCCAAACCCTTCTGGTTCCCCCTAGTGAGTTTATAGACGGTCACCAGGTCCCCCCTCAGCCTTCTCTTGTGGAGGCTGAATAGGGTCAAGTCCCGCAGTCTCTCACTGTAGGGTCTGCCCTGTTGTCCCCGGATCATGCGGGTGGCCCTCCTCTGGACCCTCTCCATGTTGTCCACATCCCTCCTGAAATGGGACGCACAGAACTGGACACAATACTCCAGCTGCGGCCTGACCAGCGTCGCATAGAGGGGGAGGATCACCTCCCTGGCTCTACTCGAGATGCACCTGTGGATGCACGACAAGGTCCGGTTAGCCCTGCCAACCATGACCTCGCATTGTCGGCCCATGTTCATCTTGGAGTCAATAATGACACCAAGATCCCTTTCCGCCTCCGTGCTCTCAAGTAGGGAGTTCCCCATCGTATAAGTGTGCTGCTGGTTCCTACTACCCAAGTGCAGCACCCTGCACTTGTCCGTATTGAAACGCATCCTGTTCCTGTCTGCCCACCCCTGTAACCTATCCAGATCCTTCTGCAATCTCTCTCTCCCTGCTAGCGTGCTCACCTCCCCCCAAATTTTGGTGTCATCAGCGAATTTAAACAGGTTGCTCTCCACCCCAACATCAAGATCGCTGATGACATCAAGATCGCTGATGTCAATGAACTTTAAGTACATTGCTTTATCTTTCTATGCCTCAGTTTCCATCACCTGTAAAACCATGATAATTTGACTACCTTTCAGAAGCATTGGGAAATTTAATTCATTTGAAGAGCATTTGAGATTCCTAGCTGCAAGTTGCTAAAGACATGCAGAACATGTTAGTTATAATAGACAACCTGTCTCTTTCAATAGGTTTTATGAAAGTAGGTACAGGTTAACCATTCATTCTGACTTTTATATTTAAAATAGTTCAGAGTTCCAGTAGATTTCTCCAGGCTTCCTGTTGGTATTCCAAACCATCACAGTTTTGTGGTTGAAAATGGAAATTAGTACTCTAATGAATGTGCTTTTACCCGGGATTGAATTCCCAGTTATTTTACAAAGTCCCTGTTTTTGCTGTGGAGTCTGGTATAGAAGCCTTCCAGCTTGCGTACAGTTGCTTATCAGAATAAACTCGTTTTCTGGGTATTCCTTGAAAAAAGTGCTGATGCCCAATGGAAAAAACTTAAAAATAAACTTCTCACTGAGAGAGGACTCTGGTGATTAGCCTGCTAGCTCAGGCCCATCATATGATGTAGTAGAATCAGTAGTAAATCATGTGCCTTTTGTGGTTATTCTGCATGTCAGAGCCATACCTCTTCAGCATTGCAGTGTCTGGACTCTGTAGCGCTCTAGTTGTATCTTTCTGCTGATTTCAGACTGTCAGATCCTTGGTGCAGAGCAGAAAAGGGGGCTGGCCTGTTGTACCTCCTTACCTCTCGGAAGGCAAGGTTGCTATTCTTTGTTTGAACTGTCTTATGCTGATTAGCAGAGAAAAAAATAAACCGTAAACCCAGTTCTGTCATCTGATTTTTTTGCTTTCCTTTTGAGTGTGTTTCCTCTAGGCAATTATGGTCTATTTAAAAACAAACAAATATGTAAATAAGATAAAAAAGGACTTCCTCCTGCTCTCAATGTGAGAGCATAGCATGTAGGTCTCTGCTCCCGTGTGAAGTTGCCATCATTTGAGACTTGCCTAAATATGTGAGTTGTACACTGTGCCCTGAGGCTGTTGAAGGCCTGCTGCAGACCATCAGGAGTAGCTGGTTCCACTGACAGTGTCCCACAAGTGCAGTTAGAAGTGTTTTCTCTCTGTTCATCCAGAAGCCAGATACGATGCTCTAACCTGAGTGCCTTCAGACCGCACGTGCCCTATAACATCAGGCAGAGCCTGGGACCCAAACAGGGGTGTTGTCACCTTGCCTCTGAGAACCAGCCAGGAAGGACGTTGCATGTTAGCTAATGCGCATGCCTTAAAAACATGAGACCTCAGCCAATCTAGAATTGTTCCCTGTGCTGTTTTTTCTACCACTACCCAGTTTCTCTTGAGACAGTCCTGTCCGTGCTGCTATCCTCACCCCTTTTGAAGCCTTATGTTTCTGTTTCCATTCAGAGCTGAGATTTTGAGGGGAATCTCAACTTCCCAGTAAGCCATCCATCTGCATGAAGTAAAGCGTGTGTGTGTCCCCTGGTCTCACTTACCAGCTCGGAGGATTCTGGTGTCATTTATTTTCCTGTTCAGTTCAGGTTGGGATATAGCGTTGCTTAAGTTTTCTGGGAGTTTTGAATAAGCGTGTTGTACTAGAGCCTCTAATCATCTGTATTGGTCAATGCACACCAAGTTCTTCCTTTGTAAAGGCAGCTTTGATTTACTCACATGGGCATGCTCGTATGTCTTCTGACAAGGAAAACAGGAACTCAGGCTTTTGGTCAGTGGTAGCTGTACATGCTTAGCAGCTCCCCTCTCCCACATTGGAAAGGATGGCTTAGTGGGGTGAGTATTAGTTAGGCCTGTGTAGACTTTCAAGAGGCACAGTTTCAAATCCCAACAGGGTTGACTCTGCTGTTTACCCTTGAGAGGAGTGGGATCTGAGTGCAGGACCTGGAGTCAGGATCTCCTGAGCTCTAAGCCTTCCTGTGCTTCAGAGCAGTCTTTCCACAACTGAAGCAGCACTGCCTTCCACTTGGAAAATCTCCAGCGATTCAGCTGCAGTGAGAGAGAAGAGCTACTCTCTGGCTCTGCCACCGTAAAACTTCTTCAGATATACACGAGAGAGGCGTTTTTATGTAGATAATGTGGTTTGGCTGTGAACCCGAGGCCCCGTCTTCTCAGCACTGACATTAAGGATTACAGGGCACTTTCGTAAGAGAACTGTTTGCCTTGTCCTTTTGCTAGAATATCACTTTCCACCACATTGGTGCCCGCTGGCTACTGCTCTCTGCTTCAGGGGTGGCTGCATTTTGTTGGCACTGTATGCACAAAGAGCTGGAGAAGCATTTTACTAGTCTGTGGGTGTGTCTGCATGAGACAGTAACTGTGCAGTAGCGTGCTGGGCAAAAACTCTGCTAATATGCTACTGTGCAGTAGTATTAGGTTACTGTGCAATAAGCATCACTAAAAACCTGTGTGCTGGCACTACTGCACAGTAGTGTGAGTTACTGCTCATTGATTTAGTATTTGGTTAGCCAAGTATTAAACTTAATGCGCAGTAACTATGGTGTATTAATGAATGTGTAGACGTGCCCTACGTAATGAGAAAGCATAGAATTAGTGAGATATTGATCGTGTGGTTTATTCTCCCTTAAGTCATGTGATCTGATTGGTCTCATCTATATTTGTAAAAAAGGGGAATGGTGTGTCTTAACTGCAGACCTGAATCTGAATGAAAACCCTGAATTGGCAATGGGAGGGGAGAGTTGTGGGGGGATGCCACTGGAAAGCAACCAGTTTGCCTTTTCCTATGGGCATATATGTTTGTGAAGGCCTGGCTCAGCCCAGCCCTTGAGATACTTAACAAACTGTGTCATCAGTACAGAGGCGGAGGGTGGGGAAAGAAGTCAGACAAGGGAGGTGTTTGCAATCTCATGTGGAGGAAGGAATGAAAAGTCCAAGCTCCACTGATGGGAGAGTACTAGCAACTGAAGCATAAAACCTAGTATTCAAGCTGTATCAAAAGCAAGGCCGACTTGGCTTTTACCCTTGTGTTGTGGGTGTTGCAGACGAGTTAGTGGTGAGTGCTGATACGTTACACATGGACAACTAAACTTTATGAGGATTATGTCTGTCTGTCAGAATTCTACATAAAAATGGTAATTGCAGGGCGAACTGCCTGGAGGAACCTTATACAGGCAGATCTAACCAGGATGTATGTAATTTTACCCTCATATGTCATACTCCTGCCCCTTGCCGCTTAGATTCTTTCCAGTGGAATTAATTGGTGTTTGTAGGCAGAACCAGATTTAGGATTTTGCTGTCACGCAAACAGTGTTTTCTGTTTCAGGAGGGGGAATCTTCCTTTCCGTCTTTTATCACTCCTCCCCCCTACTTCCCTGCTCTCCCCCTCCCCACCCCACAAAGAAAAACCATAAAAAAGAAAAACCTCAAATTGCTCCATTAATCCTCTTGGTTAGTGTCAGTCTTGGGAGAATTTGGTACTGTTCCTATTTTGAGGAGCTCTGATTTCTATGTGAATTTATGCTCCTCTCACTGGCCAGCGTACAGGATTTGGGATCCTTAATGTTGGTTCTTTGTGCCGTAAAAACAGGTGTCTCTATACTTACCTTTAAGGGTAGATGAAGCTCATATTTTGTCCATTAATCCATCAGTCTTGCAGGTGATTTACAGGGGAAGTTAAATACCATTAGTCTCATGGTATTGATGGGGAAACTGAGATATAAAGAAGTGGAGTGACTTTGCTGATGGCCACACAGAAGGTCAGAGGTAGAGTCAGGTCTCTCGAATCCCACTCCAATGCCCTATTCACTGTAATAGATCCTTTTTTTAATAGACTCTCTTTACTATGGTCATGATGCCTTTGGGAGACAGATGTTGAACTATGAACTCAGGAAAAGGGTAGGGGAAAGAACTGCATCACAGTAGAGATAAGAGGGTTTGGGGTTTGCTTTTGGGTTTTGTTACTTTTATCTGGAGTATCCAGATTCAGGAAGGTTCAGCTAAAGGGGTTCCAGTTTTGCCCTGTCTTCGGTATTTAGACCTTGTTCCAGGCACGCACACATGCTAGGCTGCTCCATAGTGTATCATCTGCCTCTGTTTCAGCACTATGTCTTTGCTTCTCAGCACGAGCCATTGATTCAGGGAGCAGTTGACTTCCAGCATTGCTGACTGTGCACATCCTTTATCTTTTCTACCTCCCTCCCCATTCCCTCGTCTAGAACTTGCAGTCCACAACACCAGAAAATAATATTCACACTTTGAAAGGTATTTGAATGTTTAGTGGCCTTTTCCTTCCATTTCCCAAACACCACCTGGATTGGCTGCAGAGTTGGCAATTTGAGGGGGGAGGTACAGTGTTTTTCGTACGGTAATAATTAAAAGGTCCTGTGCTGCTCTTGAAGTCTAATACCCAGGAGAGGAAAAACAGAACAGTTCCCCTTGCCCCCACCTCTTTATCATAGCCTCTCCTCCTTCCCACTACCAACAGGGAGACTCCCACCAGAAAGATGAAACCTAAGCATGTGTTACACGGTTCATTTGTGGTTTCACAGCTGTACTCAGGAGTTCGGTTCTTCTATGTGGAATACGTGTATAGGTGATGTTTGTTGTAATGTAAGAGGCTTATGTGAGAGCACAGAGATAAAACACGAAATGGCCAAAACACACCAGTGCAGCTGCTGTGTAAAAGCTGAGCTAAGACCCATTCCTAACATGGCTCAACAGGATTTATCTGTTTCAGGCCCCCAATCCTGCCCCTGTGAAGCAACTAAGCTATGTGGAAAGGAATATTGTGCCTGATAAACACTGATTTTGCTCGTTATTCAACGTACACTGTTAATCTTTCTAGGGAGCTTTGATAGCGGTGGGTTTACATATAAATAACAGTACAGAAAGTCTCCCCCTTAACTATAAAAGGGGAGATTTTCAAAGGCACTGACCCAGCCTTGATGAAGAATGCCTTGCATTCAAAAGCTTGTCTAGCTTTATCCCAATCAGGCAGTTGGTCCAATAAAAGATATTCCCCGCAAAAATCCTTGCCTCTCGCATGGAGTTAATTGACATTCTCTCTCTCTTTTTCTTTCCATCAGAAGTATAAAGCGTATGTTGAGATAAGATGCCTGACTTTTGCAAAGGCAGATGCTGTTTGCATGCGAATTATGACTGTTGACAGTCCCTCCAGTAGCAACATTAATAACAGAGATTTGTCTGTATTGTTCTCTTGCTCATTGAACTTCTTTCTGCGGTCTGACAACTGGTGCTCCGGCCCCAGGACCCTCTGTCCACACAGCAGCAGCAATGCTTGTAATTACAGTTTGATGGAGTTGCCAGGGCATTTGAAAGAGAGGAGTTAGACTTAAACCCAGCGGCTTATTAGATAAACTGAGTGTCCCTGGCACACTACGTGCTCCTGAAACATTTAGCCCCTAAAATAGCACCAATCCATTTGTCAGGGAATGTTGACCCTGCTTCCTGTATCCTCTTGTGACATAATTTGCTCTCTCTCCTGTTCCTCTTGCTGCTGGTATTATTGTCATCCCCCTTTATTATGTGCGACCACTGTACTTTGGTTGTCAACTTAGTTAAAATCCTCAGCCCTTGGGTCTGAAATCTTGTACTCGCAGAACATATACAGAATGAGCAGAGGCAAAGCAGGACTCTTTATCCCAGCATCTATCAGCTGTGGCCTAAAGAGACTACCTTAGGGATAAGAAGGGAATTTAGCCTTTGTGATCACTCAGTCCTTGTCCTTTCTGCTGAGAATGTCAAAAAGGGGTGGCAAGTGTGAAGATCAATTTAGCAATGTGTGGGTTAAAAATACATGTGAAATATGCCTGCCCTATACATTGCATGTCTCACACGGACCTATAGGCGGTCATATGTTGGCTTGTATGAAAACCACAATGAAAGCATCTATTTCCTGCATGCATCTGGATGTCAGTCTCGGGGATAGTGTATCCATGTATATGAAATATGGAGGGGAAAACTTGCTAGAGATCACCTCACTTGTTTCACATAGGCAACTAGCAAGCTGTCAGGTAGACTTCTCAAAATGCAAGTGCCTTCATTGGTTTGTAAGGCACAAGTATAACACTGGACGGTCTGAGCAGATCCTCGTGTCCTGATGGAACCACAAGCAGTGTTTCCATCCCAGAGGTATATCTTGTGTCATTAAGGGAGATGGCTTAGAGGCATTTTTCCTCTTTGCAGTTTCGGTGACAGCTGCCAGTTTGGTTTCTTTTTTGCCAATAAGTAAGTCAGACTTGGAGGTCAGTGCCCCACTGGTGTCAGATTTGGGCTAAAACACCCTTGAAATGAAGCCTTTAACACAAGGGACCCCAAGATTTGTGACACTAAAGGCCTTGTTGGCAGCTTGTCAGGAGCCCGAGGGCTGCACCTGCTTTGCAGAGGTATTTACATAAATATTTCTGATCAGTAGTGTGTGCCAGTAACCTTACTTTCCTGTGCTCTTATCTTCCTTAATGAATGAAAATTGCCCGTTGTGTGAATTTCAATTGACTCTACTAATCTGTACATCAGTAAGCAGTGTTGGCACCTTGGGGTTACAAAGGGAAGGCCAGGTGCAAGCCACATTTTTGTGTTCTACACTGTGATTATCCTGACTTGAATACCAGGAAATGGGACAAGAATTCATTCATCGTTGAGTTATTCCAGGATGAATTTGGCTTCAGGGTTTTTCAGCCCTAAGCAGACTGGCAGTGGCACCAGAAATTCCTCTTATCAGACCCCCCCAAATGTTTTACCTTTTTACAGATGGTTGGAAGTCCTTCCCCCATTCCTCACCCAACTCGGGCAATGCAAACAGGAACCTGGGTGCCATTGTGGGCACACCCTTGGCCTCTTTGAGCCAGGCTGCCTGAGCAGCTCTGATGCTGGAGTGCCTGATCAAACCTGCAGATAGAAAGCACAATTAGTCATCAGGTCACTGAGATTGAATTTCCTCATGCATCCTTTGCCAAGGCCATCCTGTTGGTTCTGGCTGCAAACCAGGCAGCAAACTAGAGCAAAAGAATTGCAGACAAAGGGCTTTTATTTATTAGTTATTAATGTTGTTCAGTTTAATAGGATCAGGCTGAAATCATCAGTAGCTC
>NW_005841850.1:4491482-4503633 GCF_000455745.1 Alligator sinensis | reverse complement strand
TGCTGATGGGTCTTTCCCCATTATTCCTTCCTTATTTTTTATGTTAATATAGAAAATGCCATTTCTGCAAGATAGGTTGGATTAGAGAGAGCCCAAAACAAACCCTGTGCACCAAGCCAAATCCCCCGGTTCTTTGAGGATATCCAGATTTAAACTTCAGCCTGGTCTTTTATCTCTAACAAGCTGAATCAAAGCTCTGACCATGAATGTCCCAAAATCTTGGGGGAAGTCCAGATTGCATGCGAATCTCCTTTCAAAACACTGACTTTCACATGCTTTCCGTCCAAGTGCTGAATGCATGTTGAAAGGTTTGGGTTTTGAGGAAGTGAACCAAATGTTATTTGTAGATGTTGAACTGTACTGATCTGCATCCCTGACCCAGCCTCTGCCCTGGTTGGGAACATTTTTTGTTATACAGCTGAGATTTGAACTAGGGTTCTCAAGGTTTATGGGAAGTCACTGTAAAAGAGGCGTACAAAGAAGTTTTCCCTCCTCTCCCTCCTCCCCGCCAGCCAGTAGGCTCTGTGCAGAACTGCTCTCTGTTGGAATTCGCTCTGTGCATATCTTACAGCGCCTGCTGCCTTTACTTTCCATTCTGAGTCATGCGTCCAGCCTGCCATGCACGTGGGGCCAAAGTCTGCTCGCCGTTCCTCTCCTGCAAACCTGGTTGATTGCAATCAGACCTGTGCCAGTGTAACTGAAACTAGAAATGGGTCTGTATTTTTTTTTTCTGGGAGGAAATATCCCATGTCATAAATCTCAGCTGCATTGACGAGCAAAAAAAGTTTCCAACCAGGACCTGTGACACTGATCTGTAGAAATGTAGGACTAGAAGAAAACTCAAGAGATCATCTAATTGTGCATGTGTGTTGGAATTTAAAAGGAATCCTGCAGAATCTCCTCACTGCTGTCTTCAGCTGCCCCACTAATCATCTTCAGCCAGAGCTTTGTGCTGTAGTGATCTGATGTGAAGAAGTTAGCTAACCAAACCCGCACACAGACGCAAAGCTATGCGAGCTGTAAGATTGTTTGGTTTGGGGTTTTATGTCTGTTTTTGTACTGTTTTATTTAAGGTGTTTACTTGCCTTAGGGGAATAGTATATCAGTGGAGCTGAGCTTGTCTCTCTCTCTCAAAGACAGGAAAGCCCCGATTAAGTGTAAGTTGATGTGGCTCTTGGCTGTTTGTTTAATTGGACTGTTCTTCCCATGTTTGATGCTGACCACTGTGGTGTGGGAAGAGGGATCTTCAAAGCTCTGGATGGATGATAGAGTTGTCTTGCATTCAGATAAAGCTAGCGATGCAGTTTGTACAGAAGCCTGGCCCTCGATTTTCCTCTGTTGGAGAACCTCATTGAATTCTGTTTTGTCCTGGCTTTGCTGTTTTAAGGGAAGGTTGTATAAAAAATAAATGTGATGGCAGGATGCAGTGTGAACGTTGTTGAGTCAGACCTCTCTTCCATACACAGAAACCCTTCTGCTTCCACCTGTGAGCCAACCACCACCTCCTTCCAGAATAGGTCTATTTCACAATTAGGGATGTTGTTGCACCTGTTTTTAACATACCCAGTTTGGCCACGATCAGACACAGGATGCCAGTGTTGAGGCCCACCCCCTAGCTCAGCATGGCAGTTCTTGTTCTCCTAACCATTTGGAGGTGACTGGGGCAGAATCGTTGCTACGTGGTTGGAGCTAAGGGGCCAGATCTCGATGTAAGTCTTTGACTTCCATTATGGTTTGCACCTCTCACACTTTGTGGGCAGCCAGTTATCTGCCCATCTAAGGAAGTGAGCTTTCTTGGTAGGTGTCTGAGCTAAGGCTGTGAGATGTCTAGGCGCCCAGGCCGTTGGCGCCATACCAGTTGTATAAATAAATTTCATTTGTGCCACGTTCACACAATTAAAGCCAGAGACCTGGAACATATTTAATGGGGTTTATTTTGCTAGTCAGGACACACAGATTCCATTTACTTTGTCTGGCGTTGTAAAAACATACACGGGCTCACGTGCCTGTCGAAGTAAAGTGAAGGGGCCTGAATGAAATCCCCAGCGGCAACAAAATGTCGTTTATGGGCTTGCTTCCCCCACTCTTCACGGTTTCATGTCGCAGTAAGTCTTTTGGGTTCAGTTAAATTATGTCTCACAGAGGAGCTAAGGCAGCTGCCAAGGAAGTCCGTGACTACTAGCTCCCGCTGATACATATATATATATATGTTTGTTGGATCAGGTCCTCGTGCGTGTAAACTGGAGGGCTCCCAAGCCCAAGAAATCTATCCTGCCCTGAACTCACCCCAGTGAGATCAGTTTTAACCCCAGGCCTGTGTGCTCAAAGTCTGAAGGGTTTTGCAGGGTTTTCCTGACTTGTGCATGCAGGGGTTGCCCAGGGAAAGGAGTAGGCCAGGATGCTGTCATTTCTCTGCTTCTCTTTGGGCTTGTCATTGTACCCCTTGAAGGGGATGGCAGTTTTGCCATTATGGCTTTGAGCCCTTTTTAAGGCATTCAGTAGCATGAAAAGGAAGAATGGGAATGGGTTGCAGTGGACTGATTTCTTTTATTACCTAGTGGGTGGCAGTTTCTTTTCAGAAGGGTAGAGGTTTGAGGGCAAATATGTGTGGGGAAGGATCCTCTAGAAACATACAGCATCATTCAGGTGACTGAGGGTTGAATATCAAGAGCCTGCTCAAAATTTGCTGAGAGGGAATGGGGGCTGGGGCCGGAGCTTGCTTTGTCTTTTGTTTCCTTTTTTTGTTTTTCTCTTAATTGTGAAAAAGTTCTTGGCAGGGGCTGGGGGGATGGTGAGGGAGTGAAATAGGTTTGCATCATTTGTACTGGTGCCAGCGCTCCACATTTCTCTCTAGACTCCAGAATTCAAGAGGGGGTTGGAGCTGCAGTTTTGCTTTGGGCCCTTCTGGCTCGGACAGTAAGATCATAGTTAGAGGGTCTATAAAAGCAAGTTTGTGTTAGCATTATAACAGCATTATGTTTCCAGTGGCACACCTGGCCGGGTCTGTTGTGAAAGAACTTTTGCCATCCTCTGAGTCAGACAGACAATGATTTGGGTCACGATAAAGATCTTGAAGGTCCACTGGTTTTGTCAATTCTGACAAATACAGCATAGCAATATAGGTAATCGGGGTCTGGCCGACCAGAAGGGGCATTGGGCCCGGACAGCCTTCTGTCTGTGGTCCCATTGCTTGAGGCATTAGGGGAATGGGCTGGTCTAGCACAAAACCCTTTGCTCTCCCACCTGACTGTCTGGTTGGTTTGTTGTTGAATCTGTGCCGGACTCTAAAATCTCAGGTGTCAATCAGCTGTTTATGCTCAAGACTTGATTCTGAAGGTAGCCCAGGTTACAGATTAATAATCTGTGCCTGAACAGAGCAAAAATGTATGGAGGGAAGGCCATGGTCCAGTGGCCAGAGTACAGGATGAGGAGTCACGAGACAGCCTCCATTCCTGGCTCTGCCACTGACTGATTTCTTGGCCATGGCAAATCTCTTCCTCTCCCAGGGCCTCATCAGCAAAATGATGCTGATGGTACTTAGCAGCTCTGAGAAGAGGCTCCTGGCTAGAGAATGCTGTGTGAATGATACTAGTCCCTGCTGACACTGTTTCTTTCTTTTACAGAAGAAAACGAAAAGCATGAAAAGCTCCGTCTAGAAAGAGAGGAGGAGCAGAAGGCCAGCGTCCCAAGGGTTAACCATGCCATTCACGCCGAGGAGCTGCGCAACGAAATCCCGGCAGTGCCCATTTCTCCCCCTGCACCAGCGCCACCTCCTCCCCCACCTCCACCGCTAGCTGCTCCTATATCCGTCATTCCCATCCCTGTCGTCACAAGCCCCCCACAGCAAGCAGCCCAGACCACCCTGTCCCCTCCGCTCATACGCCACCAACCCCTTGTAAGCACTCCCAGTGTCAGCAAGGAAGCGTCTTCAGTTGCACCTGTTATACAGAGACCGTCTGGCCCGTTGCTTCCTGACGTCAAAGCTGCTACACCCCCTTCTGGGAGCCCCAAGCAGTTACCGCAGTATGCAGCGCCAGTACTGGCCATCTCTCAACACCACATGGTGCAGCAGCCCATCCAGCCCCAGCCTCAGCCGCATCAACCTCTGCAGCAGCATCAGGCACCAACCTCACAGCTCAACACTTTTAAGCTGGCTCCAGCAGAAGAGGCCAAACCAAATGAGCAGAAGAAGCGACCTGGAGGGTGAGTGCACAGAAACTTCAGAAAACATCTTAAAAACGGGGCGTGTTTTAGTGACATAGGGTCCATGGAGTGTCCTGAAGGTGAGGGGAAAGGTGACCTGTGAATGCTGTATTAGCCCTAAGATATGGTTGCTTTGAGGAGGGATCTCAGATTAGTACCATGCAGGCTTTATGGGTATTTGAATAGATTTGTTGGTGGTAAGGTTTTAGTCTGGTTTGCCCTGACCAGAGTACACAGGGATTTTTGTCTGGCCCAGCGCTGTATTCTAAACCAGTTTCCCTATATTAGACTACCCTACCAATCCCAAGAGGTCTCTGACACAGTGTTCAGCCCCCAAGCTGCATATCTGCAGCCCCAAAGCCATATCGGGGAAACTGTGCCAGGATCCTGAGTGCAGCAGCCACATTTACATTTGGTTGCAGTTAGTTTAGTATCCCAGTGCAGGCGGTATTTTGGTTATTTCTTCACGTAATGTGGATGATAAACTTTAGTTAAGTAAGAGGTGAGCACATGGGCATCCTGCTTAGAAAATGAACATTCTGGGTGGATGTGCGGAAAGGAGCAGAGCAAACAGGCACATTGATTTCCCTGGTGGATAAGTTCTTTGAGGTCAGTGTCTCGGTTCAAGAATTAAAAGGAGAGGCTGTCAAACAACATTATCTAAAAGTGATAAGTGAAGTCCGCTCTCTAAGAGGCACAGCAGAGGTAGTGTCTCTGCAAGCTTCGCTTATGCTGACCTGCCAATATGTCTCTGTTTTTAGGGGTAGGTCTCTATGGTCCACTCAGTCATCAATGCCTCTGCTGTACTGCCTGCAAAGGTGTCAGAAGTGATGTGGTTCCACATAGCCTGGACTGCAGCTAAACAAAAACCTTCTGTCCAAGCCAAGAGCTGGCCTTGTCCCTTAGCTCATTACCAAGCTGTCTGGGTTTGAACTGATAATGAAGAGTTTCCAAATTCTGCAGTCCCTTATTTATACCCTGTGCTCCCTGGTCCCTTCTGCATCAGTTCTCGGCCTTTCTATAACTTGACTGATAGGAATGGAGGGCTGTGAATTCTGCCTGGTTGTGGCAAGAGAATCCCTGGTGTTAATGAGCAGGATGACTAAGGAGTAATATTGACCTGGTTTTTATCGACTAAAAGGATAATGGCTGAAATATATACCTCCCCTGCTCCTGAGGCATAAAGGAAATGATAGGATCCATAGATGTCGATGTATCCATGTAGATGTTTCTGTCCCCTGCCTGTTTCTCTGGGGAAAAGAAAGGAGAAAAGCAAGCTCTCTTTCTCCCCCCCCCCAAATATTATTAAAATTCCAGACAGAAAGCTTACGGTATTTAGGGTCTTACTATCAGAAGCCAAGTGCAAAAATGCCTGATGAGCCTACTAAGCGAACGGGTAGTGATCTCAAGTATCATGCACATATAGCCTGTGTCCGTCCCACTGTCAGGATTGCTTGTTAGGAAGGGTTGTGCTAGTGGCCAGCAAGCTGTATAACTAGCCACCTGGGCATACACAGACCCCTGATGTATGCAGTGCTAGCGATTTCTTTTCTGATATAGGTGATCTTTGGGTGTCTGCCTTTGGAGAATCAAGCCTGTGTTCTTGTTTTGTAGAGCTAACTCCATTTTTATAAGGGCTGGAAAAATACGGCTTCAAAATTGGTCACTGAAGCTGTGGGCCTTGGGTCAGTTTGTAGGACATCCCTGTGAAGGACAAACAATCTCCAGACTATGCCTGTTGTTCCTAGAGATTTCTTACAGTGTGCACGACACTTAACCATTTGGCCTCAAACTGATGTGCTTGTTTCCAGAACAACAGAGCTATTCAGTTCTGTACTACGTAAAGACTTGTCTGGATCTAAGGCCATGTGCACCCTACAGCTTTTTGCTGGCTGAACTATCTCAGTCAGGGGGTATAAAGAGGTGTGTGCTGGCAGAAGCCCCCAGCGTAGGTGCAGTTATAGTGGCAGAATTATTACTTTTCCCAGTGTAGCTTGTTTCCCTCTTGGGGGTGGTTTTCCTATCCCGGTACTCGATACCAATTCACAGTGCAACTTTGCACCCACACTAGAAGTGCTTTGCGGGTGCTGGTGTCGTGTACCAGTATTTCTGTAGTGATAAAGAGCCCCGAGCTAGATATAGCCTAAGAGCACATGCCATATGGTGAGCAAGCTGGCTTGTAAATGCTGCCCTGGTGAATGCATTTAGGTCAGACACCTCAAGGTGCATGCTTGTTGTCTCCCCTTGTCTTCCAGCCACATGCATATGGAGAAATTGTTTATTCAGTTCATAAATGTTTCACGGGAAAAGGCCCTTGGCTATTTATTTTTAATTGATTGAATAATTCTGGCCCTTATTTAAAAAAAAATAAAATTCCAACCCACTACTTTGCTTCCAGTCTGTTTTTAATCAGAAGTAAATAATCCCTTTGTATAGACTATATGGAAGATACATGACATCTCTACCTGTTACTAATATGGCCCATTGCCATTGTACCTGATCATCTAAGATAGCGATTCTTAATCAGGGTGCCACAGTACCCTGGGGTACCTTGAGATCCTTTCAAGAGTGCCGGGGGTACACAGGCTTTGCTTGAGCTCCTGTAAAGGGGGGGGGGGGGGGGGGGTGCTACACGATGTTAGCACTGTTAGGTGTGAAAACATGATTCACAAGATAAATCCAGAGATTTTAAAGAGGAATCTGTAGTGTTTAAGAGTTTTCTGACATGTTGTGGTCTTTCTGAGTTCTCTGCAACAAAAAGAGTTGCTCTGTTATTTTTCTGTAGTCAAAAAAATGAGTGAAAACTGAGAACTGGCATTTTCTGATGGGTGCCTCAAGTCTATCAAGGAGTGCCTCAAAGCTAAAAAAGGTTGAGAACCACAGTCTATAATACGTTTTTTGTGAAGGTGAGATGGTGTTTATGAATCCATTTGGCTTTTCCCAAAGTTTTTTTGTTTTGTTTTTTTCCCCTCTCTTTCAAAAATCTGGAGCTGGCTAGCCCCTTATCCTTTTTCTCAGGTGGTGACTGGAGAATTCCTTGATTATGTTATTTCACATTCAAATTTGGCCATGTTATTTCAGTTACAGTGGAAAACTAAAGAGATGTAAAGTACGTCTGCCAAGTGCCATATGCTTTAATTTATGACTGCACAAATCCTACCCCCACTGGTGGGTGGATATAGATTAGAAACGGGTCAGAATCCTGGCTGCAGACTCTAGGCCTGCATACTAGTGATTAGCGCTACATAAATACCTAAAATGCATGTTAACGTAGATACCACCAAGCTGTGCATCTTGCCTCTCTCTGCTGATATATACACTTAATATATTAACCTATGTATACCCAGTGTCCAGAAGATACATAATATTCTGTGTATGTCTGTGAGATACGGTTTAATTTATATATTATTTATATATATAAAATAGATCATATGTATAGTGTATTTAGATCTATAGTGTATATAAAAATAACATAGAAACTGGTAATTTCTAAATTATTTTGATAGTCTTTAAAATCTCCCCCTCCATCTAAATACACACACACTGCTGAAACCTCAAGTTGAATGGCAAGAGTTCTAAACTTGACACTGAGTTTATCTTTGTTCTGTTTGGGTTACAGGGTTGGGACCAGGGAAGTGCATAATAAATTGGAGAAGAACAGGTGGGTAGAAAGCCACATTTTATATTGCAACTCCCTCTCTTTTGCTCGTAGCCTATAGATAAATGTCTTTTTCAACAAAATTCATAGTGACCTGAATGAATCTTACAATACTACCATGCTTCCTTTTAGCTGATTTTTGTCTCTTTTGCTTCCCACTGTGTTTTACTGAGCTACATAATTGGATTACAATAATACTGCAAAGCTATGCTCCTGTGCAAACACCATCCTTACATGCATAGTACTATTATTTATCACTTGAATTCAAGTAGCACCAGGAGGTCCCAACCAATGGAGGTCAGAGCTCCATTGTGCTGTGCAAACATATAACAGAAAATGGTCTCTGCCCCAAAGATCTTACTATCTAAATGGATCAAGCGGGAAAGGGGTGGGAGGATAAGCAGAGGTATGGAGATGGAAGGATTTACCTAAGATCACGCAGCATTTGGAGAATCAGGGAGTGGATTCTCAGTCTCTTGCATTTGACTTTTACTCCTGCCACTGGATCTGCTGACTCTGTTTTAAGCCTGCAGAGAGTCCCGGTGACTAAAAGTCACAGTTTGCCTGATTAGGGCCCAAATGAAGTTGCAGTCCTCAGTCAGATCATCATCTGCCTTCGGTTCCCTCAGAATAACAGTCAACCTGTGTTGTTTCTTTAGACGTGCACATTTGAAAGAATGCTTTGAGACATTAAAACGCAACATCCCCAACGTAGACGACAAGAAGACCTCAAACCTCAGCGTTCTAAGGAGTGCCTTGCGATACATCCAGGTATGTGCAGCCTGCAGCGACTGCTTGTTACTGCAGGCCACCCAGTCAAAAACGCTTTATTCGTTGGAGCTTAAAATGCAGTGTTTTTCATTTCATTTTCATTTAAGTTGCTTGGTTTCTTTGGTTTAATTCTTTTGCTCTGAGTGCATATGAAGGTAAAAGGAACAAGAAAATCAGGGTTGAATCATTTGTCCACACCAGAGCTCTGCAGTCTCTTTGAATCTCATGCATCTTCTCCCCTGTTTATCCTGGTCGCAGAAATTCCTAATTAAGCACAAGTCATTTGCCCTGACGGCAGTGCGTTTTGGGTAAAAAATCCACCCTGGTGCAGTGGGGCAGATGAAGTGCCATGCACCATTAGCACCCTATTTAGGGGGTTAAAACTGGCAGAAATCTGGCATAACCCTTGTGCTGTTTCCTTAGATGAGGGTAAATTTTACTCTTGAGCATTTGTTTCCCTGCTGCCTCAAAGACTCGTATTTCTTGTGAAAGATTTGAATGTGAAAATAAGGCTTGGCTACATATATGACATACTCATGGGCAGAAGTTGACAGAAAGCTTCCAGTTACAGACCTGGAAGCTCTGAGTGGCTTTGAGATGAGAGGGAGTCAGAGAGAAACTAAGGATAAAGGTCAGTCCTGCTGTAAGCGGGCCAAACTGTTGATACCACGGGTGCACAAGTGTTCGTGTCTGCAGTTCTGTTTTGTGTGCGACACTGTCAGCAGTGAAGGCCAAAAGCCGTTGTTTGTCTGCATGGCTCTGTATTCACTCACTGAGCAACCTTTTCCTGATTTAATATTTGCAGGAGTGGTTAATTAACAAGAAACTCCCAGTGCTGTGCCCTGTGGTTGGGAAGTTGCTGTGCTAAATCCAGTTCAAACCACATTTAATCTATAAAATAGAAATTTACTCACTTAAGGGCCCAGCCCTGCAATGTGCTGAGCACGCTCACATCCTATTTGTGCAGGTACTGAGCACCTGTACCTCCTGATGATTTCCCTTGGAGACCCAGTGTCCAGCAGCTTTATTCATTGGAGCTTAAAATGCAGTGTTTGCATCTTTTTCATATAAGTTGCTTGGTTTCTTTGGTTTAATTATTTTGCTTTGTATGAAGGTAAAAGGAACAAGAAAAATCATGGTTGAATCATTTGAGCACCTCTTTAGGATCAGACCATAACTTAGCCCTGGGCTTTTATTAGCCTAAATCACTCTCTGTCTTTGCCAAGAGGAATGGCTTCGATAGGGGAGGCACAGGGCATGGAAGCTAGACACATGTTAATGGTACTCGGCAAACAAAAGACGCAAAGCAGTGTTCCTTAGAAAGGTCATCTCTGGAGATGCAATCGTTTTGCAGCTAATGGGCATCGGAAAAGTCGGGAGCCTTTCATTTGATTTCCAAAGCAGGTTGCTGTCAGTTAGGAGCTGAGCTTCCATTAGCACTAACAGAGACAGAGCTATGTGATCGCCTACTCTTGCATTCGGGAGTTGAGTCCAGAGTCACGATGTCACGAACAGAGACGTCTCCGGCGTTGTTAGCTGACACTCTATGAATATTGATACAAGTGCAGATCTCGCTCTGTGTAGACTCTGTGCTCAAGCAGAATTTTTATTTGGTGCTTCTGGAAGGCGGCTTGAAAGTCTCTTTGAGGGTGTCAGTGGGGATGACTGGTGCACTCTCTCTGTACCTTGGATCCGTTGTGAAATACGCTGAGGCTGAGGAATGGTGCAGTTCTGTGCTGCTCCATGCATCCATACTATCAGCTCTTAATTGCTGGAAATTAAGCTCTTGCACTAGTTACAGGGAGCACTTTCCTGATGATGGAGCTGGTTGTAAGAGGAGAATAAATATTCCCAGGCCGTTAATGAAACTCACGGTCATGTCCTTAAATGCCTGGGAAGCATAATCTGCATTTATGAGTCTGAAATGTAACTGTTGACTCAGAAGAACATTGCGTCTCCCTTAATTTCCATCCTCTTCAGTTCTACCTTTGAATTGCCTTTTTCTTCCGTCGCCCTCTCTACTTAGCAGAGCTGTTGTCATTTTCACATGCCGGAGTAGCAGTCAAAACCAGCGTCGTACCAGGTTTACACCTGTCTAACTCCTGTCAGCGGATGGATGCCTTGAGAGCTGTGTACTGGCTGTGGGGACTGTGTGGGGAAAAGATGTCTATGCTTTTCTGTACTCCCCCTGCCTGAAATTAAAAGGCATGTCAAGGGAATATAATTGGGGCATACTTAGCTGTTCTGTCAAGTGAAAAATGCAGAAGTGCAGACGGTTTCCATGTTGTTGTTTTGATGCCACACTATTACAGAAATGGCTTCAAACCAAAATAAATCCTCAATGTGTAATTATCCCCATTCATCCTTCCATTAAGTTTACAATGTCTCCATCATGGTGTCAGAGCACTGCGGGCACCTGCTGTTAATTTCTTCCTATTGTGAAACCTACATTTTGGCCTGGGGAATTGCATGATGCAAAGGGAGGAAAAGAGAGAGAGAATGAAGCGTTTAGAAAAGGAGGAAGCAGCTGCTTTTCCCCACTTCTTCTCCAAGAGCGACCTTTCACTTGCATTAGATGTAGGACTGACTGTCAGAGTAGGGTGCAAAAAAGTGACTGTGGAAGGTGACCAAGCCAGGTATACAGATGCGCTAGTATTAAATAGGTTGCAAGTACTACTTTAAACCTCTCCAGCTTCTCTCATCTGTGAAAATAGCCAGGGTTTCCACAAACCCATGAGACCCGTGACAGCGTCACAACAGCACTTTGCAGTGCCTGTAATGAACTCTGCTGTGGGAGAGATGGTTTTAAGTGTGCTCTGTTCACCGCTAACCTGGATTGCCATCTATGGAAATCTGAGTGCGACGGTAAACGGCAGCTAGCTCCCCGCACGTAAATCCCACGAGAAAGAGGGCAGCCGAGGTGACTTCCTCGTCAGGGTGGCTTTGGAGATAGCAGTTGCAAAGCCTGCAGCAGGATTTGATGAGTGCAGGCCATGACAACCCCGGACCTCTCCCGTGCCCGAGCAACTCCAGTGTCCAAACCCCGTCCTGCCTGAACCCCGGCCGTCCAGGTAGCAGGATGGCTTGTAGAGACGGGGAGGCGGCCAGGTAACGTGCGCGCAGCACACGGACGTCTGCCCCTCTGCTCACCCTGCAGCTAAGCAGGGCATGGGAGAAGGCCGAGGGCACGCGCAGCTGCAGGTGACCAGAGGCGCCCCGTGACCACAGATGTTACCGTGGGTTTACGGGAAGAGAATTGCTCCCAGCAGAGTATCTGTACTTGGGGTTTGAGTCTGCCCCACACTCGAGATAAGTCGAGGCCGACTCCACGGGCGCAATGGAAACGGCTGCTGGGGTGAACAAGGCGGAGTCACGCTTGAGTGGGAGGAGGGAGAAGTGCGCGTGCTAAGGAGGGTGGACACAACCGGGGCGGGTACACGCTCCTATTAATTGCGGGTGCAATCAAAGCGGCTGTATCTATTTAGGAATAAGGGGGGGGGGGTGTAAATCGCTCCAGAT
>NW_005841850.1:4450520-4491293 GCF_000455745.1 Alligator sinensis | reverse complement strand
GGTGGGGGTGGAGATGGGGGGGGCAGCCAGGAACAGCCCCAGCATCCTGCCCCCCCAGGAGGATTTCTGCCTGCCGCACAATGGGGCTCTGGTGTCACGGAGCCCCTTTGCAGCGACCTCGAGTCTCGGTCCTGCCACCGAGCCCCTTCCCGACCTTCTTATTCGTTCCCCAGCTCTTCTCGTGTCCGTCCCCCCCTTTTTTCCCCCTCTCTTTTCCCAAGTGCAGGGTGCAGGAGACCGCTGCCGGGCCCAGACAGACCCCAGGAACGATTGCCGTTAGGGGTTGGCTTCGTTTATTAATTCACAAAAGAAAACTGCCAGGCCTGCCTGCTGCTCCTAGCTGTACACATGAAACAGATGGAAAATTGTTACGAAACCCACTGGCAAGGCTAAAATGTGATCCACCTGCCATATTCGGTCTCAGCCAGGAGCAGCAGTGCAACGATGGAGTTTTAAATCCTGCCTCTGTGTTCCCTGCACTGAAACCGGTGGTCTCGTGCGGGGTATAACCTGGCACAGAGTTTGCCTCTTACCCTGTGCAGGTTAGCTCCCTCGTGCTCATCAGCGTTTGTTGCATTTCATTGTCAGTTTTGGTTTTAGCCTCGGACGTTTGGCACTTTTTTGTAAATGAGTGACTGACAAAGCACCGTGCAGATAAGGGTATGATTCAGCCCGTGGGAGCAGCTAAACCTCTGTGAACCTCTGTGCCACTTGGGTTCTCGGTAGCAATATAGGGTTTTTTTAGTTCCTCTTTTTCAAAACGACACTGAAATAAACCTTGTCCTTATGAAATGGAAACGTTTTCTCAATCCAGTTGCCCACAGCAAGGGGCCACATCACAAGAGCTGTGCACCTTTGGCTGGGAATAACCAGCTCAGAGAAGTCAAGCATTAAATGGATGCAGAGACTGAGATCCCCTTTTGCTCCTAGCATTAGGCCCTCCAAATACTGAGAGACGCTGGCAGAGCATCCTGGGGAGGAGTTTGCAGGCAGCTGCCCACATTGTGCCTCTTCTGTCTGAAGGAAGGCAGTGAAGTGCAGCGTCCATGGCTAGCAGCCTGATTCCTTTCACAGAGGCTAAATTCACACCACAAATGGAAGTATAACGTGTGGCATTAACTGGAATCTTGTAAGATACCCACGTGAATCTAGCGTATTGTTCATTTCTAGGGAAGTGTGTCTGACTTCCTCCCCTGATAACAAGTACAGGCTTCCTCGCGTAGGGAAAAAAAAAAAGCAGCAAACTGATTTCAAATGGCCTTAGCTCACCTTGCACGACTGTCCAAAGCTGTATGATCACTTTGCAGCAAATGCAGTCATTTTGAGATTGAACTTAAAGCAAGAAAGAGTCCATAGCTACTCACTGTCAGATTGAAAAATGCATTTATTTTTTTTTAATGTAAACGGGGTGGGAGGGTTTGTGTGGTCATGAAACCATCATACGGAAAACGTATCGTAGTAGTTGCAGGCAGGAAAAGATCCACCAGAAAACTGACTTGATCTGGGTTGCTATGCCTGACAACATGTCTACTTCAGGTTCTGGTCCAATGTATAAGGCACTGAGCTGTTACTCGGGAAAGCTTAGGTCTGTTCCCGGTGCTGGTACTGACTTGTGTGAGATGGGTCCTTTCAGCTCTGTGCCTCCATTTCCCTGTTGTCTTCCCCAGTTAGACTTAGCTCTTTAGGCCAGTTTCCATCTCCTGCTATAGCTGTACCATGCCCAGCTAAGTGGTGCCCCTGTACTATTTGGCCCCTGTATGTGCTTATATAATATGAATACTAAATTAAAGATGCAATTCCTGACTTCCCACACGGGAAAGGCAAGCTAGTATAAATCAATTTCTCCACATTAACTGGTTGTGTTACTTGTTTAAAAAATAATTTACAGTCATTGCACACAAAATGTTAAGAATCATATTGAGCGCTTAACCCCACCCAAGCCAATTTGGTATTTTTAAAGTGGAGAAAAATTCCCGGGAGTTGCAGTTTGTTCATTGAAACTGATACAACTCGCACATCCACAGCAGTAGAAGTGACAGCCCTAAGGCGAAACAGTATAAATAACATCCGGGTAATATAAAAATAGCTCTGCTTAAGAAGTACGAGCCCACTGTCCTTTTTGCTGATCCTGTAGATGGCTGGGCAGGTCAGAGGCTATTATTACGAGATGTCAAAGGGGATCTTTCAGCTTCCAGACAAGTGAATTGTATGAGGGTCCCACAGATGAGCTCTTCCAGGTACCTATTTTTCTAGTTGATATCACAACTTTTGGTTTTTTAGTGTTGTTACCAGTTGATACCACTTTGTCAGAGCCTGAATACAGGGCAGTTGTGGAAGGACATGGTTCATTCCTGTGCATTGCAGAGGATCAGACTGAGGCCTGCACACACCACTTAAGTCCCATCGATATCCTCAAATTCAGGTGCAATTGCTGCATAGCCTTCGTGGGTAGGGGAGAAATTCAAACTGCACAACCAAGGGCGAGATCCTGCACCACTAAAGTCACTGGAGGTTTTGTCACTGACCTCAGTGGGAGATGGGTTAGGCATTACACCAAATAAACCACCCTAGTTTGATTAACACTAGAAACAATATTTCCCTCTGGTTTGAGGACCACCTTCCTGTCTCATGGTTTTGTAATGAACTGAGCTCCTTAAGCCACAATGACTGACTTACTGATTAAAATTCCCCAACCTGAGCTGTGACGTCACATCTGACTATGACCCTTTTCATTACCTTGCCATTGGAAAGCTCAGCCACAGCCCTGCTACCACTCACGATTTTGCTGACTGGTAGGTAGAGCAATTACCTCCAGGAAAACTTACCCCACAGGAGCCTGGATCCTTTGCACAGTTCCTCCGTCATGTGTACAGCGCTCACATGCCGAGCGGTGCCACTTCATGTTGTTTACCTGACCTGATCCATTGATTCCATCTTGTCTAATTGGCCTGGATTTCAGTGCACAGAATAGAGGCTTCCCGCAGCAACAGGCTGTGGTCAGACACTCGGTGTCAGATAATCTCCAGGCTTCAGAAAGAGGACAGATATATTTTCTTTTCTTTTTTTTCCTTTTTTTTAATATAACAAGGAACAAGCAATTTGTAATGCTGCTTTGAAAGCGTGATACAGATGGTATCTTTCATGGCTAGGTCCTAAGATTGTGTCTGCGGGGTGCTGCCCTGCTCCAATTCGTTACTTTTGCCATTGACTTTTCAGGGGGCTTAAGTTTGCTCCCGTTGAAGTCTCTCTGCAACAGGGTTATGTTACAACTTCAGGACATGCAACATTGAGTCACATTTATTAAGAGGTTTAGGCAATGTGGTCCTAGATTTCAGGGCCAGAAGGTTCATTCAGCATCTGATTTCCTGCATACCACAGGCCCTGAACACTTTCCTGAAGCAATTCCTGTTTGACTGAGAGTGTAACTTGTAGGATAACTTCCAGTCTTGAGTTAAACATTCCCAGTGATATAGCATCCACCCCAATAGAAACTTGTTCCAGTGATTACTTACTCTTACTGATAATAATTTGCACTTTATTTTTGGTCTGAATTAGTCTAACATGAACTTCCAGCTATTGGATCTTAAACATTTCCTAGGTTAAAGAGCCCCGTATTACCAAGTCACTGCTTAACCTTCTCTTTATTCTGCTTCTGACATGAATGTTTGTGGGATGCAATTATATTTAAAATGTAGTTGCATTTGACAGTAATTGCTTTTCCTTTGGGAAAATTGCATATTCAATTATTTCAAAAAATACTGGATTTCTATCCTGAATCAGACAGTTGATTCTCTTGGTGCAGAACCATAGATAAAGCAGTGACCCATACCTGATTATGTCTGAAAGCAGCTGTGAAAAAAACACACAGACCTGTGTTCCCCAATTGTGAAACTCTGCATGAAGAAGGTTTCCTTTTTACACTTGCAACAGTCTGTGGACTAAATGTTAGCATGTGCGGTTCCAGATGATGTGGGGGGGCTGTAGGTCAGAGAGGTTTCCTGCTCTTCCAAAAAGAACAATTCAGTGTTTTGCTCAATTTGGTAAATGTCAGATTTGTGTCATCTTTGCCATGAGAAGGCAGCGGGGTTCTGTACAGTACTCTGCACCCAAGGCAGTTACAAAATGGAAATGTTTTTAAGTATTTTTCTCCTCATATACAGAAGTCTGTGTCCGTCAAGCTGTTACCACATACGAAACAATTTAAGGAAACAGAGTGAAGTCTAAAACTGGGCTTATATTGTCCCATAATGTAAACTTTCATTATTGGTATTTATTTAGTTCATTTAGGTAGTGATTACATTGCAGTTGGTGCTGTACCAGCATTGAGAAAGAGACCATCCCTGCTTTAGTTTTTCAGGAGGAAATACAGTTTCTTGCAAGCACTCCAGTAGACGTGGGTCTTCAGGAGGGATTTGAATGGAGAACGGAGCAACAGCCTTGCACACTCCTAAGGAGTCCAGCAAAGTAACCATTTTCTTTTTGTTCTTTTTTTTTTCCAGGAAGGCTGGTTGTGTAAGGGGCTAGGTAACGGGATACAGAGCCTTTCCTTCCTGAGCCAACCATTTTGAATCCAGCTCAGTTCCATAGTGACCATCTGATGCCTGTTTTGATGGCCTGGGGAAACAAGATTGGTGGTATCAGGCTGGCACCTAATGGACTAGAATCCCAAAAGACACACTACCATGTTTAAATCTAAATGGCACCCATTGCTGGCACTTTCAGCTGAAAGAACAGAGATTGACTGGACCATGGAGACTGGGCTAACCATTCTTGCCTCAAAGGTCAGGACTGAGACAGGACAGAGGACTGTGGGGAAAGCTTGCCCTGCTAGTGCATTGGGGCATTATAGAAAGCTGGAGATAGCATGGTTCTTTCTTACTGTAATTTCTCTCCCTGGGGAACACAGGGGCTAATGGTCAGAGAAAGAAGTAGGCTATGCCACTGATTCCGAGTGCTGTGGGAGATCAAACAAGTTGCAGCATCTAGAATTTATAATGTGGCCTTGCCTGCGTTGAAAGAACACGTAGCATGAAATTGCAGATTTCACAGTGGTAGAGTTGAACAAGCCACCATCAGCTTCTTAAAGTGCAATAGTATTTCTGCCATTCAAAGCCAGAACGGCCATAAGGAATATGCTAAGATAAGATGCCACGAAGGGGGTCTTCTGAGACGCACTAAACATGTGAATGTTTGCAGCCTGGACCCAGGGCCCCAAGGCATAGAGGTCAGGAGTAGTTAGGATTCACGAGACTTTCTTCTCACACAAATTAGGAGATGTACTTCTGATTTCGATATATATAAAGTACACTGCCAGAAATTCACTGTGCACTTGTAAATTGTAATTAGCTAGTTATTAGGCCATTCAGTTACTAACAGATGGTTGCAGGAAAACAACAGTTATTGTCCGTGATGCTTCACCTGAGTGATGCAGAGTTCAATCTGTGTTACACAATGGGACATAGTCACAGGTCTCAATTACAATTTTAGTTAGACATGATTAATCAATTACAAAATAAAAAATAAGAAGGACCTTGAAACTTTCTGTGGAGCCTCAGGAGCAAGCTCCACTGGAATCATAGTAACATCAATGTGACAGACTAGTAACACTGATATATTTAGAGGAAATGGATGTGCAGGTATGGATTACAGAGACTCCATCAACTTGAGCCATTTTATAGATGGTCCAGTGTTGTTCCTGGTTTTGTGCCTGCCCCTGGCTCTCCGTGCCACTGTTTGTGGTTTTACCTTCACATTTTTCTGTTATAACAGTATTTTATATTCTTGCTGCTCTTGCTGAGAGAAGGACCCACACAAGCAGTGGGGGAAATTGGATGACCTTCGAGAAACAATGAAAGTGCTTATACACTATGTGTTGTCAGATGCACTGTGCAAGCAGACTGGAAAAATAAGGTGGTTTTTTTTTCTCTAAGCTCTTTCATCTACTGTTATCTGAAGTATCAACTGTCTTGTAAAAGAAACTGGACCAAAATTTAAATTGAGCACATCCATAAATCTTAGCCTTTGTGCTGCGTTTTTGAATACCAACAATATGACCCTGACAAATAATGCAGGCATATCCAATATACAGCTCGTCGATGAAAACATGGCCTATGGTGTTTTACGGTCTAGCCAGTGGATGCTAATAGTAAGGGTATCAGGCAGAGACCAAGGTAAGATACCATGACACCATGCTGGGGCTCCTCATCTCTGTGAGGAACCTAGATGCTGTTTGACCTATCACATTGTATAAACTAAATTATAGTTGGGTGCTAACTATTGGGCAGAGGTTTGATTCTCTTGATACATTTCCATTTTGGGGACCCAATTCTTAACATATAAGTGCCATTATCTCCCAAATTCTTCCATGGCATTAGAAAGACCAGCATTTACTGCATATATCTTCCCAAAAGTCCAAGATGCTTATAGTTGAGTGGAAAATGCCTTTAAAAAAAGCATAATTAAATTTTCCATGCAAGCTCTTAACTGGGAAAGATACCTCATCTGTTTGTCTCTAACTCACATTGTGTTTCTAGGTAACTGACATATTTTTGTTAATCTATGGGCATTGTCCTTAATTAGGTGCCCCAGCACCATCAGAAAGTCTGGCTGTCAACTGCTGTTAAGAGATTAGTCTCTAGGATGCTCTGGAATTGATCACTGCAGCACTAAGTCACCACAGTGGGAGAGAGAGGACTCTGCTTGGGTCTTACTCTGTTGCAGCGAGGGCACGGAAGTGATCCTGGGATCTGGGTGCATCGTTATCTTTCTCAGCTGATCTGTATTTTTGATTTGGGGTAAGCTTTTTAAAAACACTTATGTGACTTAGGAGCCTACATTCTTTAGAGTTTAGTAGCTGCCTCAGGTTACTACGTGTCTCAGTTACTTTTGACAACAGGACTTAGGCTCCCAGGTTATTTCACCCCTTTTTGAAAATGTTCCCCACTCTTCTCTTTTCTCCCATTCTAGTTCCCAAGAGCCTGTCAGCCTGCATTTCTGCAATGTGGAATTTCTGTAAAACAGGAGCAGATGTGCCAGAAATGTACTGAAATCACAAGCTGGAGTCTCCTTGCCAGAGCTTGTTGTTTAGCCAGTCGTAGACAGGGCAGCTTCTTTTCTGAAAACACCATGCTTGCTGCATCTGTGTGAGGGTGAAGTCACCTCTTAGAATATAACAAACCTCTTTGGCTGCCTTCCTTGCCCAGCGTTAAGCAAGTGGAAAAACTATGTCATAAAGCCATTTAACACATGGCAAGTTAGATTTTTATGATTTGTAGATAGACCCACACCCCTTTTGTCCATAATCCCATAACAGGTTGTTTATTCTTCTGTAAAGGATCTGATAGGTAGCTGGAAGGATGGCCATTGATGTATAATAAAATTATTTTGCTGCAAAGGAGTACTGATAGAATAGGTGATAGATGGATAGCCAGCAGGCCTGTTTAGCCCTTCCTATTTTTCATATACATTATATGTGTATTTTAGTGTTTGCATAAAATGCTGCTTGACAGCCAGGGAGACTGAAGTCCCCACCTGAAGACTAGTAGCACGAACTTCCCACATAGTGACCCATTATGGGTATGATTTCCCTGCAGTCTTAGCTTATGCTCCTATATACAGACCCTCAGGCACATATTAATTTGTACCTTGCTTGCATAGCAGGGGGATGAGTTAAAACCCAGCTGTGCTTTTGCTGAGGTTAGAACCCACCTACTTTGCAGTGAGGATACAGGCAAGGTCAGTTAGGTCACTTACAGTCCTCCTTTCCTTGACTCTAGTTTGCTCAAGGGAACAGAAAAAGCCTCTCACAATTGACATAGGTGTCTGGGAAAGAATCCTAGAGCATCTCAGGCTGAGGAACCATGGAGCATACCTTCAGACACAGCCATTTGCAAAAAGAGCAAGGTTCATTAGTGCAGGGAAGGCTGTTTGTGGCGATGCTCACACTTGGGCAGCATGAGCAAGGCATTCGATCTCTGGGTCTCAGTCAGTCTTTGACATCTCTGTTAAAACTGGGGCCCTTAATACTGGTGGTAGCAGTTTTATAGAACCATGTAGGACCCAAAAGTCATTTAACACAAGCCACCAAAGCAGGTTGCAGCTAATGTGAGTCTTTACCTACTTTAGACTTTGTATCAGCCCTTAATAATTTCTTAGTATCCCTAGGGAGAACACGGGCTCCAGTTTTTGTTTTGTCAAAACTCCCACAGACACCTGTGTAAAATATACTGTCATCTGACTTTTTGGGTATAGCTCTGTGTGGGTGAATTTAATTGTGTGCACCTGCAATAGTGTGTGTGTGTTTCTTTCCTTACACACTGAAATCTGCATCAGCAAAGAGGTTACTTTGAAAGGGTTTTTTTTCTTTGCATGATGATGACATAGTTGTGCAGAGACCTGTATTTTCCAATCTATGGCAGGAGGCTAAAGAAAGCAGGAACCTACGCTGCCACCGCTGCGAGATTTCATCTGTAAAAGCCAGCCGAATGAAGCAGTTGCCATAGAAACCCGAGTTTTTGTTCCCTTGGAAACCAGCTGGAGGTTTCACACATGCAGAATATGAAATACAACTCTTACCTCTGCTGCTGGGTCCATTCCTACCAGGCGCTGAACTCTGTACTTCAGTCTTTGGTATTCATAGACTAAGGGGCCTGATTCTGCTCCTCTTGGTGTCCATGGGATCTTAATTAAGCTACTAACCTAAGTGCTAACAGTAGACCCCTTGTGTAAGGACCAAAGGCTTGATGCTATAACCCTTGCTCGTGTAAGTAGTCCATAATGATCTGATGAAGGTTACTCGAATGACCAAGGACTTAGAGAACAAAACCTTTATGTCAGTCTCGGCTTAGTTGGGCAGTCTTTCATCCGTGTGGAAAAACTCCTATAGAATTTAATAGAGGTGATTTCTATGGAAATGCAAGGCCGTTCTGTAGAAATTCCTCTAACATCCGTAGTACTTCATTACTGAGCAAGATTCAAAGAGGGATTAGACATTTACATGGCTAACAAGACTATCAAGAGCTGTTATAGTTAATGCTAAGTATTTCAAAATATATAACCTCATGCTTCAGAGATTAAACAAGTCTCTGACTAGGTTCAGGGGGAACAGATTAGCCAACATCTGTCTACAGAGTCGTTTTTTGCATTTTCTTCTGAAGTGTCTTGTTATGATCCATGTTGGAGGCAAGGTATTAGACCAGCTGAAGCATAGGCCTGATTTGCTATGGCAGCTCTGATGAGGGGATTCTTTTCCATGGCACTCTGGATGTTTTTAGTCTCAGTCTTCTCCAGCAAGGATAGAAGTCTATGTCAAGTCCTGCAGCATGGTTCAAAAGAGCCCTCCAGAAATCCCCTATAGGAAAAGCTACAGGGATTTTCCCTCTCAGACTGATTCCACTGGAGAGTAAAAGCTGACTGAGGAACTCCAGATTTGGTGCAGTGGTGCTGCCGGTAGTAAAGAGCTGCAAGACCAGGCTGAAAATCCATAAATCACTTTCACGATCATTTTTCTGATGGGGGGGATTCTTAATGGGCGGATGCCTAGTAATATACGTAGCCCGGCAGCTGAAATGTGCTCTTGGAAAAGCTTGTAATTGAAAGTGTGTTTTAAATTGCTAATATGATGTTTATAAGCGGAGCTTTTTAATAAGACCTTTTAAACCTTTCCGATGCCAAGTGCATGGCTAGGAGTATTCTGGAGGCAAAGGAGGGAGGAAGCGTTGGGGCATTATTTTCCACCAGACGTGAGAATAAGCAATTTAATTACAGCCAGCTATAAAATGGAAATATTTGTACAGTGACAAATGGCTGTTGCTGTGGAGAGACAGCAGCAGTTTGTTTCTAGTTTGTTTACCAAATAGTGGCAGGCAGGATGCACATAAGGGCCATATTAGCGGCTTCGAAACAATAGGAAGAGCGAACACAAAGGGGCAAAATGTTACGACTTGCATTGCATTTTGTATTTGCTGCCATTAACATTGTGCTGTTTTTGCTTAATAATCCATGTGAGCGAAGGTGACTCTGAAACTGCCTGCTGCATGCCAAGGAGGAGAAGCAGGTTCTCGTGGGAAGCAAGAAAAGAGAAACCATTGTTTGGGTTTTGATTTGTCGATGCCCATTGAAATCCAACATGTACAGAGCCTACTCGCCACTGCCCTGGTACCTTTTGTTGTCTTTTCCACATACAGCATTTGACCCCAGCAGGAGTCTGCCCTAACCCCATTGGCTGTGTCCAAATGTGCGCTTGCAGCGGCAAAAAGAGTAGAGGCACAAATTTGTGCTGCCACTTTTTGCCACAGCACATGCCCCTGCACGTTCACTTTGTGAAGGGACAGATTGTCCTACTTCGGGCAAACTGCCTGTGCCCAGCTCCTCCTGGCTCATGGTGCGCTGGAGGAGCCGGGGCACAACTGGAGGAGGTTAGATGCTTTGGCTGGCAGCGAGAGCATCTCCCTGGAGGACTCCATGTCTTTGGGCTCACACTCCTGTCACGTGCCCTGTGCCACATTTTCCCAGCAGTTTTTTTTGTTTGTTTTGCTACCAGGATTTACTGGTAGCAAATTTTGCCCCCACGCTGCAAATTTGCAGCATGGGGCTTGTTTTAACATTCTCCGTATGCAGTTTATAGCGCCACAAACCATATACCCCTGCTCATCTGGACCTGGCGATTGGTAGTGTTTTTCTTACGTGCCTTGTAAACGCACCTGTAATGTAAATGACAGCACAAGGAATTTGGCAATTGGCTCCAGAGAGTTAGGACCCAGTCTTTCCACTCCTTTGAGCCCTTCAGCAAAGCATTAAAGCATGTACTTAATTTTCAGCACACACACGTATTCCTAGTGAGACTATGCATTATGTATTCAAAGTTAGGCAATTGCTTAAAGGTATGGGTACATGAACAAGCTACCGTGAGGTAAGCTGCAGTGTGAACAGCGCATTGGCTACTCCACAGCAACTCCCAATGTGCTCATTTTTACCCCACAGTAAATGAGGCAACTTACCCACTTTCATCACTTACCTTTTGGTAACTGATTGTGTGCACATAGCAAGGCTGAGGGCTGGATGGGGTCATGTGTTAAAGCTCATTCTAACTACAGCCTTGCTCTCCCCACATTATATTCATCTTTCTTATTTTTTTCCATTTGGGAGATGGAAAAACCTCCTGATCTCAGAGGAATTCAGGCTCTTCCAGCCCTATTCCTGACTCACTGGTGTTGCTCAGCTCCTGCTACTTAGCCTCTTATGCAGCTTAGCGTTTAACTTAGAAAGCAAAGAGGTTCTCGGAGGCATGCTCAACTGTTTCTCATCAGAGCCAGCAGCCCATGTGCAAAAATCTCCAAAGGACAAAAGGCACGGGTGCTTGAAAGTGAAAATCACAAAGTAGGATCCATGCTTCCTGTAGCCGCTGTGTCAGGGCTGGTGTGTGTGAACTCCCACGCGGGGAGGCTTTTTTTGAGATTTTTCCATGCAGAAAAATCTAGAAATTCCAAGTTGTGGCTGTCACAGCAGCCCCCTTGCACTGTGGAGTAACAGTTGCCTTGGCAACCGATAGTTTGAAATTCTTGACATTTTAAAAAAAGAATTGCAATCATAAATTTGCACAGACATAAGGACAGGGGTTTTCACTGGAATCCTCCTCTTAGAAAACAACAGCCGTGGGAGATGGTGGGTTTGCTGGGCTGGCAAAAATCAGATTGCAACCTCTGCCAGTGACAGGCTGCGTCTGAGATCAAGTCACACTCAGCTGGGTTTGGGGAACAGGTTCACGTGGCCCGGTGCAGTGGTGCTCAGAGAAACCCAGGCTAGCTTGATTATCAGAAGCTAGCATGGTGCTTTACCTAGGCTAATTAGTCCTACCGAGAGATGTACTATATTAGCCCAGACAGTCTGCCATGCTAATGTATTTCAGTGCCCAAACTAGTTTGTTTAGAGTCATCTCTACAGTAGTTACAGAGTCATCTAACAGTAGTTAGAGCCTTGTACGGTGTCACTGGACCTTTGGTGTCCTGTGGATTGTGCAAAATGTAAAGCTGGTGCTGTGCGCTGATGGAGCTGGGCCCATTAATTGCTTCCATGTAAGTATCTGGATTTGGTCTCAGCTTTTCTTTTGGTTTCAGAACATCAGGACCACACGTTTTTTTAATTGAACATGAGCTGTGATGAGTTAATTACAGTGGTGCTTGCTACCAAATGACTGCCTTGTTTCTAGAGTTGCCTATTCCAGAGGCCAGTAAAACCTCACTCTGCTTCCTCCCTGTCAGCTCAGCACAGTCCCACGGCCGTCTCCTGCAATGACCAAAATAACAGAAACCCCTTGTGCTGTTACCAGCAAATACTGTGAGATGATAGTAACACATGGTATTTTTATAGTTGTTTACAAGATCCAAAAACTAAGGGATCCTCACAACAGTCTCTGAGGTAGGAAAGGATTTGCTGTTTTACATATGGCGAAACAGGGGCACGCATCATTTAAATGACTTGCCCAAGGCCAAGAAATAGTTCCTGAATCAGGATCAAACTCTAGATTTTTTTGGCTGTAAATTGCAAATCTACTTCACTACCGTGCCCTCTCCTAAACATAACTGTGGTAGGTGACAGGGTTGCAGACCAGGTACAGAAGGAACTTGGGACAGTCACTATGAAGCACAGATGGTCCCCGGAGAATGACTTGCATTAATTGGATATAAAGATCTCTTGAGTACCTACCTGAAGTATTTCATTAGGCATACTGTTACATGAGGTCATGGATGCTGCAACAGCGCATGGATGCACTGTTCAGCAGTGCAATTTTTAACACCCTTCCTGGACATGCACAAGGCTTGCTTCCTCACTGTCTACTTAGCATGCCATGGAAAAAGTCAGTCTGAGCCCAAAAAACCCACACTTGGGTACTTGAACAGTGCGGCTGCATCCAGATGAGCATGGCCATACAGCGTAGGGCTGTGGCGCTACACACAACGAATGCAGGCGTTTCCACGTTGCTACCTTGAGGGGTCAAAAAAAAAAAAGCGGGGTGGCACATGTGGCAGCGGCGTGCTGCCCAAAACAGGAGCCTGGCTGGCTGGAGCTGTGCTCCGGGGGGCTGGGCTGGCTTCCTACAAGGCTGCTGGGGCCAGCACAGTTGCTGGTCTGCGCTCATCTGGATGCAGCCTGTGAGAAAACCCCTGTGTTATACTTTTTTGTTCTTAGACAACAAAAAAACAGATGGAATGAGGTGAAAATCTCCATCTCCTCTCCCCCAATAGTTACTAGGCCAAAGGTTTGTATAAAATCCCAACCAAAGGTTTTTATTTTTTTTTTAGGGTGAAAAATGATAAACCAGAAAAAACTAGGGCATTGTAGTAATACTGCGTAACTGTAGTGTCAGTGCTCTCGTAGTAAATACAAGCCGTAGATCGCTAACCTTGGATTCCTTCAGCACAGCCGCGACTGTCCTTGAGCATGCATTATCTCTGCAAGTGCTTGTTCTGTCACTCTGGGGGAAGGGAGCTCTACAGATGAAAAATGAATCCACTGATGATTTAGTGCCGCCAGGCTCTTTTTGAGCTGCTTGGTAGGTGGAAGGAATTTTGGGCTAATTTTGTCATTGTGGATTTGGGGCCTTTGTGTGTTTCAGATATCATTCGCATTGGGAAGAGGGACTTCAGCTGCGCACGGTACCGTCCTGTGCACTGGTGTTTAAAACACCCAAAGCAACGATGAACCCTGTGGCCCATTTTTTGGCTTCTCTCACTGCCATGTGAGCTATGTGGGTATAATGTCTAGTCATGATTTCTCACTCCTTTCTAACGGAGAAGTAACTGGCTCCGTGTTGCTGAGTCCAGTGGACTCCTGTCTGGTCCTCAGGTAGACGGATGATGCAGAACAATAAAGAGATGATTCCTAGGAGGAAATAACAAGTCTGTATCTTGGGCCAAATCCTCCTGCTACAGTAAACAGGCGTCAGAGGCACGCAGGCATGAACTTCTGTCAGAAAATCAGAATTCAGGTGGAAGGGGGAAGAGGGAAGAGACAACTTAATGATCTGAGCACTAGCCTGGGAGACAGGACTCCTGAATTCCAACCCCTGCTCTGGCATTGGCACTTAGCCTCTCCACCATAGTTTCCCTAGTCATAAAGGGAAAATAATACAGCTGGGAGGATTCAACAGACAGCACTTGGAAACTGCAAGGGACATCTGTGAGCTCACCAGCGTGGTTGTTCAAGGGTTTTTTTTTGTGTTTGCATGTCCCACTCCATACTCAATCTGCCACCCTGCGTATGTTTGTTGAGGGAAGAGAATGGCTCTTAGGCAGCAATGCAGCGAATGCCGTCAGAGTAGGCTTTTTATCTGAACCCGGGCTTGGGGGGGATCAGATTAAACTTGCAAGGAAAGTTCTGCACATAAAGCACGTCTCTGCTTCAGGACAGGAAGCTCCATCTGTGACCATATCCTAATGAAGCAGTGGGACAGTATGAAGGGAGGAAATGACCCTTTGGAGGGGGAGTTGCTAGAGGCAAAGGTTTAACCATTCAGGCTATCAGGCTTAGGTCAGACTTGGAGAATGTGCATCTCTCCAGACCTTGGCAGACGGCATAATCTTTATCCCAGTTACCAGTGCTTGAAAACTCCTTATCAGAGTCTAACCTTTGTCTTTCCTAACCATTCCTAGTTGGGAAAATGGGTCAGCCAGTTGTTAAAAACCTACGACTGTCCCAGGTCAACACATGGCTGGTTTAATGAAACATCAAACCTCCAAAGATATTTGTATGAATTCCTTTTTCGTCTCGCAACTTAATTGTTTGTCTTGCAATCATCATTTCATGTTCGTTTCCAGCAGTTTGATGGCAGTGTGGTTTTCTTATTCTCTCAATTCTAGTCTGGTTTGCTGACTCAGCCGCAGAACTAAGAGACAGGTGAGATGAGAGCACGCATATTGTATCCTATTTATAAACAAAGGGAATTGCTGTAGGTTATAATTGTTCACTTGTGGTGCAGCAGTGGCTCCCAGCCAGGCTGCTTGGTGATCTGTGCATTGCAATAAGTTCCTGTTTTAGCAAAGGTGGTTTAAGGGACTGGAAGGAGCCTCTAAAGATGCCCTCCATTGTCGAGGATTATGGGCAAGCAAAGCCCGAGAGGGTTGGTTGCCATTGTGACCTTCCAGGTGAATTACCCGGCAGCCTAGTGTCCGATACCGAGGGAGAGTGAAAATAGGCCCCTATGGAGGGGCCAGCACAGCATAGCAACCGTACCTGAAAGGATCAAGAGGCAATGCTGGTCAAGGAGGGGAGTGAAGAGAACGGAGCCCCCAAGTATGACATCCTGAAGCGCTAGTATGGGTCTGCCTCATAGAGAAGCAGAGCCTTGCACCCTTACTTCCTGCCCAGGCCCAGCATCTGAAACAGGCAGGGGATGGCCTCGTTCAGCCCCAACTCTTGGGAGCCCTCGCTGCAAACTGTCATGGGCTCCTTCCCCACTCAGCAAAGCCTCTTGAGACAGGGAGTGGTGGAAGGAGCAACACCACATCCGGCTGGAGATGAAAGCTTTCTTTCTGATGCACGCAGGCCAGCGGGTGCGTCTCCCTGCCCAGCAGTGCAGCGCAGGCTCTGATATTGTTTTAGCTGTACCGATGCTTCAGACGAGCGCATTCGTGTTTGTAAGAACAGCAGGACCCTCGGATGGGAAGCACTAAGAAGGTGGGGAAGCATCCCGATAATTGCTAATAAAACCGAGCGGTGCCGCAACGAGGACGTGCCTCCTTGCGCATGGAGGGAGATGCCTGGCCTACGTAACGCGGGGCTTTCGGCTTCAGAGGCGGCCCCCGCGTCTTAGGAAATGCCGTGCTATGGCTCCTTGTGCCAGTGCCCTCTGGGAACGCTTCCCCGCCACGAGCACCCGGTGCACGCACGCACACCCGTGTTGGGAGGGCGGTTTGCACAAGCCCTAAAAGGAATGTGTAGCTACAGTGAGTAGCTGTTGAGAGCTGGCACCCAGTCAAGTCATTTCCCAGCAGAGGGAGGGACTCAGGCTGTTGACACGTGTAGCTCGGCTAAGAAGCAGAGGAAGGCGGGGGACAGGGGGAGGAAGGGCTGGCACTGGAGTACCGTCATGCAGGAGGCAGTCCCAGAGCCATGTGAGCTACAAGGGAGGGGATTACTCAGCCCGCATCAGAGCAGATCTCTGAGCCAGCAACCAAGAGAGTGTCTGGTGACTGTTGCTAGGGGGTTGCTTTCCTTCTGGTAATTAATGTTTGTAACTAATTAAAGCCCAAGCTGCCGCCCTGTCTCACCCAGTGTCATGCTCCCCCTATGGCTCGATTTTTGCGCTCGCAGAAGGCAAGGAAATCCAGTCCAAGTCCGGATTGTGGTGACGTGCACAGGAAGGGCCCTGAGACTGCATGGAACGATTTTTTGAAAGCTAATCAGCTCTGCTCTCTCCTTTCGCTCCTCCCGCCATGCGGCTAATCACGTGGACGTGTCTTCGGAGAGAGATTACGCATAGGGAAGGGCAGGTTTTGTAGGTTTATGAGTAATTTTAGCGTCGGCCTTTCCTGCATTTACCAAGATCACAAATGCTGCCCCGTTTGCGCGGGTACGATTCCAGCAGAGGTACTCTTGTACATCTGAGAATAGTTTGCCCTACCCCCCCCCGGTCTCCTCCACTACATAGAAATCAGAGCGCAGCTACATTTGTATGAAGTGCTGCACGGTTTTGTAGTGCTCCTACAACGACCCACCCACAAGCTGCAGAAGAATGGGCTTCAGGATCAACGCGTGAATTTTAAACTCCTATTGCCTAGTCTGGATTTAAATGAGGTCTCCAAAGATAGAGATCAGAGCTGAACTACGGTCAGGAGCACTGGCCTCTTTTATCTGAACCTGTAGTAGTCAAAGAACTTGTGGCCTGCGTACACATTATTATTTTGGCCCCTTCTTTTGCTACCCTCGTCAAAAGGTCTGTCGGGGAGTTTCATTATAAACCTCTGGCATGAGGGGATTCTTTTATTTTCTGGGTTTAAATAAAATAAAAATAGGGTAAAAGAACTCTCCCTTTGGAGTGAAACGGTTAACTTTCTGCAGAGTGTTTACACTGGACTAAATCCAGCTGTAGTGCAAAGCAAATGCAACCCCCATTGCAGTCACTGGCCCCCACTTACACCCATGCTGAATTTGTCCTGGCAGTATAAATCAGGTTGATGCAGTTGCTCGCAGCCAGATTCAAACAAGGGGTTTGGTGCTTATGTCCAAAGCTGTGAGCCAATAGCCGCCACCCCATGGCTGCCTGACCTTGGAGGTGGCATGAGACCCCTCTCCTTTTAACCTGAAAGCGCCAGGGGTGCCTGCGGTTCTGCATTGTGTACGTTCCCACAACTCTTCCAGTCTGATCCGCCAGGCACCTGGCTCTCACCTAAGCCCCACCGGGGTCTACAACCTAGACAGAGTGGAGCTTGCTTCCCATGCTGGGGTAAGCGTGCTCTGGGTTTGTTTGTTGTTCCTATTTGGCTTCAGTATTTCCCCTGCAATGCCCAGTGTGATCTATCCCTTCTACTTTAGGAGTGCTTTGTAGCGGGGTGAAGCTGGACAACTGGTTAATACTTGTAACTCTGCTTATTTCTTCTTACCATGTAAAAGGGTTCCTTCCATACTGGTTTCTCTTCTCTATGACCCTATCCCTGCTACATTGGGAGCAGCAAGCTGATCTCCTACCTGGTGATAATTTCATACGTTCATAGTGGGGTTTTGCCTGGGCACTGGATTGGAGAAGAGTCGCTGCTCCACCGCTGTTACGGTAGCCGTGTCCACCGTCTGCATGCTCCCCTCCCATTGAGGCTTTGGGCAGCAGATTTTTCCGGTCATAACTCCATCAGCCGGACCCCACAAGTGACACACCTAAAAATATTTCTTGTTATGGTGCTTCTTGGACACCTGCCCGTGGCCTTGATCCCTCTTCAGACACTAATTGGAGAGGTGAGATGAGGCTGATGTTTGGAGCTGCTTAGGGACACCTATTGATCTAAAGTGCAGGTGCTCAATCCCTGGCCGACAGGAGATGTCCAGCCCCCAGCGTCATGTCATTTGACCCACAAGGCTCCCCACGAGTCTGAAAAGCGGGCAGCAAGTATACAGGGCCACATGGGAGTGGTGTGGGCTCCAGGGAGCAATCCTGGCCAGTCAAAGCTGCACGGGGTCAGATCCAGGCTTGCAGGGCCAGTCAGAGGCAGCATGGGGCACAGACTGGGCACTCAGGGCCTGATCCGGCCAGCAGATCCACTCATGGGGCCAAAGGATTGAGCACTATTGATCTAAAGCGATTTTGCAGCAGAACAAGGAGTTCCTTCAGACTGGGATGGGGGAGGGAAGTAAAAAGGGCTATCCAGGTTCATGCCTTTGGTTAGACATTATAATTACCCTGCGAAGGTCCTGCACTGGCTCCTTTGCTGTTTCATCAGCTTAAGTTCTGTGTATTTTGTGTGTGCTCTGCCTCCGTGATTCATTTGCTGATGTCCTTACGGGAGGCTCTTTCATGTCAGCATTTGCCACGCACGTACAGTCAGTGTTCTGGCATTTCACTTAGGAAATCAGCGGGGTGGAAGCGCTGCGCTGGGAAGGGTCTGGCTTTCACATTCCACAGGAATCGGATTTAAAATTCAGTGCTTCTCAGTTCTTAATTTCTGTGTGTTGTCAGAGCTGCGGGTGAGGGAGAGGAGGAAAGAGAGAAGGCAGCAGCCGAGTTTAGTTTGTTCGAAAGGAATATGCTTCATTAGCACTGTAAACTTAATCACATTCAGGTTTAAGGGTTTGGGTTAAATTGGCCATATTTGAATGCTTTTATGTCAGAGAGCATGAACACCTTTTTTTTTTTGTTCTTTTTCTTATTTACAGTCACTCTTTTCCCCTTCCCTGGCATAGGCCAGGATTTTCCCAGATAAACTTAACGTTTGGATAGTAAAAAAGCAGTTTTTAGTAGCAATCATGCTCTGTATACTGAAGGTCCCAAACTGTATGCAGACAGCATCTCCTAATACACAGCTAACTTACAAGCAAGGAGCATCAACCACCTGGTTCAAAAATGCCACCAGCACTTTAGGGAAGGGAAAACTTGGACTCTGGGACAAACACCTCTCCTGTGAGAAATGCAGAGGGAGCGTCAGGGTTCACTGAGAGCAGATGTGATCTTGGATTGTTACGGTCTCCTCTCACGTACAGTAAACCACGTGGAATATGATCTATCTGCCTCGCAAGGTCTGAGGTGCGACTGCTGAAATTTAAATCTTATAGTATGGGGGAGTTTTAAGTGTGCCACTGTCCCTTTGAAGCAAAGACCTCTGCTGTGAGATGACCCCTTGGGAAGACCAGTGTCACTGACCTGTGTATTATAGTGTCGCTTGTCTGACCTTGCAGCTGTCATTCCTCCAGTGGACCCGTCAGAAGCAGAGTATAGACCAGAGCAAGATAGTCCCAGATCCCAGAAACACAGCAGATACAAATTACTGCCTAGAGTGGGAGGGCTGGACCCGATGATCTGCAAGGTCCCTTCCAGCCCTGAACATCTATGAATCTACTTGAGATTTCCGTGCGTTGGCTGTTAGTCATTTCACCGTAGGACTCTTTAAGACCTGATTTTGACAGATTCTGAATTCTGGAGTTAAAGGAAGTGGTGGGTGCTTAGCACTTGTCTGGATCTGGACACTACAGAGCCCATCTTCCTACCCTAACTTGGCACCAGTCAGAGGCAGTCTAGCCTGTTTCGTAGTTGCTTCGGATCATATACTATGAGTATCAGCCAGTCAGGAGTTTCTCCATCTCCCACATGCAGCCTTGCACAGTTGCCCAGGTGTGTCCTGGGATGTTTTTGTGTTGCTCTGGAGCATCCAGCGCGAGAAGTTGCCAGACCCATGGAGCTGACTTGCTGGATTGGATGTTCCCTCCGTCAGGGCAGATCTTTACACTCGAAGCCGTGCTTTTGGAAAGCTTTACATCCAGCTGGCAGCTGTGGGCACTGTGCACTGTGGCGTGGGCACTTGGAAGAAATGTCTTGCACAATAAGTCCTGTTTTATTGCTTCTCCATATTACACTCGTTGGCTCAGTGCCACCTGTGCTATGTTGCATTTGGGCATGATCCTCCCCAGTTTGGGTTGTACATTCAGTGGCGTTGGGTCAGTTCAAAAGGAATACAGAAATGGAAGTGTCAGCGAAGGATCAGTAGGTGAGATTTGCAGGCCGTGTTTTGTCTCATCTTCTAGGAAATAGTGTGGCAATCTGTTAACTGGTGATGTGGGCCTGGAGTAAGCGCCCTATCTAGCAGAATCACAAGTAGCCAGTTCTTCTCAGGAGCGGGACCTATATTTTCACCGGGACAGGAGGTGACCCTGACTTTTACAGAGTTTTCCTTTTATCGTGGAAATTAAACAGGCCCTTGCTGAATGGGCAGAGGTCAAGCAAATTCTAGCTCCTGTGTAGGCTTTGGGGTTCGATTTTTAGAAATGACTAGGTATTTGGAGGCAGGGGTGTTTTGCACCCAGTATCAGACGCTTGAAAGGGGTCAGGTTTTCAAAGGATGGATGCTCAGTACTTCCTGAACATCAGAGCCATTTAAGGCATCACGGTTTGGACATCCAAACATGGAACGATGTGAAATCAGTAGTCTTCAAATTCTTGGCCATAGTCCTGATATTAGATGCAAAATGTTTTAGTGATGGTCATTTATCCTGTATAAGGATATATTCAGTATAAGGGTGTGTCTGTCAATCTCAGGACTTTGCACTAATTCCTGTTGCACATCTTCCGTAGTCTCTGATTTTCCTCCCTTTCTGAGATAGAACCTCCTCTCTCTTCCTCTCTCCTGGAGTTTTCCTTTGGTTAATTAATTTGTTTGATTTGTTCTAAGTTGTTGTATATTTTTTTTAGATCTTATTCTCACTATGGCTTTTCCAAATGGGAAACACAGTATTTCCAAACAAGGACCAGACTTTGGATTCACTCAGTCTACTTAGGAAAATTATTCCATGTCTGGATCTCTTGACTGAGAATCCTTTTCTCCTTCTCGGCTCTTTCCTCAAAAGTTTTTGTGGTTCCCATCGTCCCAGCAGAGCGCAGCTGTTTTGACAGCTCATAGATTTAAATGCAGCCTTTAATGTAGCCAGAGCTTGTTCCAGACTCAATAGTCTATAGCTCAGAGATGTTGGCACAGGCACCACTGTTTATTTTGACATAAGACTATTAAGAATTTCAAAATGAAAAAAAAACCATTAAACCTTGGTTTAGGAACAAAAACGCACTCAAGCTTTATTACTCAGGCCTGTGGATATATTGGGTCCCATTTGGATGTAATAAAAGCAGGTACAGTTCTAGCGATATCCACGCAGTTGCACCTCCTTGCATCTGGTCTACTTGTGCCCCGTTAAGCACTTTGTGTGTGGAGCTGTGCTCATATGCTAGGATTAGCGTTGTTCTTACTATAGGAGAGTTTCCATAGGATCGACTAGGCAAACCTTCTACTTAGTCACTTCAAGCCCTCTCCTTTTCTATATGGTTTCAAAGGCATACAAAGAATGATAAAGAAAACCATCAGAGGGAAAAGGGAGTGTCCTGCTTACAGTGGGTCACGGTTTGATTTGTTCTCCTTACGTTACTTTCTTTATCCTACCCTCAGACTTTAAAGAGAAAGGAGAAGGAATATGAACATGAGATGGAGCGGCTGGCAAGAGAAAAGATTGCTACCCAGCAGCGACTGGCAGAACTGAAGAACGAGTTGAGCCAATGGATGGACATCTTGGAAATCGATAGAATTATTCGGCAGACAGTTCAGCCAGAGGATGACCAGGCATCTACCTCGACTGCATCAGGTACCATTACCTTCTCCGTGGCCAGTGCCAGATACATACACATTTGATAGTAAAAGCATGTGGAACAGCCAGTTTCCCCCGCTTTTTGCCTCAGATCCCTGAATCTGGTGCCAGGTGATGAAACCTCCATTTGGCATCACGAAAGCTTTTCACTAAGCCATCCCCCATTTGGGCTTTGTAACAGGACCTAATGAGTTGCAGCATGTTAGCCTGGTCTGCACTTTTTAAATTATTCTTCCCAGCACAGTTCAACACTATCAGCAAAACTGCTTTCACTGCCAAGTGGGTGCATCCACATTATTTTGCTTAAAACCTCTGTTGCATTTACGGGGGGGTTTCCAAAGCAACAGCAGCCGTGTTTTGTAAATGATGCTGGAGGATTCAGATGTGGTTCTGGGACACGCTTCCCCATTCTGGGGTTGAAGGGTTGTATCATGCATGCAAGCCTGCCATCTGGTTTGTAATTGTGTTAAAGTGCATTAGGTATTTCAAGCCTCTCCAGGAGGAATCTGGAAATTGAAATAAATAGGACTTTTTCAGGCACATTAACAGGTAGGTAATCTTCACAAAGCCAGGCTTGCATGGTACATCCAAGTCCTGTGTTTGGAAGTTGGAGTCAGCACTTGGGTGTGAAGCAAACTGGCCTGGTGATAAGAGCCAGACGACCTGAGTTCTGGTGCGCTGGACAAGCTACTTAGGCCCAAATTCTAAAACCCGTCCTCTGATTTTGGGTGCCCGATTTTACCTCCTTGCACCTGGGAGCTCCTGTTGACTTGGGTGGAACTGTGAACAGCACTTCTGTAAACCAAGCAAAAGGTATGTGGTTTGAGTATCCAAAGTCAGAGGACACATTCAAAAATATTTTCCTTAGCTCGTTGCTTTGCAATAGTAATTCTTGTCCAGCTTTAGAAGGGGCAGCAATAATTTTGCCTGAAAAGTGCTAGGTAAGTACACGATACTGCTGTTTATATGTGCTGGTTTGTACATTAGGCTTGCAATTTAAGCATCCTCCTGAGACTTAGAACAATTCAGCTCCCTGCCTTCCAAACTCAGTTCTTATGACACACATCCCTGCTTGTTAGAACTGACTGGCTCTGGGAAGCAGATGTAGGGGAAAGGTCCCGCTATGTAGGAAAAAGTCTTTAGAAGAGAGCAGGATAGAGGAAGAAATCACCGGAGCACTGGAACAGTTCAGTGAACTTTAACACTGGCTGAGAAGGACCTGTAGTGAAGATTAAATGATTCCTATGGAAGCAAAGCCTTTTCACACACACCATTCCCTTCGACAAATGTATCAGTAAGAGGGGCCCTCTTTTGGCCTTACTTCCAGTCTGCTGTATGAAGAGTAGACAGTTCATGGATGTGACATGCTTTTGCAGAGATCTGTGGGGATAAACAGCCTGTAATAATATGTAACAGTTCCTTCAAAGAGATGAGCAATCCACTCAAGACACTGCATGCGGGTGATACAGCAGCAGCCAGAAGGGAGAACCTGAATTTGCCAATTGTGTTTTGGTCCTTGTATTATCACCATAATATCTAAGCATCAACAGACTTAGAAGTGAGACTGATGGAAATTAGGAGTGAAATGCAATGAAAGGAAGTGTCACCCTACATCTCTTCCACTAAAATCTGCAGGGAAGGATCTCTTAAAGCAACCCAGCATAAGAGTAAAAGCAGGGTGTAGGAAAGGAAAAGCTCTTCCCTGGTTTCCTCAAGCTTCTGCATCTTCTAAGATATTCCAGCACTGTGGCATGGCTGTTTTTAGAACAAGCAAGGCAAGTCAAGGTCCTGGTTTCAGGGGGGTAACCACTTTTCTGCACTGACTGAGCAATTCGGTGATTAGACCAGTTTCCCCTATTCCAAAACCAGAATGGGGTGAGGCAGTCTCATTGCCTTATTTCCCCATCACTGTTTCCTTCCTAATCTGAGTGGAAGGGAAGGTGCCACCCACAGAATGACTTGGCAGGAAAGTCACTAGTTCCAGTTAGTAAGGTCTCTTTATACCAAAAAAAGTTTGTCAATGTAGGATTTGCCCCAGTTCTGTTAACTCTAGGGTGTGTAGCCCTGACTTCCTTTTCTTTCCCAAGCATCCTCTCCCTGGGTATCTGAAGTTGAAATGTTCATCCTTTGCAAACTGAGAACCAAGTACTGTCCTTGTCCCCCGTCAACAGATTCCTTCACTCACTTGACATCTTTATGGCATCACTCTTCCTTGGTGCTTCTCAAAGGCAGGTTTTGCACTGCTGTACAACCCCTCCTTTGGGAACTGGGCTCTGAGTGGGTTGGGGGAGCTGCTGATTGCCAGCATTGTGTAGGCTGCTGGCTTGTTTCCCCACCCTCAGTTAGGAAGGACTGACCCTCTCCAGGCCCTCTTTTGGACCCGTCCCTCAGAGCACAGTCTGTTTAATTCAATTGAAGACTCATGAGGTAACACAGCACAAAAGTACTCCCTTCACCAGTGCAAGGCTTCTGAGGACCAGGATCACTGCCCTTCCCTGCCCCAGTTGAGCTCTCGTGGTTCTTGGTAGGCACTGCTTGACTCCTTTCCTGCTGGGTCTGCTAATCAGATAGGACTGGCTGACCCCACACCTTTTCAGGGAGCAGACCAACCTGTTACAGGTTGGTGAGGCCTCTATTAGAAAAGGGAGGCATTGAATTTGGCTGTTCAGCACCTTCACACTTTAAATCGGTGACTGTCTTGCTGATTATAATCCATTCCTCCCTTTTGTGCGAACCTGGTTGGTCGGATTCAGCCTCTGCATTCTCTTTACCGGAGCTTCTTCCTTTCGTTTTTTCCAGAAGGTGAAGACAACATTGATGAAGACATGGAAGATGACAGGCCAGTGAACTCATTACCAAAACTAACCCAGCGCCAGCACCCCGAGCTCCTGAAAGCCGTCCCTTCAAATGCTGCTTCACATCACCCAGCGGTTTTGCCTCAGCACCTGTCTATACAGCAGAAACAAACCCCACCCCATGCGCAACCTCCCATCCAGACCCAGGCACTGGTCCAGCCGCAGGCGATTGTCCCTGCACAGACTCACATCGTGGCGGCCTCAACAGTGCAATCGACTGTTATCGCCCACACGGCCACCACCCATGCTTCAGTCATACAGACTGTCAACCATGTGATTCAGGGTCCACAGACCAAGCACATTGCTCACATTGCACCTTCCACGTCCAGCCCTGTACAACTTACCACTGCTGCTCAGCCTATTGGCCACATCACTGTGCACCCGGCTACCATAAATCACATGACCCACCTTGGCCAGCAGTTACCCATATATCCTCAACCCGTGGCTGTCAGCCAACCGGTTGTGAGTCATATCGCTCACACTATTTCTCACCAGCAAGTAAATGGAACCACAAACCTAGGCCAGCAAGCAGTGATGACCAAGCCTGCTGTAGGAACCCAAGTTGTCCACCATCAACAGTTAGTTGGGCAAACAGTCCTAAACCCGGTAACTATGGTCACCATGCCGTCATTCCCAGTGAGCACACTGAAGCTGGCCTAGAGCAGGAAGCCCTTTGGTAAAAGTCTTTGGCGGGCAGCCTGTCCCGAAACTCCATACATTCCAACCACGTCTGATTCCAAGGAAGAGAAGTGCAGAAACTCTGTGAAAACAGGAAGAGAAACACACATGAGGTTGGGAGTGTCACGTCCATCTTTAACCCTTCAGTATCCAACCTGGCAGTGGTAATGAAAAACAGGGCTTCTCTGCACTTGAATTTTGCTAATCAGAGAAAACTTTAATGACAGTTGTTCATGGTGATTTTTTTTTCCTTTTATGTGTAATCAGTGAAATATGAATATGATGTTCTTAAGACTTTAATTTTCCCCTTACATGTGTTGCTTCTTTGTAGAATAAAAAAAAATGCTGATCTCATTACTAAGACACTGCGTAGAATGATAAAAAAGTAATAGAAGTCTATATTTATATGTATGTATGTATATATATGTACCTGCTCATAGCTACATATATGTGTATATACATATATATATATATATATATATATATATATATATATATATATGAAAAAATATAACATTGAAGAAGGCTTCTGGTAAGGATGATTGTTTGCTGGATTATTAGACAACTTCAAATTCATTTTTGGAGGAAGAAGGCAGAGTGTCCTCTTTAAACAAGGAACGTTAAAGACAGATGGTTTGGTGGACCAGGGTACAAATAAATGATACTAACAAATATAGTAAACAATGTTAAAGGTGTTTCCCTTCAGCATATTACATTTCAAAAAACCATCTAAGATCACTGTGACTTGTTATGGCATTTTAAGGAAATTCTCTGTCCTGTCTAATAAAAGGAAAAAGAATACACAACTGGACTTCATTTGTTGGAATTTCATAAATGACTCGATTTTAGTTACGTTGAAATAAGACTTTTTTTTTTATTTCAACAGTTTAAAATATGTATTGTTTCAATTTTTTTTTTTTGCTAACGCAATAATTGATTTTGCAGAACTCTCTCTGCACAGCTCTATTTCAGGATTCCTCACACCAGTTCCATTTCCTAAAAGCATTTTGACTGAGGCAGTGATTTCAAGCTCACAGCTTTGCAATATAGTTCACTGGTCTGGTGGAATGGAACCTGGGACAAGGAAGCTGATGGAAAATAAGTTGATTTTTTTTTTTTCCTTCTTGAACTGACTACGTTTTAGTGCAGGATAGCGAACGGATTAGAAAAGGGATAAATGCGCATGTGGAATGCTCCGAAGCTCGAGTGGTTTTGAGAGCTTTTTCTTTAAAAAAAAAAAAAAAGAGAAATGAAATTTAGTTTTGTATAGGATAACAGTATATTCCATTAAATCAGTATATATAACCTCACAGTGTGTCTTTACACAATACAGTGAAACCTGCACTAAAGAGCAACCCTCTCTTATCTTAAGTCACCATCTTCTGTTCCATCTTTTTTGATGGCTGTGTCTGATCCTACCAAGTTCTCATTGCCTTTGGTGATGCAAGGATTTTCGGCTGGTTCTCGCCAGACCCTTGGGAGGTTGTTTAAGACACGTTTCATTGTTTATTGTTTGAATCTTCTGTTCCTTATCCCATTTCTCCATGTTGTATTACAACTAATGTTCTCCTTTTTCCACTCTTTGATCCTGTAATCCTAACACAGGCAAAACTCCCACTGCAGCCAGTGGAAATTTTGCTTGGGTCAGGACAAGAGGATGGTCCATATGCTAGCATTCGCCACTCCATGCATGTTACTGGCTCGAAGCAGTTAATAGCAGGCAGTAAAACTGCAGTAAGGCCAAGTTCCTCTAGAAACGACTCCAACCCAGTTTAGACTGTAAGGGGCTTGTCGACTAGTTGTGGTTTCTGCAGAGTTGCAGGACAACCTTCAGCCTCCTGACCACTGTACGGTTTGAATCTGTTTCTGAGTAGAGATTTTCTGTAGGAGACATCTTTTTGTCCATACTTGCTCAGAACTCCCACTGACTTCAGTGTAAGGACTGCTAGAGTTGACTTTCTAGCGGCATAATACTCTCAACAGTACAGTTGGATAGGTTTGATTGAAAAATCTAGCCAATTTTTGGTCTTGTCCACTTTTACCCTTGAAACTTAAGAGGCAGGAGTTGCTGCCAGTAGGGTCCAGAACAGTTTCCCTTGCCAGTGTAGACAAGGGTATTTCTCCTAAGAATTGTGTTAGACCCGTGTTTATAAAACTAAGCCTGAAGTGAGGGGCTGTCTAGAGCACAATCAGTAGGGAACAAAAATCTGTTTGCACTTGCATGGGAAATGGTGTTCACTCCAGCCTGTGTTGCTAGCACAGTTTCCATCGCATAGTGGACAGATCTTAAAGTGAATTATTCCCTATCCCCAAAGCACCTTTAAACAAATTTATTCCCTTTCACTTCTAATGCACTGTTAGCATTGTAGAGAAAACAGATTTGCTACAGGTTTATTTTCTCTTTTACAAATCCAGGGGTTTTCTCAATAAGGTTGTGTTTTTTTTTATGTGAGCTGGAGCCTTGATTGACCTCAGTGGAGATCAGAGCTACATGGCAGGAGAGCTGCTGTTCATCAGAGATGCTTGAAAGCACTGGATCATTGTGGCAGAGTTGTCTGCCTTTTTAGGAGTAACTGCCTAACTTCATATCCTGCATATGGGGTGAACATAGAAAAGAGCTTTTGCTGTTTTCATCTTGTGCATCCCCAAAGGATAACAAAGGCAAACTGGAGAGCCCCATCTGAAAAAGCGTTTCCCTTTTCAAAAGACAGAAAACTCGGATCTGGGACCCCAAACTCATTTGCCTCTAGTTATGATGATGGCATATACAAATGGCTGGCTAGGGACCTATGGAGGTACCGCATGCCATCAGCGATTGCTGAAGGCAATGGGATTTGAAGGCACCAGCACCCAACTGGGGTAGCCTCATAGTTACACGTTTTGCAGAAAATGGCAGTAATTGCACATGCAAGTTTTACTGCTCTTTCACATGCCTTTTTGCTTGTGGACCTACTCCTCCTTTGCTGAGAAATTTGGCTCCAGGTGGTGTCCAGAGAGTCTTTCTTTTCAGAGGCCCTGGATGACTAAGACTGAAGTAGATACAGATACTCCTAAAAACGTCGGCCACTTTTCTACAATATTTTCTAAAGGAAAAGTGTAGACAGTGCAGAACTCCCTGTTTCATTTGACGCTGGGGAGGGAACGTCCTTGTGAGTTCTTCAGTCCTTTATGGTACAGACGCATCTTCTTGCTGACCGCAGAGTCTTCTTCTCCTCCTGTGTCCAAATTCAAATATAAATGGTGCCATTGAGGATGGTAACAGGATGGATCTTCTGTGTGAAACCTCCTTCACTGATGTTAATACGCTCCAGCACAAGAAAGGCTCCTTCCACTTGGCCAGGCTTCAGCCAGTCTGTTAGCCTAGAAATCTTGGACCATCCCTTTTCTAACTGATGTTCTCCAAAGTGATCAAAGATACTATTTTTTTTTTTTTTTTTAAATCATCAAACTTCTTCCTGTTCTATGGGGGAAAAAAAACCCAGACCACAAGTCTTCTCTCCTCACCTCTGTCATTCCTATTAAGAAACTTCAGATTTATTCTAATGCTTCTTAGAAATCATGTTCAGTACTGTATAACAAGGGGCACTTTAGAAATGTCTCTCCTCCTTTGATATGTGTGTTTTCCCTATGGAGAAAGCTATATATATAAATATATATATAAATATATATATATATCTGTACACTTTGGGATACAGAAGATCAATTTGTCCCAAAAAAAAAAAATCAATAAATATGAAGTTTACAAGAAACCTCTTCTGTTGTTGAATAATATTAGTTACTGGTAATCCTACCACAGAGAAGATAGCCAAAATGGGTTTCCTGGGTAGTACTTTCGAGCAGACTGTCGCTGTCATTTAGGGCCTGCTTCAAAGCTCATGTTAGCTGGTAAAAACACTTTAATTGATTGCAGTGAGCTTTGAATTGGGCATTTAAATTGCTGTGTTTCTGGACTTTGCAGGGTGTATGTTAGCCTTGGTTCATATCTACCACTATCTGCAGTGTAGGATATTCCCCGAGGCTTGGTCTACACTTGAACGTTTCCTCAGCATAGCTGCGTTGGTTAGAAATGTGGGAAAAAACACACCACAACTGTTATGGCTCTGCCCACAGGAACTGTAGTGTGGCTGTAGTTATGCCAGCAAAAAGTCATTTTTGATCCATGGTGTATTTCTGTTTGGTGACCTGGTTTAAACTATACTGGGAAAAGAGTTCTTGCCAGTATAAGGTGCATCTCCACTGGGCAGGTGTGCTGACATAGCTTTGCTGGATTAGCTGTGCTCACGGTTCCTGTTTAAGTGCAGGTGCCCCCCTAGGTAAGCTACCAAGAACAAACAGTCTGAATGTCAGTCATTTCCAGTCCCTTACTGCAAGCTAATTTCTAAAAGTAACCTGCTGGATAAACTGCATCTCATTGTAAACAATTAGGAATAAAATCAAACTAGGTCTTTAAAAAGCATACTTTTCAACAAGAAGCTCTTTTAGATGACCCTTTAAATATGAGGCATGGTCCTGACCTCCCCTAGATGTAAATGGAAAGTAATTTCCTAGATGTCAATGGAGTTACATCAACATGAGATTAGACTCTTGTTCAGGAAGCCAAAATTTCTATCACCCAATATAGTGTCTCATGTTTAAAGGAGATCAGGCTGTTATTCCCAAATTTCCTTGTGTATGCGTATATGTGGTTTGAAATCATTTTACATCCACTTTGCACACGCATTGCACGGGTCCGAATGGTGACACAAAGTGCAGCATTTTGGAGGATCAAGCCTGTCATCTCTGAGCTTTCTACCCACGTGTATGAAGTAACTAATGTTTTACATCGTGATTCATAACCGGTTAAATACACAGTATGCTTTGGCCAAAGAAATCACTGCGATTGTAGCTACTTTCTGCTTTTCATACCCCACAGATTGCAGAGGATCTTTAAATCCAGTCAAAGCAGAGTTTCTAATTTTTAAAGAAATGCAGACCAATCACATATATTAATAGGTAATAATAATGAACTTTTAACTGATGTCAAACAAAAAAAGAGGGTAGTTGGTGGGATTCTTAAAAAATCCTAAATCTCTTGGGTCTTTTTGAAAATCCTGTCCAGGATACACAAATATCGTGGTATGTGCTGGGGAACTGTGTTGACTGCAAAGTATCTTCCATATGAAAATCAATGGCATTGAGTCAGTCTACTGGGAATGAGGAATTACTACTGGGGGAATTAGGCCCTGGATAGAAAAGCTTTCCTCATCAGTTTATAAATGCAGAGTTCATGATCTGAGCTAATGCATTCAGATAGCTCTTGGCCATTGAGGGCCAGGTCCTGAAGTCTTGACTCATACTTTTCTCAGGCTAAACTTGTATTGATCTCCCTAAAGACTGAGGAAAGACTTCAACATTTAGGCTCTAATCCTGCAAGTGATGGAGGACAGACAGCATGCTGCATCCAGGTGGAGTTGGGCTCTGCTTGAGTGCAGCTGTCTACCTGTGCATTGTCTTTTGCACAGGCAGGGCTTCAGTCCTCTCTACAATTCGGATTGGAGTATGTCTGATGAGTGCAACTTTTACATGCATCAAAGTTTCCAAAGTTGAAAATCTTTTGCAACCTTCACCACTGCCAAAAATTAAGAGAACTTATTTTATACAAGGCTAAAACAGGCCACGTGCTTTACCTTTTATCTTTAATAAGTTGTTCTTTCCACTTGTGTTTCATCTGCAAGTAGAGCAAGTGAAGGAATCTTAATTATTAACATTTGGCAAAGCAGGGGGCTGGTTGATGTCGAACAGATTAGGTAGCTTTGAAAGCTAGTTTTGACCAAAAAAAGTTTCCTGTACATTTTGTTATAATAAAAAAATGAAGATAATCATTACTAACATTTTTATGAAGACTGCCCATAACAAAGGACTCGCAAACAGCATTTGAGCTTCCCAATCAAGGAAAACGCCCCCAAAGTGGTTAAGATGAAGCTTTGTTTCTGGGCTAGGAAATTACTTGCTTAATTGGAATAATCCTTCACTTTTCTGTGTCTGGCAGAGTATGTGAGAAAATCCTCTCTTTGCTCAGCCGCTGGCCATTTCATTTCCCCGTAAAAGATGGAGTGCACATCCGAGGCAATAACCCTGAGCAGGGGTCAGTGCATGTGCAGCTGGGAGGGGCGTTATTGAGGTCAGATTCCCATGCAGGTTCCCAGCTGTTCTTTTAAATCCCTCCCTCTGTGTGCATACAAAACATTCGGATCCAGAAATTGTGCATTTTCTATTGTGGCCCCTGTCCTCCATCCTAAGAGCATCCAAAATGCCTACTGGTGGCATTGGGGAGCGTGGAGCACAAAGGGTACAGGGTACATTAAAAATTGTAAGGGATGCCTCCAGAGTTGTTACAATTAGGGCAATCCTTTGATTTGGGATTACAGTGTAGAGGGGGGAAAAGACTGGCTATATATCTGCATACTCTGTGTGTGTGTGTGTGTGTGTCGCTATACCTAAGTAGCGGTGCCAGGGGTGATTGTGTGTGCCCATATAGTGCATGTGTGTGTCTGTGGAACAGTGCGTGGTAGGACTAAACCAAAATCTCAGCTATAAATACCTTCAGACTTTTGGCAAAATCAGATCGTGGCCCACAATTTTGTCACTAGGCATCATTGTGCATCCTTGCATTGTGTGTGTGTGGTGTGTGTGTACACTTGCGTGTTCAAGTTAAATGCTGAATGTCCACAATGAAAAGTTCAGTTCAGTTCAGGTATTATATTCTCTGTGGTAAGACCTTGGTAATGATAATGGAAAATGCTAAATAGAACCACATGCAGCTGTTAGCGGCTGAAGGCCTCCATGTTGCTAGTCCATCATTGAAATCCAAACATCGAAGAGCCTTAAATCTTCCTGGAAGGGAAATACAAATTAGGAAGGAAACCGTGCTCTTCTTGGGCAAAACTGAGTTATTTAGGTGGTGGTTTTGCTTTACAGCTGTCCTGTTGGGGAGGGCAGGGAGAAACCAGTAGCAAATAAATCGCTTCGTTCAGGGGTCAGTCCTGCACCAGTCCAATCAATGGGATTTTTGCTGTTGTAACAGTGAATGCAGGATCACATCTTCATAGCACAGGGAGAAAAAGAGGTTAGTTTTTTACCCACTACAGAGCCCATAGACCTGATACTCCATCTACAGCTGCTTCTGCTCTTTTTTTTTTAACTTGTGTACAATTTATCCAGGTAGGATTGGTAGTTAAACTTACCAACAACCAATTATTATTTAGTTTATTGTCGTGCCAGAAATATAGTAGGTCCAAAGATTAGGCAGGCTGTTGGATTCTAGTGCTGGACTATTTGTCTCTCTTTTTTTTTTAATTAAAAGTGGCCTTCTGTAACAAAAATAAAAAAAAATAATAAAAAAAAAATACAAAATGCCTTTTGAGTGGGTTAGATGGAGGTGAGACTCTCTTGCTGCTTTTGTCAATATTGGTGTGATTGTCTGTATGCACGCCTGTTTATAAACGTATAGAAGTTCAAGCAAAGATTTTATTGTGTCTCCAATTTTTGTATGTAGCCTGTGTCTCTTTTGGACTGATTTGCATCCTGAGTGAATTTTTTGCATTTAAAAAAAAATGTGTGAAAATTGTTTTGGGTGGGGAGGGTGGGAAAAAGGGGGAATTTGAAGACATCACCTTGTGTGTTTGGGGTGGGGTTGGGCGGGTGGGGAGGCCTGGGGAGAAGACTTGATTTGCCTGGTGTGAAAAAAGATGTATTTGGCGTTTGTTTTGTATTTTCCCCTTCCTGCTTTCTGTGATGTGCATTGAAAAGCGTATTGCATAAAGGTAAACATTTCTTAGCTGGGTTGTGAAAGGGCCTGATCCCAGGAGGTGCTCGAAGGTTTCATCCAAAGTCCAAGAAAGTCAAGGAGAGTCTTTCCTTTGGGTTTGGATCAGACCTAAAGGGTCCGGATTCTGCAATCCTTTTCTGTTCAGCAGAGCACGTAAGCAGGTGCTTAGGTCCCATTGACCGTAGTGGGATGCTGAAAAGGGATGGAGTTAATCACATGTATAAATGCTTTGCTGAACTGGGACCCGGATGCCTTAATTCTCTTTAAAGTTGAGTCCAGGTGCTTTGCACCTTTCGAAGCTGCTTAACACCTTTCAGGATGAGGCCCCCAAGCCTTTGACTCCCCTTCTGCGTGAAGAACCAGTTGTCCATTTCAGCTTCTTTTTTTCTAGAAGGACAGTGAAAATATAAAGCAAAGGAAAGAACCCAACATGTTTGACCTCCCTCGTTATCATTTTGAATAGATTAAAATTGGTTCCAAAGCTAAATATTTAATTTTAGATTTTGCCATCTTTAGTCAAAATTTCAGCTGTTAGGAGCAGGCGTTTGGAGTTATGGAAAAGGTCATCTTTTACCAGGGAGTTAGTTTTACTCGTGGCTTTTTTTTTTCTTTTCTGTTTTATAGTCATTAAAAAACATCTAAAAACTTGAATAGCCAACAAGATACCAGCAAAAACACAGCATCATTTGCCACGGTCAGAGGAGTGTCATAGCGAGCAGCATTTCATTTGCAGTTTGCCTTTAGTGTGCTATAAACACGTTGACCCAGGATTAGGATTTCTTCACCAGTTTGCAAACACTTTCAGAAGCCTAATTCTCATTTACCTGCAGGGCTGTTTACACTGCTGATGCAGTATAAAGGGGCCTTAAAGTAATTATGAGTTATATTCATGCCTACTTTAAGATGCCATTACACTGCCAGAGTGGTGTTAAAGAGTTTTATTGTAAATTAATTTGACCTCTTTCCATGGGCTACAAAGTTGCATTTAACCTAACTGGGCATCCTCTTCCAAAGACGCATGATGACTTTCTAGCCCACGTCCGTACCACGTTTTGTCCTCTCCCTGAATACTGAGATGCTTTCCTTCGCGTCCCACGCGTCTCTTGTTCTGAAGGGCTGTCCACTATCAATTCTGTCTGCCAGGTTGCATCACGCAAGACTGTTCAAACCCCAAAAAATCATGGTCATTCCTCCTGATGGGCTCACTCCAGCAAGGTGATGAGTGCATTTGTTGATGGAACAAATCATCTGAATAAAGTTTTGGGAATTGGGCCAAAAAAGTCTCAGAAGAACTGATATGGATGCCTTGCAGACATGCCTTAAGAGCCTAACCCAACTGGACACTAAGCTTGGGCTTAAATGTTAAGTCCGTCCGTACTCCATTGACTTCAATGGAACTGACCCTCTGCTTAAAGTGAAGCATGTGTTTGAGAGTTTTGTTGGATCAGGGTCTATGGTGGGAATGGAAAATCAAAATGATCCCATCCTTAAGTCTTGTGAAGGAACCCTCCCACCTGCCTTTCATCATTTAAGCACCTTTGTGGCTAAAAGTATTTACCTTTATCTGCTCTGAGATCTTTTCATTAGGAATCCTTCTGTGAAAGGCATTGATTCTGAATGCAAAGTTACTTCTGCTGCTTGCCGGCGATTTGGTACCAGGCAACCCTATTTCCTCCTACTGAGCATCACAGGAAAGCCAAACAACCTGAAACCAATCACACTGGGCAAATGCTGTCTTTGTTTACAGTGAGGACTTGTCACTGTGTTATCAATTTATTGAAATATTAAATATTGAAAAACCTAGACTGTAAAGATTTTTATGTGTTTGGATACATCTGCTATGTGAAAAAAAAACTAATTTTGTACATATTGTATTTTTACTATTCAGCTGTATTATATTGGCTCTTCATGCTCCAGAATTTAGGTATCAAACATGAATAATATCCATGTAATAAGCACTTGCCTGAAATAAAATATAAAACGGAAATAAACATGCACTGAAACCTGAAACAGAATTTTGCATCTTCCTCCTCTTGCTTTCCGTATGGGTATTTCAGTGTATTTATCATTTCCCAAAAATAAGGCCCTCTCCTGACTAGAACAAATAGGTGCTATCGGGCGGGCGGCCATTCACATAAGCAAGCACAATTGCCACTAGTGTGAGCCTGCAAGATCAGGTCCTTAAGTATCTGTTTTGTTAAATATCCTTAAATATCGCTCAACCTCACTGACCTCCAGAATTCAGTATTTGCATCGAAGCGTTGTTCAAGTATCAGCGTAAAACACAATGGGAGGAGTCTAGGATCCTCAATCAACAGTTCACGTCAAACACAGTCACCCGCAACCTGCTTCTTAATAAGAGTGACGTTGCCGTAAGTAGAGCTAATGCACCTTCTAGCTAAATGCAGCTTGCTTAATTTGTAGTGGATTTTGATTTCTTTCAGGCCACCGACCACAAGAGCTTTGTCATTGACTTCAGCGGGGTGAGGGATGCAATCCTTGGTCCGTAAGGCATATCCTGTTGAAATTAATTATTGCCATAACGGGGGCCAGTTGTTCCTATTGGGCAGCTAGGCAGCTTTTCTGACTGATGGAAGCAGATTTTTTTGCCTTACAGGTGTGTTACTAAACTCCATCCCTGATGCCACCGCCCTCGTTCAGTATAGACTAGGGGGTTATCACAGACAAATCTCTCCACCTCAGCTGGAGAAACTCTGCTACCAAAATGAAACTGCTGCCAATAGGGTTTCTACCGGCGCATCCCAGCCCTGATGCTGTGAGACGTCCAGCGAGGTCCTGGGCAGTCTTTTCATGATCCTGTGGGGTCACAGCTTCATCATCCAGGAACTGGTGCTAGGGCCGGTGACTGTAATGGGCCAAGAATAATTTACATCCACCGAGGATCAGTCCCATAGATCTCACGTCAGCCTGCCCGGGACTTGGGGTTCGGTCCGGTTACCGAAAAGCAGGAATATTCACCTAAGAGGAATCTTGATGCCCTCTGCTGGGCAGCTGTGGCATCAGAGTGGCAAAACCCCCTGAAATGTTCGAGCGTATGGCTGGCCGCCCAGAGTCAGCAACAGTCTATGGCTTCTGGTAGAAAAGTTAGCAGGATTGAGGTCATAAAAAGGTAGGGGAATGGAAATGTGAGCTGGCAAAGCCCTCCTTTGCTAGATGCAGAGAGGATAAGAGCGTGCATTCAGATGGCCTACGATTTCAGCTTTCTCTCTTGCAGACGCTCAGCTTTCCTGACAGTGCTTTGTTGACATGTCTGAGCATGTGGATGGCTGGAGACACCCACGCACGTTTGCTCTTTCTGCGGTATCCCAGCTCCACGCTCCTGTGCGTTTGAAAGGGTGGACCACTCCAGGAAATGCCGGGGGCATCGTCTCCTGGGTCCCCGCTGTGGACGCTGATGGATGAGCAGAGTGCAGGTCTGTGCTTAATCTTCCAGCCCCTTCTCCAGTGAGGGAAGAGGAACTTCAGCCTTTGCAAGTCTTGGCGCCTCTGCTGGGAAAGCTGCCTGTCAGGGGCCACTTGTGCTGGTCAGCTTCGTGAACTGGAAGGGACCAGCAAGAAATAATTTAAGGCCATTAAATTCATCTCACCCATTTCATTCAACTGGAACCAGCCTCAGCTTCGCTCCTTGCTGGGCTGAGCTGGATTCAGATGACGTATTGCAAGGGCCGAGGTTCTGCAAAACAGTCGCGGCCGGTGTCCGTAGGTAGGGAAATAGCCCGAACTGAAAGGGGAAGGGTTTGTTTTTGTCCACAGGAGGAAGCAAGAGCTGGATGCCGGCTGTTACTGCGTGCCAGCATGGGCAGGGGTCAGCACACGTGGAGCAGGATGGATGTCTGCGAGGAGTGGCGTTCTCCAGGGAGATCTGGTAGTGGCAGAAGGGACACGTGCCAAGCTGTGCCTTCAAGAGCTGTTGTGAGATCCAGCATCGACAGTGATGATTGGCGCTTTGTGAGTATTGTACAGGTTGCATTCTCCCTATGGGGACTCCTTAGTAAGACTAACTTACTGCTGAGGGCTTTCCCTTGCTGTGGCCCTTCCCTCTACACCAAGCTGCTAAACCCCAGGGGCTGTCAGCAGCAGAGGCACACTGGAGGCAAATTGGCTGGGACAGGCTGCGTGCTCCTCAACGAGCAACGAGCAGCACCTGCGCAACGAGCAGCACCTGTGTCAACTGCCAGAGCCCGCCTGCCTTGGAGCAGCATGGTGGGAAGAAAGGAGTCTGAGTGGGGCTGAGAGGAGGGGAAAACTGTGTTGTAAGCTCCTCTTGGGCTTTCCTTCAGTGGATTAAGGAATGAAATTACTTCCCAGCTCTCACCTTCCCTTCCTGGATCGTGTGGATTGATCTGTTCTCCAAGGATTATTTTGGGCAATTCTGCTCTGCTCCACTCCACTTTGCAAAGGCACCCTGGGGATCGCGGCAGGACAACAGAGATGGTGAAGAGACTGCTGGTAAGTCCCACACTTCACTTATGGCTTTATTTTTGAGACTGCTAGGCCCCTAGCCATGTGCTGTGGTGTGAGGCTGCTAGCCTCTTGGTTCAGCGCGTGCTCGGTTTTTAAATATGTGTGCATCTGCCTGGTTCCAGCGTTTTGCTATCTGTATCCCACAATGGGTAGCTGGGTCACAGTCCTTTGTCCCTTCTTAAACACTGCTCTAAGGAACTGTTTTACCATCAGGGGTTTAATGCTGCAAGCCTATCAGCCATTCGGTGGTTGTCAGCTGTGTAAAACTGTGCGTTTACAACTGCATAGCCCATGGTAGGCAGAGGGCATGGCCCGGGCTGGCACTCTTTAGAGGTGCTATGCACTCCTACTCTAGCACGTGTAGTCGGAGGCTTTGCTTTGCAGGCTCGACGGGTCCCACCTGCATATGAGTGGGTGAAGTTGTGGGTGTCTGTGCATGGGTCTCCCCAGTGCGACGTGTTGAGTTGAAATGAATGTAGCATTTATTTATTGTCACAAAAGTGAAAATTGTGGAACATGGAGCGGGGAAAGGGTCTGAGGGTCTTATATTCTCCACAACCCTTGTTGCTGTGTGTCTATGGCGGGAGGTGGTGTGCGTTTGAACGGTGACACTGGGGATGTATTTATACTACAGATGCTCCTGTGACTCCAGCTTTATGTAGATGTATCTTAGCAAGTTTAAAACAAGCGTAGCTGCAACAGCGCCTGAAATGTTGCTCTGGTAGACCTGAATGGGCTGTAGGTTGATGGTGGCTGTGCAAGACCAGGTGATCCCTGGCAGGATTGCTGATGTTGATGAAGGTTTGCGTGCTTGCGTAAAGGTCACAACCTGAGACGCTGGGCTGGCAGAGCCGAGCGTCAGGAGGCATAACGCGGTGCGCTGTAAACTGGGCAGACCCAGGCAGCGACCACCTCCTGAGTCGGGTGTGTTGCCTGGAAATAAGAAGCAGCGACCCATTTAGAGCGCGGTGGTGATTGTTTGGACTTCCTCATGCAGGTGACTGGTACTTGAAAGGACCTGAGGCCTGTATGTAAAACAGAGGAGGGCTCTGCTGGCACACGGGGCTGGCTCTGTCGACCTCCCTGGGTGGGCTGTCTTGTTTCAGAAGAAGAGAGCCTTAATCCAAAGTGAAACTATGTAGGTGGCCTGTGGATATGCACATCTGTGGAGCTGAAATACAGCCTCCTGCACAGGAGAGGTACGTGACGCTCTCCATAGCAGGGCCAGAGCCTGTGTTACGCAGCGGGAGGTACGCGGATCTCCTCCTGGGTGATGCTGCAGAGGGCTTTTTGTAGCGTGAAAGCAGAGGGGAAATCACTTGAGCTGGGTCTGGCATGGGAGCCCTCCTCTGTCACCCTGCAGCAGTGACTCATGCTTTGGCTTTTTATGGGATGTGCTATAATCTCTAAAACTCTCTGGCATTTGTCTGTCTTTTTCTGTGTCTCATCCCAAGCAGCTTCATGCTGCAGGTACATGGTACAGGTAGGGCGGGTACTGCCATGTTTCGGGGACAGGTTTGGGCTCTGTTACCTGCTCTTCTACTGACTACTGTCTTACTTGGGGCACGACCCGTGACTGGGGCCTGGGGATCCCTGTCTGTTACCCATGGGTGACTTGCAGGAAGGCAGATGTGTAGTCTGTAAGTACCGTATGATCTGTGGGTGCAGACGATGAACGTGGCAGCCCTCTGCTAATTGCAGCTTAGCTACTGAGGGTCAGGGTGCGGGCAGAGCCCAGCACCCAGAGGAGCAAGGCTTCTGCTGCTGGAGATCCAATACTGGCATGCAGAGTTTCATAGTAAAAGTTTTAACCCCCTCGGTAAGTATAAGCAAGCTGCCTTGCTGAGTTTCTGGCTCCTTCCCTGCCACATCAGTGCTTTCTGTCACCCCAGTTAGCAACTTCAGCCTTAGGAGGGCATATTGGTGTCTTTACAGCTGTAGCCTTTAGATTTGGAGGCGAATCTGCTCTCAAAGGGCTGTGGACAGCAATAAAGTCTAACAGTCCTCCCTTCTGCAGCTTTTGGGGTCAGGCCAGGGCTTGGGTTGCATGGTCAGTGACCTGTAGGAGATGGGTGGGTCTCAGCCCGGTTCCTGGAGGTGTCCATGCTGTCAATAGCATCTCCTGCCCATTCCTCCCTTGGCCCTCCAGCTGCAGGGGCTTTAGACCTCCTGGAAGTCCTCCCCAAGCTCAGTGGTGACACGTAATGAGCCAGAGTTAGCTGGGCTTCACGTAGTGTTGGGAACTGGGACCTGAGCTGTGATCCCGACTGTCGCTCCCCTGCTGTGGACTGTGAGCAAGGCCCCTCGCCAGTCCATGCCTCCGCTCCCTTGCTGTGGGACTGCGATAGTACCTGGGCGCATATGCGCTAAGGAAATTCACTGCCAGGGCACGTCCCGTTTGCGTGACTTGCACCTAGGGAATACAACCTTGTAATTAGCCTTCTCTGGGCTCTCTTAATAGGAAGTAGCAGATTTAGGAGGGATTTTTTTTTTTCCCCCCCCTTCCTCCATGTTAACTAGGCACAAATTCATGTATCCAGCTGCGAACTCTCCAAGACAGACTGCGTTAGCCAAAATAGTTTCTTATTAAGCCGGCACCCTGCAGAGCTAAGGCTGTGACTTCTCGCTGCACATCTGTGGCATTTGCTCGCCTCCCTTACGCCTCTCTGTTTTGGCACTTGCAGCGAACTCCTGCCCTCGTGCATCTCCAGCTGAATCACGGAGCTGTCAGCTTGACTCCTGTCCTGCGTGGGATGAGAGGTTGCAGAAGCTGGGAACAGATTTCCCCCCTGTATTGACCCTTCCCTTGTCCCCGGTGGAACATGGTTCCTAGGAGCAGATGGGAGATAGTGTTAGAAATCCTGGCCCAATGCAGTCCTGCTTACGCTGCTCTAAACTGAGCAGCTCTGCTGCCCTGCCGGCCTGAGTGTGAGAAGGGCTTAGCCCCTCTCTGTCTTGCGGGCTAGCTACGGCAAGCATTATTGAGCAGATCTGTTGCTCAGCCACGTGACTCCTGGAGCTAGAGCTTGAAGGAAACGCGTGCATGAGTGGGAGGAGCTGGCCGTACACCGAGCCCCAGAGCCAGTCAGCAGCCTCGTGACACTTTATGTGACCCACGTGTCC
>NW_005841850.1:4437013-4450510 GCF_000455745.1 Alligator sinensis | reverse complement strand
CAGATGCTCGTAAGGAAAGTCCGTGCGGGAGCAGAAGACACGCTGACCACGTGGGCTTGGCCGGAAAAGAGCTCTGGCTCCACAACATCTGTCCACCACACGTGCTTTTCAGACGCTGCCTGGCTTTCAGCCGGGCGCGAGTCTGTGCAGGTGCAGTTGTCCTGTGCCCTCGGCTTCCTTCCTAAGAGCAGAGACGAATCGAAAGTGCAAAGTCACGGGTGCGACTGGCTGCAGCTGCAAAACAGCCCCGTTGCCCCTGTTCCACGCACCTGCCTGCGCGCACCACCTGGGCTGAAAATCGCTCCTGCTGGGAAGAGCAGAGGCACCGACGTCCCCTCCAGACCAGTCCCTGTTTCACGTGAGAGTAAAACCAGGAAGCTCATGGGCCAGGGCAGTGACGAGCTGTTTGCTGCCTCCAAGTTGGATCTGTGCATGCTTGAACTGGACCCGGGGGAGGGGGGGTATGTCCCCATGAGGCTGGGATTTGCCAAAGGGGAGACCCCATGATTTAAGCACATGAATCCCGCTGAATAAATTGCTTGGGCTCTTTGGGCAATCCAAGCCCTCGAGTTTTCCTTTGGAAGCAGCCGAGGTCAAGGTTTTGCTTTCTAAAGGCCTGGTTCGAACTCCTTCCCTCGGGAGAGAGCACAGCACAAAGGTGAGCAGGAGCCTGCTTTCATTCTGAATCTCTCTGCTAAGGCTACAGACGGACGTTGCGTTTGTCCTGGGATATGCCAGTTTATCCTGGGGCAAAGTGCAATTGTTCAGGCACCCATGTCCTTTGTCCTGGGATAAATCACAAAAAAGTTCACAGGATAAAAAGGACAGTACTAACAGCTTATCCCGGGACACTGAGACACGTGCCTGATCAGTTATCCTGGGATTGCACCATTGAATCAATGGCAAAAAAGCAGCAGTGCATTCAGCCACTCGTTAAGCCCTGATTAGGAGGGCACTGTGTGGGCACACAAGTCCCAGGACAAGCACGGGCACAGCTTGTCCAGAGAGAAATGCAAAAGTCTGTTCATAGCCTGAGAGAGAGAGCCTGCCTCTGGCCGGGTCTCTGCCCAAGTGTAGTGCAGCACGGGGTCCGCACTGATGAGCTACAGGCCCAGTGGGGATCGAAGCCCAGAGATGGGACCTTGGGGTGGCTCGTGATCAGCTGTTTGCGGGCTCCAAATATTTAAGGGAAGAGGATTGTGCCGCTCCTTCTTGGTCAGGTTCCCAATTCATTGCCTTGCTCCACAAAGCTGGACGCAGACGGCACTCAAAGGAGCCCACATTGCATGGGAGGACCCGGAGATGGACGTGAACGAGCATTGGCTTGAGGAGGCAAGAAGTGGCGTGGCTGCCATTCAGGCCAAGGTAACACGCGTCTGCTTTCCCAGCCACCTTCCTCCCAAGCTGCCTCCCTGGCGTGTGCCTCCGGTTTTCTTCCTTCCCCCGGGGCGGGAGCCGGGCCTGCCCTCGGTTGTCCTGCAACGGGGCTGCTCTCGCGCTCCGTTTTGGGCCCTCCCCTTCCAAACCATCTCGCTGATCCCCTTTCGCGCCTCTCGACCGTAAACCGTAGAGATTTCGGGTCGCGGAACGAGGGTCGGCCGATCGCAGGCAGCATCTGGGCTGGAAACAGGTCGCCGTTGACTGACTGGGGTTCTGCTAAGAACGGGGCAGGATTTGTTTGCCGGAGGCAGCTGCTGGCTGCCTGCCGCCGCCTCGCCGTCATCCTGCTGTAAAAAGCAGCCTGGAATTTTAACCGGTTCCAGAGGGTATCTGCATCCCTCGAACGCCGGCATCCCGGGGGCATCCGAGCCCGGGCTCCTAGCCAGCCTGGGGCTGCTCGCGCTTGAGGCCGCACCAAGCACGTCCGAACACTGGGATGGGCAAAGGCCAAGTGCGAATGGACTGGCTTGCATACATCTCTGCACGGAGCGGTAGCAGGACTAGGCTGGATCCTGGCCGTTCTCCTTCACACGGGGTGCAGGAGCAGGCCGGGCTTGTGGCTGGAGCACCGGCTCCTCTCCCAGCGCTGCTTCACGCCTGCTGCTGACCGTGGAGAAGCCGCTCAGCTGCTGCATCCCCGAAGCTGGGGGCTGAGGGAGGGAGGTCGTGGCTTCGACAGCGCTTGCTGTGCCTGGAGCAGGGGCCGGGGCCAGATGCCCTCCAGCCCCAGGGGTTTTTCTATATCGCCCTCGTGAAGCCCCAGTGCCCGGGACTCGCTTCTGCAGTACAACGAAGCGGGCGGCTTCCCCTCCGGGAGCAGGTGGGGGGTGAGGCTGGAGCAGTAGCATCCGGATCCATGTTTGAGCTTCCCCCGAGGAGGCCTGCTTTGTCTTCTCTGGATGGACTCGAGCGGGAGGCGTCCAGCTCCAATTTCCATCTGGATTTTGTTCAAGTTTGTGGGAATCGGAGGCGGGAGCAGCATTCCCAGATCCCTCTCGTGGGAGGAGGGGAAGGGTCATGTGAGCGGGTGGCCGGGTGTTACGTTTCTGCCAGCGCACCGAGTTATTCACCCGGCCGGGGGAGACGGCTCAGCTTCGCATTTACCGGGATCCCGCAGCATCGGCCGTCCCCGGATGCCCCTTCCGGCCCTGCCTTCGCGCCTGACACTTGAGCTGCTACAGCAGTTCCCTCTACCCCGCGTGTTTTCCCATCTCAACCAAAGGCCGTTGGCTGAGCCGTGGTTGCCCTGTCATAGTATCATGGTGCTTAGGGTCAGAAGGGACCTAAACAGGTCATCGGGTCCGAGCCCCTGGCCCAGGCAGGAACGAGTGCTGGGGTCATAACACCCCAGCCAAATATCTATCCAGCCTCCTCCTGGAAGACCCCCAAGGTAGGAGATAATGGTGATAATACTTACTGTTTTCCACCCCCTTGTTAGCCCAGGATGTTGCTGGGACTGGATTTAGTTAATGCAATGCTGTTTCATAAGCAAGGTAGGCCAATATATGCTCCCACCAGTAGCTATGCCCAGTGCTCTCGACACCAATAATGTTGCTCATCAAATAAATTGCAGCCTAATCGCTCTCCTCTCCAAACTGCTGCCTTCCCTCCCCGGACTGCACGATGTGGGCACAAGCTCCGTGAGCGCAGATGAACTTTCTGTGGTATGCGTAGGAGGGAAAGCAAGCAGACTAAATGCTGTCCCTCTTCTAATGTAGCCAGCTGAACAGTGTTGGATGCCAGGAGCCACGTGGCTTGTGCGGATGCCGAGCTGGTGATCGCTGGTTTTCTTATTACATTAAGATCATGCAGGAAACTCGATGCCATGACAGGTGACCGACCGCAGAGCACTTGGAGAGCTTCTTTTAGAAAACACCTTTGCTTTTTACCCACCTCTAAGTGCTGCACGGTAGGCCCTGGTAGAGGCCACGGTGGCAGGCAGGGACTCTCCTGTAGGACGGGCTTTAGGGAAAATGCAGTTTGAAGCGAGTCTTGTGCCATCCTGATGACGGTGCTGCGAAAAGGCATGGGCTTGTTAAGTGAGATGGTAGAATTATTGTCTCGTATGGGAAGACCAAAGCCTAATGTTGTATTCCTGGGTGGCTGGGGTTTGGCTAAAAGCTCCCGACGCCCCAGTGCCCGGGACTCGCTTCTGCAGTACAACGAAGCTGGCGGCTTCCCCTCCGGGAGCAGGTGGGGGGTGAGGCTGGAGCAGTAGCATCCGGATCCATGTTTGAGCTTCCCCCGAGGAGGCCTGCTTTGTCTTCTCTGGATGGACTCGAGCGGGAGGCGTCCAGCTCCAATTTCCATCTGGATTTTGTTCAAGTTTGTGGGAATCGGAGGCGGGAGCAGCATTCCCAGATCCCTCTCGTGGGAGGAGGGGAAGGGTCATGTGAGCGGGTGGCCGGGTGTTACGTTTCTGCCAGCGCACCGAGTTATTCACCCGGCCGGGGGAGACGGCTCAGCTTCGCATTTACCGGGATCCCGCAGCATCGGCCGTCCCCGGATGCCCCTTCCGGCCCTGCCTTCGCGCCTGACACTTGAGCTGCTACAGCAGTTCCCTCTACCCCGCGTGTTTTCCCATCTCAACCAAAGGCCGTTGGCTGAGCCGTGGTTGCCCTGTCATAGTATCATGGTGCTTAGGGTCAGAAGGGACCTAAACAGGTCATCGGGTCCGAGCCCCTGGCCCAGGCAGGAACGAGTGCTGGGGTCATAACACCCCAGCCAAATATCTATCCAGCCTCCTCCTGGAAGACCCCCAAGGTAGGAGATAATGGTGATAATACTTACTGTTTTCCACCCCCTTGTTAGCCCAGGATGTTGCTGGGACTGGATTTAGTTAATGCAATGCTGTTTCATAAGCAAGGTAGGCCAATATATGCTCCCACCAGTAGCTATGCCCAGTGCTCTCGACACCAATAATGTTGCTCATCAAATAAATTGCAGCCTAATCGCTCTCCTCTCCAAACTGCTGCCTTCCCTCCCCGGACTGCACGATGTGGGCACAAGCTCCGTGAGCGCAGATGAACTTTCTGTGGTATGCGTAGGAGGGAAAGCAAGCAGACTAAATGCTGTCCCTCTTCTAATGTAGCCAGCTGAACAGTGTTGGATGCCAGGAGCCACGTGGCTTGTGCGGATGCCGAGCTGGTGATCGCTGGTTTTCTTATTACATTAAGATCATGCAGGAAACTCGATGCCATGACAGGTGACCGACCGCAGAGCACTTGGAGAGCTTCTTTTAGAAAACACCTTTGCTTTTTACCCACCTCTAAGTGCTGCACGGTAGGCCCTGGTAGAGGCCACGGTGGCAGGCAGGGACTCTCCTGTAGGACGGGCTTTAGGGAAAATGCAGTTTGAAGCGAGTCTTGTGCCATCCTGATGACGGTGCTGCGAAAAGGCATGGGCTTGTTAAGTGAGATGGTAGAATTATTGTCTCGTATGGGAAGACCAAAGCCTAATGTTGTATTCCTGGGTGGCTGGGGTTTGGCTAAAAGCCTGAGTGAGTGATGGAGAGTCTTGTTTCTAGGCCTGCCTAGAACTGATTTCTGCTGTGCCCCAGTGGTGGAAGCAGGATTGCTAAGGCACAAATGCTTCAGAAATAACACGTGTCGATATTACTACTGCAGTCTTCTTACCTCTTAGGCCACAGATGCCTTCCTATTTCTTTTTTTCTTTTTGTTTTTAAGGATGCTGTCCCCAACAAAACTGTGGTTGTCTCTAGTTGCATAATGCACATCTAGTCTAACATTGCCTGCAGCCTTTTAGCTTATCTGAACAAAAAATGGGGGAAAAAGAGAAGCTTTTGAAGGCTCTTACGTGTGACTTGAGGCCTGTTGTGTGCCAGGCTTTGTATCTAAAGTTCTTGGTTTTGTGCAATTGGGTGGGTAGATCTCACTTAAAAATAAGTGCCCCAGCCTAAGCGCTTTGATACCTAGGGCTGCATTATGGTAAAGACAGAGACAGGAGGAACAACAGAATATTATTTGGCCTAAAGATGAAAAATCAATTCTAATCGTTTGCATTCTAGGAAAGGGTAATCGTTTTTGCTGGTAGCTCCTCTCCGAGCCTTTGTTTGATTTGAGGGCATCACCTAGCGGTGGAGCCTGGGATAATGCTCCGCAGCTCCTACCTTGTGCCTATCATTAGATCTTCAAGAACTTTCCAAGTATTATCACCATTTTGCAAAGGGGAAACTGAGGCACGGGGCAGTGAAGCGACTAGCCACAGATCAGGCAGGGGGCACAGCTAGGCGTACAGCCCCGGCCCGAGTCGGCCCTTGCAGCCTTGCCCCGGGGCAGCACTTCCGGCGAGACCGGGGAAGCCTCGCTTCGATTCTTACTCCCGTTGTGGAGGTTTGCAAAGTCCCAGCTGCGACGCGGCAGGGGATCGATGTACAACGTGTGGTTCGGAGGTGGGCTGGCAGGGCCGAGCGAGAAATGGTGAACTACTGCGGGTTGCTACCATACGCGGGGGTAGCAGATCTCTGCGGACCACGACAGCTGTCCAGGATGACACCTGCGGCAGTAGCTGTGAATCGGGTCTTGGAAACGGAAAACAGGCCACCATGCACAGCTCCCTGCGCTGTCAGTGGCATGTTCAGAGTCGGGCTGGCTAGGGGGGCACTTCACAGTACCAGGCAGGAAACGCGCACTCTGCTCCACGGGTGAAAACCACCTCGACTGTGTGTGCGGGGAATTCGGTAACATAAACTCGGTTAAGCTCAAGGGATGATTTTTAACCAGTGCTTGGCGTCGCCCGAGCCTGCTGCTTTCCCAGCCCTGGGGAAGGGTGGCTGATGGTTGGGAGCCCGGCGCCTCGCCTCCCGACTGCGCAAGTCGGTCTAATAAAAGCAGTTGCCTCACCGTGCAAATCTCGCTCTTCCCTGGGGTAAATGGCATTAAAACAGGCAGTTAAATTTACTGGGCTTTGCAGACTGGTTGGGAAAGCTCATGGCTTACTTCGAAGTGGTGCCATGAGCATGTTGCTGGAGGGGTAGGGAAACGAGGGCTGGGGAGCACCAAGGTCAGACACAGCGTAGCTCCTGCGTGAGAGTCCGGAAATCCCTGGTGATTTTTTGTCTTTTCTGTCTGTGCTGGAGCTGCCCACTGAGCATTACAGGGCGGCCCAGAGCAGGTGTCCGGGACCTACAAGACGTGTCACGGTGACCTGTGGTACCCAGGAATGAAGAAGCACCTTGTTGTAGGAGATGGTATTGGAGTGACGTTGTAGCTGTGATGGTTCAGGAACTATGTGAGGCACCAGGATTTTTGTGGGTGATGTTTGGGATGAAGTTAGCCAAGCTTTCGAATGCATGCCATTCGACCTAATGGAGAATGAAGGATGCCTTGCATTCAAACACTTGTCTGACTTCACCCGCACCGTGCAGTTGGTCCAGTATTGCCTAGGAAAATCTTTGATGTAGGAAACATTTCTGAAACGTGGTGGGACAGCAGCCCAATGGGGTGCTGTCCTATCTGGCCATAAATGACGTGTGAAGGCTGGACTAGCTTGTGGGAGCAAGGTCAACTGCTAGAGGCTAATGAGCTTGTTTTGCAGCAGAGCTTGCAGAACAATCTGTAGAGATGCAAACGGGAACTAGAAATACAACCAGGATTAGTTTCTTCTTCCAGGCTGGAGGAGGCATGAGGTCAACAGAGGCCTCAAACACTAATAAAAGTGACCCTGGTGACTTGAGCTGTTTGTCAGTAATACGGGCCTCGACCAGCCTGCGGCGCTGCTCAGAGAAGCGGTATGGCAAGACCTTGAACCTCTTACTCCTGCAACAGCCAAGTCCAGGTTCTGCACAACGCTGTGCTTCACGTGGACCTGAGGCATGCAAACTGCGGCACTGCCAGCGCTTGTACCCGACCTGCTATGGGGAAGCTCTTGATTGTCTGCCTCAAGGCATCTGGGTTTGGGGATGGCTGAGGTGGACCAGGCCCAGGTGTCTGTGGCCACGCTGCTCGCTGGTTGTTACGCTGGGGAAGTGTTTTCTCCCAGGTCAGGAGCCTTTTCCCCTTCCCCTGTAGCAAAGGGCATGGATCATTTCTCAGGTAATCAACTCCCAGCTATTGCAGGGCCTTCAGCAACGAGGCTGTAGCTGTTCTTTTCCTTGGGCCCCCAGTTAATCTGAGAGCTGAAATGCTTCTCCAGGCTAGCAAAAATCTTTGGCTTTCAGACAGAGGTAAGTGAGCAAAACGTGGCAGTCGAGGCAGGGTACCGGGCTGGGCGAGCCTGGAGTTCCTCCTGGCTTTCAACTTTTTGAAAGCGGAGAAAAGGGAAACTTCGTGACAGAGGGATCAAGTCAAATGGGAGCCGCAGCAGCGAGACAACCGAAATCCTCCCTCTGTGCACGTAGCCATGGAGTTTATATTTCCCCTGCTATTAAGACTGAATGAATGACTAGCGGGAACTATCCTGTGGGGATGCTTGCAGCTGCCTGTAAGCCATTTCAGGCACCTCTTGCAGTCCTTGCTCCATGTGTGCAAGCACGACTGAGTTATCCTGCCAAAAACATGGCAGCACAGCCTCGGCAAAGCCCGTACCCAGAAACAAACAGGCAGCCTGGACAGCAAACCCGAACCCCGACCCCTCCCTCGCATAGTGGGAGAAGCGAGCCGGTAAGAGACTTGACAGCTCGCTGGACTAACACCAGAGAGTAAAGGGAAGAGGTGCAGGGGAAAGGGCAGGTCTCCTGAGCTCAGTCGTTTTGCTGACCCGCCAGCTCCTGCAGTCTGGCCCTAAAGCTGTTCCCTCTCCCACTGCAAGAAGCCTGCGCGCTGCTCCCCCCTGCGCAGCACCGAGATCTGCCTGGCTGGGGGGCAGACGCATGCGCCTTGTGTCGGGAAGCTTCATCCCCTGTGCATTTACCATCAGCTATTCGGGGAACCTTCCAAATCAATTTGGCGGTGACCTACTTATTCTGAAACCGGCGGCACAGCACAACGGCCGGTGTGGATTATGCGTGGAAACTTAATTGCCTCTCGTGCGCTCTCTTCATACAGAGGCATAAGGTTAGCTGCTCTCTGCTCAGCTTGCGAGATGAATGGGGAGAGGGGAACAGACTGCGTCCAGCTCTCGCAGACGGCCGTGACAGTACGTGTTTATTCATACGTTGCATTGAAAGATAAATAATTCTGAGCAATAAAGAGAAAATAGTCTGCTCCTGGCAAAAATAAATAAGGCAATGCACAATATTCATAAAATACAGGTAATGCAGAATGTTATAATACCAGATACCACCAAGTTTGCAGAGAGTTGTTTTTACATAGTAAAGAGCCGTATCGCGCACTCCAAACAAAACGGTGCCGCCGCTTTTGGTTTTTACGTGGATTCCTCGGTCGGGGTCTGGCAGAGGGCGGGAGCGTTTCACCTCCTGAACGAGCGAACGGACACACAAACGGCAGCTTTTTGAACGAGACCCTCCAGCCACCATGCACTGGTCTAGAAAACAACTGGACACACAACTATAAATAATGATGCGTCGAAACTGCTCGCATGCCAGCAATGCGCATGTGGGTTTGTTTGGTCTGAAGTGTGAGCGCGCCCAAATGGCTACGAAGCGGAGCTTCTCGGGCACCCTCCACTGTTGGGATTTTGGCAGCCAACTGTTGGCTTAGGGTTTTCTCCCTCCCAGTCCAACGCCGCCCCTTTCTGCAGAGGTCTGAACTGGCCGGTGCCTCTTCAACACTGCTGCTTTTGTCCTGTACCTGCAAGGCTCAGCTCTGAAGGCATTTGGCTGCTGCCGTGAGGACCGTGGAATAAATGTCTCCCTAGATCTAGCAAATTCCTGAATGAGGTGTGCCAGCCTGCGCGCACAGGCAGGACGGATGTGACAGTAATGCTACGAGGCAGCCTTGAAATTCAAGGATGCAGCCTTCCCCCAAGAGCATAGATTTGCACGTCCTTTCCCACATCCATCTGCATCTTCCCAGGGCAGCTCGTGGTTTGAGACTTTGGCCTGCTTAACTCACTGCTTCGAGCACTACGGAGACTTGCGCTGCAGCTGCAGAGTCTAAACACTTTCCAGGCCCAAATCCAGCTCGCCTGACTCGGGTCAGTAATCCCACAGCAGGCAGTGAGGCTACGCCTGGGAGGGAGGGGGACTGGCCTTGCAAAGGAACTTTCTTCCCAGCAACTGTTGCCAGTAGCGATGATGATGATAATAAAACTCTACTTTCCCCACCAGTATTGGCACATGGGGCGAGGGGAGGAAAGACTGGGGCAGCGAGCCAGGGGAAAGCTGAGTGAGCCGTGCTGCATCTGCCCCATGCACACGTTTCTACGCAGCCCCTCTCAGTGCTAGTTCCAGACACTTTGGAGAAAGAGGAACGGCCAGAAAGAGCCAGCCAGGGGCTTTCTTGTCTCTTACTACCTTGCTGCTATGTAAGAGTACATCTTGCCTTTCCAAACACGCGCACCCACCTGTGCAAAGGAGACTGTGGTGGGTGACGGCTGCACTGGTGTGTGTCAAACTGGGACAGTTCGAGTGGGTGGACACTCTTGCTGTCAGATTTCCCCCCAGGCATGTGACAGAGCAGCCCAGGTAGGGGCAATCTCTGCGCATGTTAGGCCTGAAGGACAGAAGCAGCCCATCCTGAAACAGAGCACTGCAAAGACGTTTCAAAACACACAGAGCATCCCCTCCCCTGTGGTTCAGCAATGCAGAAGAGCTTTGCAGTTTCCACATTTCCTTTCCACTTTCCTTCCTCACTTATTGCAGCAAAGTCTGTTCTGGTTACCGGCTCTGTGAACCCGAGCATATTGGCCCTGGCAGACAGGGCCTTACGGGGACCAAGTAGCTAATACAAGTACCACAGGTTCACCTTTAAAAGGGTGGATGAAGACTAGCAAGAAGGACAAACCAACTTGCAAAGCCAGCACTTCCTGGTACTGTGTGCGCTCTGATGTGGGACCTGCCTCTCTCTGGGGGATAGAGCTAAAGACCCTTTGAGAAGCCTTCCAGCCCTATGGTCCTGTGAACTGAACATGCCTCGCTTTCAAAGCTGTGTCCTCCGGTCCTTCTGAGGCTGGAGCCTGCTGCAGGCTTGCCAAACTTCAGCTTTGTACCTAAGCCTCTCTCCTAGTTTTCAAAAGACAGAAACAAAACAGAACGGGGACTAAAGGCCTCGGCCTGTCTTGCTGTATAACTTAGCACCAGGGAATGATACACTTCTGGTGGGAAAAGTTTGTCCTACACGTGATGCTTTTGTCGTCACCCCCCCCCCCACTTGTGATGGTAAAACTGTAGCTTGGAGGAACCAGTGCAGGGACCGGTTCATCCTTCGGCAACACACAGTCTGTCTCTGCATGAGCTAACGGGGGGTGACGGGCTTCACACTCAATCGCTCGTGGATTTTTAGCCTGTTTGAGAATGACGCCAAACCCAAGCGACTTGTACTGTGTGGCCAAAGTAAGCGAAGAGCAGATACACTCCACCGTGTAGCGCTACCAAGCGAGCAAACTCTGGTCCCGTTAATCCCGCAGCTGAAAACACTTGCAGGCATGTCAGAGCGCACTGTTGCTCCTCTCCTAGGAAACAGCCTGTGAAAGGTCATTTAAGTTGGATTCGTTCTTCCTGGAGGAGTTTCCCGAGCGCTCAGTGTTCGCCCTGGCACAGGGCCAGCCCCCGCTGGCCCACACTGAGCTTTTCAACATCCTCCTCTGAAAAGGTAACAGAAGGGTATAAAAACTGGGCCACAAAGTTCGGCTCCAAGCTTCATGTGATCTTTCGGGCTACGACTTCTGGTTCAGAAGCAAACTTAATTAAACTCCAAAAAGCCTCGGCCACCTTCCACAATGGGACACAATGGCATGGCCGTGATTTTTTTTGTTTTGTTTTCTCTCCACGAGTGCCTGAATGATGTGTGCACCTAAATCGTGGGTACCTGAACTTTTGCTAAAAGTATCTGTGTCTGCTGCTGTCCGCATTACTCATTCTTTAACCGGCCTACTTGAATCCTTCTTGTAGTCCATCTGGGGTCTATGCATGTCATCTAGTGTACATGGTGACAGTGCTATCACGTAGATGTTTAACAGCCTGAAATACAGCTACTGTCCAACTCGAGACCTGGGACAGCTCCTCTGGTGGTAAAACTGCTGTACCCCCTAGCAGCTGCTGGTATTTGCTCCTGAAAGAGCAAGTGTGGTGTCACCACTACAACCAGGAAACCGAGGGGAGCAGAGCCTCTGTAAGACCTGCTAACAACTAAGGGAAGTTTGGGGTCAAATGCAATGAAGTGAAGGCTGGCACAAGAGAGATTTGGCTACTCTGGAAACTGCCCATAGCCAGATGAAAATCAAATCCAAGGCACTTCCTAGGGGGACTAACAAAGGAAGACACCCTAACAGCCACTGCTTTCATCTCTGAGAAATGGGGGAAAGAAGCTAGTGCCTCTGGGGTGCGAGTTTGGACACACTAAAGCACCGCCCCCCCCTGCAAACCTCTTCTGCTATTGCTAAACTTTTCCTTGTCCCACTGAATTTAATGGGATGCCATCAGCATGCAGGAGAGTCTCTGGTCTAAGATCACCCAACACTCCCAGGCCTAGATAACGCCATACTGCTGGGAGCTGCTGTGGATCAACGTGTAGCTTGTCCTTGGTAGAGTTAAGTGTTTGACTGAGGTCCCTGATGGCATGAAGGTTGTTTCAGAGACTGACTTGACACTGGGCTTTGTCTTCAAGCTCACCCTAGCAGGTACGGGGGCTGCACCCTGGTTCAGGCGTTCACTGATCCAAGAGTTGTGGCTGAGTTGACATCAGGGTCTGCCTATTATTCAGGTGGGGTTTTCTTTCCGGTCCTAAGGGAGGTAGCATGTGGAGCGTGATCTCAGCTCTTGGACTTCTAACCTGATCCACCTTTAAATGCTGCCTTTAAATACATGGGCCTTTGTACTTCTACGGCCAAAATATGCTCTAACAGGTGGGAGCCAGTGCCTCTCTTCTTGTATCCTCCGTGCCCAGTCTATGGCATTTGCTTTACTAAGGGCTGTGTGTGCACTTGCAGAAGTCTGCTTCAACAGGCCTCAACTCTGAATGTGCAGGAGATTTTGGGTGAACGCAACTGATTCCCAGGGCATTACAGAGGTATGAGGTCAATAAATACAAAGCCTCCCACAAACAAAATCCCCTCAATAGCTCACACACAGAGATGGACACTTCTAGAGCCTAAGAAAGGGCACAATGAAAAAAGATTTGTGCCTCAAAATACAAAGTGAGAGCAGCAAGGACGATCAAACCAACCTCATCTCCAGGGGAAATCGGCTTTAAATGTCTCTCTTACAGACCTCTGGAATACTTATACGTTACATGGAAGATGCAATTAAAACGCTGTTTGAAGTGTGTGCAAAGAACAGCTTCATCGCACAGTCTGCACAGGCCCATGGCAGCTCCGTGACCGTTCTCTCCGCATCCGCCGTCACTTGTTCTCTATCAGCGTTTGCACTTTGTAGACGAGGTCTCTCGCAATCTTGAGGATTTCCTGGGCATTGTGATGCTCGGCCATTTCTAGACAGGAGAACAGGCAAGCGTTCAGGATTGCCCACTAGGGGCCTTGCAGCATTTGAAAGGTGTTGCGTGCCATAAACCCCACACTAATCTCTTAGTGCTAAAGGCCCGTGGAGCCTGACCCCACCTGCTAATCCTGCTTGTCCCAGGCAAAACCCTCACAGCCAAGGGCATGGAAGGAGCAACAGGCACCGTACCCAGGGAGTCTTTGCCACCACCAAGCGCGTGCAAACTCTCACAAGGTGCCAAGACAGAGCGGGGCTGGGAAAGGTTTAAAGTCATCGGCAGTTAAGGTTGGCTTCCTGGAATATCCTAAGCCATTAGCTTTTAAAGCCTCGGAGAACTGCCCCTAATGGCTCCTCCTTTAAGAGTCCTGCAGAACCTTTGGATGCAAAGGACCTCAGCAGGCAGGCGTCCCAGCGAGGGCTAGCATTTCACCACCCGCACCCTAGGCTTGTCCACAGGGGTAACTGGTCTGCAGAGCCCACCCTCCACGCCCAGCCGGTTTTGAAATCCAAAGTGAAAAGCTGATCTGGGGAGGAAAAGAGCA
>NW_005841850.1:4378782-4437003 GCF_000455745.1 Alligator sinensis | reverse complement strand
CTGTTTTTCTATCCATCTCCTTGTGCTGGCAAGAACTGACCCTCGAGGGGTGGGAAGAGGTAGTGCATGGCCCTGGAGACGATGGCTGCACAAGTGAAATGGAAACCAACTATGGGAGTGCTGCCACGGGGGGGGGCTGACAGCTGGACACAGCTGCAGGTATTGCCTGTTAATGACCAAATCAAGGCCCATGATCCCAGCACCAAAGCTTTCACTGCATGACTGATGCCAACTGCCTTAAATGGGACGTGTCTAGGGCTCTTGTTCAGCAAAGCACTGGTTTCTCTTGCTGGCAGTCTGTGCCTCATAATGTAGCTATAAATGCTGCCTGCTCTGTGGGAAGCCCTAGAGCAAGATGCGTGCGTCAGTCCAGCATTTTCAGTTACTAAAGGCTGGGCCTGGTTGCACAGGTATCTCGAGTACAGACAGGTATTCATGATATCCCTAGATACAGAGGCTGGTATCTATAGGTGTAGATGCACCCATGTACGTGAATCTGTATTGATACCCAGTTACGCATGTCCGCACATATGTACGTGTAGAAAATCTTATCAGCCAGTAATAGCAAAGCACAAAGGGCAGAACACAGCATACGCTGCTTTTACCAAATGACTTTAAAAGTTTCTTACCATTAAAAAACTTGATGATATCGGTGAAGTCCATGTTGTTATCACGGATAATCTCTCGATAGACCTCCACCAGTGCTAAGGCAATGAAAAGGACAAAATGTTCTGAAGAGATGTGCTTTGCTGCCCAAATAACTTCCCACACTGTAAATACATCCTCGTACAACAATTCTGAATGGGAATAAACATCACAAGAGCATCAGGTTGTTATCATTTGAGACGACTGGAGTTTATTATTCAAGATTATTCAAGCTGACCCTTTTCTTTCTCTCCCCCAAATGTTTTCTAAGTCTTATACAAAAATCTACATTGCTAGAAGTTCTGCAGGGTCAGATTCTCTTACTCCTTTGTAAAACAGTAGCAAAATCTACTTTTTCATGGTTATATAGGTGAACTGTTCATCTTACAAACTATGTAAATTTTACAATTACTTTAGTCCTCCCTTTTGTAATACTTATTAATTCTGCAAAATGTATTTTACAGATTCTGAATAGACAACCGCCTATAATGACGACACAGAAAAACTCATTTAGGGGAAGGAGCTAGACATCCCCCTGCAATACCGTGCAATCAGACAGCACTGTGCATTAGCACGAAGATCAGAAGCTGACTGGGAGAGCAAGTGAAACTCCAGGACCGCTTTTCTTTCAGGATGCAAAAAGAAAGCAAAACGTGACTAGCAAAAGGTAAGATGTGCACTCACGCTGAGGATTTGAGAGAAGTCTGTAGTATGAAGAGTATTAGTGCAAAGCAATATCACTCCAGTATGTAACAGCAAAACCAAAGCCTGCAATCCCCCGTCCTCAGAGAACACCAGGTGTGCGTGTGTGTGATGCACAGGAGTGTGGTCCAGTGGACTGAGGTTGTGGAGATCTGGGTGCCACACCCAGCTCTGCTCCTCAGCTGCCTTTGGCAAGTCCCTCCAACTCTGTGCCTCAGTTTCCCCTCCCCTCTGGCTTGGCCATCTCTGGTACATACGCAGAATGCACAGCACAAAGGGAGCCCAGTTTTGCCTGAGGCTCTTACCCCCTGCTGTAATACAGATAAGAGACTCCGGTCCTAACTAAAATGCATTTAGGCTCAGGGTATTACCTCTCTTAAAATCAAGCAGGAACCAGCGATAGCAGAAGTAGAAGTGAGTGTAGTCTCCGTTCTGGTGCATCAGCTCAAAGAGCTCGGAGTCCAAAATCTGAAACGCAAACACTTACAGTTCAGCATCCCATCTGGCAGCACCAGTGTCTGACTCGAGTCTGTTGGAAGCCCGCTGGGCTGCCCTCTGACCCTGCACTGCCTAATCCAACCACTGCCATGAAACCCCGGTACACCAGACAAATATCTAAATCAAGTGTCAAATCCTGCTGCACAGGGTTATTCCAACAGACCTGCTCACCTGGCCCGTCAGACCAAATGTGCCAGGCTCTGTTCTGAAAGCGGTATGTTTGGACTGAGCAATTACCCCACCAGGGCTGAATGCTGGAGGCGCCCCATACGGTACAACTTGCTACAAATAAGCAGCACGGCATTTACAGCATCAGCTTATTGTCTGCGACTGTCGATAGCGATGGTGCTACCTTCTGCATGCAGTAACGCATGCGGGACAGACTCCAGCTTGGGTATCGAGAGTGCTGTGCCGAGCAAAGCAACACTGCTAAAACTTTGCATGCTGTTTTACTTAGGTTACACACGACATAAAAACTTGTTTGGGACCCATCTGTTTTGTGGAACAGTGAGCTGCATTTCTGTGGCTTAACCTGAGGCTTTTATATTTAATGGAAAGGTATTTATATTTAAACAGGGGCCACCAGTTCCATACCTACTACGCTCAGATCATGGCATACTCTGACTTCTGAGCCTGTGCAAGCAAAGAGGCTAAATGGTCATTAGTATCAACTCAGACAAAGAAGTTAAAGAGTAGACTCAAATTTCCCACAAAGCAAAACCTTGATGTGTAAAGAACAAATATCCAAATTAAAGAACTGTGTAAACAGTGTGTGGGGAGCATGGTTTCCCCTGTTCTGCCCTAAAACTAACCAGTTTTGTCTACTGTAAAGGTACAAGTTAACAAGGGAAGTCTGTGGTGAATGCACAGACAATAGGCATGCTTATGCTGACAGGGGTCTTAGGACAGAGCGACCCACCCTTATAGATGGAAGTGTAGGAGAGGAACCTGGGGTTTGCCAAACATGGTGAAATTAAGTTAATGAAAAATGTAGTGCTCAAGTTCTTGAACAACTGTGCAGAAATACTGCCCACCAGGCTTTGTCCACACAGCAAGTACACTGCAGCTGCTGTGAAATTTATTGAAAACTATCTATATTCCTTCACACCACACCTTTATCCTTTGTAGCATCAATCGCTGATGTTCATACAACCCTTTGGAGTACAACACGTGCTTATCTCAGCAATTACGTTATATCCCGCTGTATACCATTTATACAAGTAACCTTACTAGAAGTGTGTGACCATTTATTTTATTGTCACTCCACTGTAGGGGTCACTAACTACATCTAATAAATGGTTAGAGAGTAAATGGAGTTCATTGTTCAAAATAATTCAGCATATCTGAGAAGACCAAAACATTTTGTAATCGAGTTACCCTGGAAACTGAGCACGGCTGTAGTGTGGGTGGCCTTTTCTTCAAAAGGTTCTCATTTTATTCCTCCAGCTGTGGGGTGGAGGGGTGTTAGTCTCTCTCTCTCTTGCACTCACTTGCTCCCTGCCAGGTGACTTCCTTGAGATCACACAAGGAAGCTGGGCCCAGCCAAGTTTCTAGCCTCCCCTATCCCTAGCCTGTCTTGCAATGGGATGGACCTCCCAAGGACATCAGTGCCATCAATCCACGCTCTCTGCAAGTCCAAAGGAAGCTAAACCGGTGCCTGCTCTTTAGGCTGCCCCTACTCCTGCTTTCTGCTGGCTGGGCCTAAGGCATGTGAACTTCACTGTTCCTTTTCATAGCTGGCACAGAGATGTGTGTGTGTGGGGGGGGGGTGTCCACCTGTCAAATTATGGTAAGGATTGGTCGACTGACTTTATGCATGTGACTGACAGATGTGCGGTACCTGTTGTGTTGTGTAAACCCAACAACTCTCAGCACACAGGGGCAGGTGACCAGGCACTGCTGCTGTCCTGTGATGCTTCTGCCCCTCCGTGGCATGAGACCAGGATTGAGATGGTGGGAACTAAGGCATGCTTCCCTCTCCCACCTCGAACAGGGGCCATCATGAATCCTCACCTGGATTAGGGATCGCATGTTGGCAAAGTGTGTGTCCATAGCACCACCATTGGGGAAGTTCTGGCTCATTCTCTTCATCAGGTGGCTGAAGCAGCTGTATGCCAGCTGATCTATGGAGGCAAATAAATGGTATGGTTTAGTATGTTGCAATGCTGGGGATCTCACGTTTTGAGCTGGACAAGGCAGTAACTTGAAAGGAAACATGATGGAGCTGGGGAAGGGGTAGCTTTCTCCTTCCACCTCAGTTATTTCCTCTGTATCTGGTGCTGGGTTAAAATATTATCTAGGGCACCGTAGTCTCTGTGTGCTGATTGCAAAACCCCTCTTGCTTGAAGCAAAGAGTCTAGCCACTGGGTTAATTAGATCACCTGCTGAGTCTGCAGAAATACTGTTGGCTTGCAAACTGGGTTGAACTTTGGTCTGGAAGCCATGGAAAGACTAACCAGGGAATCCTTAAGTCGCGGCAGTTAGTCACATCGGTGATTGTGCATGAGCAGACAACTCAATCCCTGCAGGCTTTCTGCTGGTGAGGTAGCATTTACATAGACTGTCCTGCAGTTCCCAGCTCAGGGTTTAAAGGGCTCATCTGCCTAATCCGTACCAGTGACCAAGCCTGACGAGGCAGCTCTGCTTTCTTACCGCTGTCGAGTATGACCATGAGAGGAGCCAGGAGATCGCACATGCCTTGAACGTACCCAACCTCGAGGTGCTCCCAAACATAACTGCAGAGGAAAGAAACGAGAGATGCTAGGAGACCTCGTGCAAATCATTTTGCTGGGGGCTATTCATAAGTCAGCCGGGCTACCAGAAGGCCAGCTCCCACTGGAAGGCTTCAGAAGACGGTCTCTAAAGAATATAAACCTGGGGCCAAAATTTCCCAAGGACAAAACAAATGGGAGTCTCTAAAAATCCCTTGGAAAACCTTAGAGAACTTAACAGAGACTGTGAATCCATTTCAGGAATTCCCAAGCAAGGAGCATGTGTTTTTCCCTCTCTGTATTACAGGATATCCCCCCAAACCCACAGACATTCTCTGGGAGTTCTGCATGAGGGAAGAGCCACATGTAAGTCACCGGACACCAGCATCTCTGCCTGGCTTGATACTGGGCTGGACGGCGGTGTACAGAGGGCCAGTGCCTCTGGCCACTGGGTGAGGGGACTGCTGAAAGCACATAATGCATTTGGACTTCTACAAAAGGAACTTTTTTCCCAAAACGCTGCCCTGTTTTCCAAAAGCAGAATCACCGGCTTCTACTGGGGCTTGTGCTCCTGGGCTGCAGGCAGCTTTTGAACATTTTTCTCCTCCCCTTTTGCCATGGACTAAAAATACAAATTGACCAAAATAAGACAGCAGCAACCTCAGACAATTGCAGTGTTTGGCCTCCAGCCTACCCGAACCAGGGGCACAGGCAGACTTGGAGCCCTGGCCAGACTGTAACTGCTGCTTGCCCTGGGAAGAATGGAGCTTGTAGCGCCTGAGAGTCTAACATCTGGGGGTAGAAAAAATGCTACCTGGAAGCCGTGGCACAGATATTTACTGGGCCTTAACTGGTGCTGGCTTTATGTTTTGAAACCAAAACGTCAGATTTTTCATGGGACGTGTATCTGTCACCTGCCGATATGAGCCTAGTCAGACTTTCAAAAGCACCTAGGATGCTTTGCTCCCGTTGATTTCAATTCTTCCCACTGGGTGAAGATATTTGAGGGGTTTTCATCTGAAAACAGACACTACCGCTCTAACATTCGTGCCCCTCACAATCCTGGTACAAGCCCTGTAAAGCAGGGCTCTTTATCTCTCCATCATACAGGTGGGGAAACTAAGACTGCATGAATTTCAGTGACTTAAGGTGAGATGGAGTCTTTGCTGGAGTGCAGAATTGGACTCCCCAGAGTCTAGTACCTAAACCATTTGCCCTACCTTTACCTTCTCTTCTAGTAGACTTTTGCCACTCCCAAGGGAGAGGAAAGAAAAACACTTCTATAACTATTATTGACCCAATCTAATTGGAAGGCGATGAAAGAAGAGTCTCATTTGCAAATGGTGTTACCTGCACATGACATTTCGGAGCTTCTCCAGGTTATCAGCAGTAAAATACCAGTAGTTCCGATCACACCTCTGGACGTCTTTATCAATTCTATGCAAATTTAAGGCAACTGTGTCCAGTAATTCTATCTAGAAGAGAGATGCATGTGTTAGACTTGCAGTTCAAAAAAAAAAACACAATGCTTCCAGAGTTTAACCTGAATTAAGAAGCACGAAAACTCTCAGATCCTGCCAACCAAGCGTTCCTATAAACCTTCTCTGAGATCTACAGAAGTGCTACACAGGAGCTGTGTGGTAGTGCCACTGTTACCGCTACTGAGCTTGAAGCTGGAGTAGATCTGGCTTCCCTGGTTCCTATCCTCTCCCCACCACTGCAGTGGGGACCAGCCTGGGGACACAGGCCTGAGCATGCTGGTGGTGTGTGGAGTGACTTGGGAGCCAACTGGCAGAGTTTAGAGCAGCTCCTAGGAGTCCCAAACTGCTGCAAGGCCCAGCTGGCAGAGATCAGCCCACAACACTGGCACCAGGGTGGGCTTCCTGGCTTTGCCCAGTTTAGCAGGGATGAAGGGATTTTAGCAAAGCAGAGATCTTGCAGCAAGCTGAGATTTGATGTGGGTCACACTTGACAACAAAGCCTATAACAGCTATTACAGTTCTGGGCATCTTTCATATGTATAAGTACCTTGTAGGCATGATCAGAGCATCCATATACCTGCCTGCTGCTAAGTCCCAGCTGTAACACACCTGCTGGCACTGGTGAACCTACCAAACACGCGGGTCTATTAATGGGTGACCAGGGGAAGCCTCAGACCCTGAAGCCTAATACACTGAGAGCAATAATAATACCCAGGAGCCAGGATGGTGCAATACTAGGGTTAGGATTTGCATCAGATGGTTTGGGAATTTAAGCTGTTCCCTTGAGGTTCTGGCTATGCTAAAACTGGGCCTAGAGAAAATGCTCTGAGTTTTGGCTTCATTCCAGAAACGAGACGAGCAGGGCAGATCTGGAGGCAGCGACTCTGATTTACCCTCCTGCTACCTGGGTTTAAGGTTGTGGTTGTGGCTTATCCTCATTAAATCCTGTCTAGAAGAATAGCTGAGACACACTAGGGATCACTCAAAGAAGAGCGCTCTACAAACTTTAAGGGAATGCGACCTACTGTATAGGACGCAGCACAAACAGCAGCAAGATCCACTCCAGATGTTAAATAATCCAGCTGGGAGCACAGCTGTTCCTCCGGTATGGAATCCTGCACCTCTACAGCCACCAACCCGGCTTTCTGAGCATGGACTGTGTCCACATCTGTTCTTTCCAAGTCCATGCTCGTTTCTTCCTCTACCCCATCTTCAAAGCAGATGCTCTGCCCGTCATCGATGCTGGAGAGGATGCCTGAAGCTACCGAGTAGTTCCGAGAAGAAGGCAGCCCAGAGTCAGGAGAATCAAATTCTACCGACTGCTGCTCTACTGCAGCAACTGCTGTTGGTGTGTCCATGTTCACCACAGTCAAAGAAGGGTCGTCCTGGCCCTTTGAGTCTCGCTCTGCTGAGTCCATTTCATCTACAGAGATGAAGACCTGACGATTGGTAGGTGGGAAGAAAACAAAATAGAGCCGTTAGTTTGGCAAATCAGAGGGGCATGCGGGTATGTCAGTGCAATATATACAATCATTGGCTAGTAAAACATCCATTTATTACCACATGCAGGTAAGTGTGTGTGTGCAGCTTGGATCAGGGTCAGTGCACCTCTTCTCTCTCTACCTTCCCCCCAAACAGCCCCTCAACCAACCAATGTAGCTGAAACCTTGACTGCCTGAATTATGCTGCTCCCGACCGCGCAGGCTGTGCCTTGTGCACCAAGCCTCTGCCATCACTTGACAGGCAAATACTTCTCCCTGAAGATGCAATAGGCTACTCACGTCATTGCTGATGGTGGAGTCCCTGTGGATCAGTCGCTGGACGTGGCTGTCGATGCTGCTGCCCGATGAAAACTTAGCCAAGGTGGCATAGTGTGACTCCTTCTCTCGCTGCTTCACTATCACCTCGCAGGCTTTCCACTCCGCCATGACCTTCTGATACTGGAGAGCAATGTCTTCATCCACCTGCAAAGCAGAGGGGTCAGAAAGGCTGGATTCTCCCTGCCAGGCAGCATGCGAGAGAACCAGAGTGATGCACATAAGGAGAGAGTGAAATTAATGAAAAGAGCCAACGAGAATTGAGGCTCCGAGTTGTGCGTTCCACACCCAAACTCCAGGTGAAGGCCCATTTCACCAACATGAATTAAATCCGTCTGCGAAAGGGAGAGAAAGTCTCACAGTCTCTGGGCTGGGACTTGGGATACTGTCTGAGCTGATGCGAATTGCTTTAGCCTTTCTGGGCCTCAGAGGGAAGTGTTACGCACCCACCCATCTCAGCAGGGTGTTGTGAGAAGAGATGCAAACACCAAGCTGTAGAAAGGGGTGCCACAGATCTGGATGCTTTCCACAAGGCTATCTGATAGGAGAAGCCTGAGGGCTGCGATGGAGTTTTAAGGGCACGTCAATAAAGAAGGAAGAGGAAAGAGACAGCAAAGTCACGGAGCTTGCTGCAGCAGCAAGCCAAAGATAAAGCAGCAGGGCTGGGAAATGTAATGACTGCCTGCCCACATTAGCAAACCTGAAGCACCTGAGAAACCACCGGGAGTAAACTGATCACTGCAGGCAGGATATTTTTTAAACCTGTGGTGAAGATGCTCCTAGTTGTCTTCAGAAGAGCAAAGGAGCCACTGGCTTCAGTCTGCCATACACTCTAGATGCCGGACAGGACGTGGTGCACCAGTGACTGGCTGCAACAAAGCAACTCCTGTCGTCACATTGTGCTGCTTGAGCTCCCTCAGTGTGCCCTGGGGTCCACCTCCAAGTCCACAGGAAGACTCAGGACCAGAAAGTGATCCTGCCAGGCTGGAAATTCCAGCTTGGAGACGGGCTCTGTCACAGCTGCACTGCACGTGGCCAGATGGCGCCCCTCTGCTCCTTGCAGCAGTAAACTATCCGCTGCCATGGCTGGCTTCTTCTGCACTAAGTCAGATTGGAAAAGCCCTAGGGCGAAATAAGGACATGCAACAATTTTGCTGCTCTGTCACTTGTCAAGAGCTGGACAGAAATCATTGCTGTGAGTGGCTGCAGGCTCTGGGCTTTGCCGGCCAGTCGTGCTACTGAAATGCTCTCACCAAAGCTGAGGGATATTTGTCACTTGAGGTAGCGGAGTCATAAATCACCAGGCACAACCTTTGGCGGGAGGCTGGAGGAGAGCCAGGCTGGAGAGTGCCCCAGGCCTGGCTGCCTAGCACTGATGGATGGCTGCAAGATACTGCCAGATAGCAAAGATGATACATCATCCAGGACAGGCCCAGCTGAGAACATGGAGAGTTGAGTGAAATATGCTGAAATTACGACTGCTCTGATCTCACTTGCTTATGAATCCCTTCCATTTACTGCGGCCTTTGTTTAGGACTGGACTCCTCAGACAAACACCATTTAGTACTGCTATTAATTATTGGCACTGCAGTCCCCTCAAGGACCTGCAGCATGGACTGGGCCTCTCTGTGCAGGGTGCTGGAGAAAAGATGGCTCCAAGGAGCTGACAAGTGGGTAGCACTTCTCTAGTGCCCTCTAGCAGAATAACAAAGCACCCAGCCTGCCCTGATTTATGACTTGCTGCACCTGAGCTTAGCATCATTCCTAGCTTACAGCCTGGGAAGGTCGGTCAACATGGGAATGAAGGTCAGCCTTCCTCCTCACCAGGCCCGTCCTTCAGATGCTTGGGACTAGTCTTCCTGAGTTCTGGTTCCACATCCCCTTCCTCAAGTACTAGGAGCACATCCCCTTCCTCAACCAAGGCAGCTCTCAGAGACCTGATTTTCTGAGGTCTAATTTTTTTGCTTGGCCACACACTGAAGGCCCCTCCTCAGTGTTAACAGTCCAGTCCTATAGGCAGGAGTGAAAGACAGAAGTCAAATACAACCCACAGCAATCAGATCACGGAGGAGGCAGAAGGAGCCAACACGCATCATGCAGTGGAAGAATGACTGGAAACAGGAGGCAGTTAACTCCAGTCATTAGTGTCTAAAGGGAGAGGGTGATGACTGGCAATAGCAGTGCTGACATGCCATATTGGCACCTTCTGGGAGCTACTGCACAGCCTCCAAACTGCTCCCGCTAATGCTCAAAATGAGCTTCGCAAGGAAGGTGCCTTGGTGCCAGAAACCATGCGAGCTCCACCACTGCGCTGGTCCCGTCAGAGCTCAGGCTGGTACGTATGCACACAGTCCTTCTCCCTGCCTCCTGCTCCTCCTGCCCACGCGTGTACCTGATAGGGCTCTCCTTGCTGTGTCCTGACCATTTTCATGGCCGGTCCTGTGATGCCATGAGATGGGCTGGGAACAGAGCAGGCCAGCGGTGGGATAAGGAGGTGGGAGGAGAAGTTGAAGTGAAGAGATTCTCCTCTTAGCTCAGCTGTTAATGGAGTGGGGCACTACCACTACCAAGGCCACAGGGACAATCCCGACACAGGCCAGCACGTGGAAATTGCACTACTGAACAGAACAAGGGTTAAGGTTTGGACTGCGACTCCTGCAGCACTCGCCTCTACTCAAGTACGGGCCTGTGTTGCACGCAGATGAGATAACTCTGTTAACAACTTCTGAGCAACAGGCCAGCCAGCAGAGGGGACATGCCTGAAGATTTGGCCCATCATTTCCTGCTGGGCAAAGTTTAACCCTGAGGGGATGAGGCAATTTATTTCTCTCTGGGAGAGTGCCCTGCCCAATTTCAGGAAGGATTTGTCCCCGGCTCCCTCCCAACACGAAGACCTTCCGAGCAGGGTGGGCTGTGCAAATCACTGCATGCTGAACGCTTCCGAGGTTAAGGCAAGATTGATTCAAGGCACAAAATTTGGATCCTGAGCTCTTCTGAACATGCCAAAGCTCTGGGCTGCCTGCCTTCAGCTTTGCTCCAAATGACCGGATTACTGGGATGGAAAAGCCAAGTCACAGCGCATTGGTGGGATGAAGGCTGCTTACACAACACCAGCAGTTGAGATGATGACTAACTGTTCAGCGTGGAAGGCTCTAGGTCAAGCCGCCCTTGTGATCTGCAGCTGCTTGCAATACCCTTGGGATATAAACTAATTGGAAGCTAGCAAGTGCCAAATATCCTGTTTATACAAAAACTGCTACTTATCCCTTGTAATCTGTTCCAGAGCCGCACCACGTACATTCTCTCGCTGGTGAGGATACACGTCGGCAGTGAGATTAGGGAGTCAGCATGCTGCGTTCCAGAGCCCGCTCTCCTTTTGCGCAGTATGTAAGCATCGGGTGGGCTTGTAGCGTAAGCCCATACCAGGCCTTGTCTGCCCAGAAAGAAGTACAGCTTAAAGACCAAGTCCTAGCGTAGCCTCGTGGCCTTTGCGAAAGGGCAAGTCACCGAGGAACCGCACAGTGGTGCGAGATGGATGTGCTGGCTGATGCTGGTTTCGTGTGCGTAGCTGGAGCACAGCACCCTGACTCCTGCTGTCAGTCCTAGGATTTCATTGTTAACACTGGCACGAGCCTGTTTGCTTCTCTCTGACAGTTCACTAATGTCTCTGCCTCCCGTTAGCCATTTGTTACAAGCAGTAACGCTCGGGCCTCTCAGAGCTAATTATTTTCTGTCAAGTGCTTTGAGATCAGTTGGTGAAAGGGCATGGCTAAGAAGGGCAAAGCAGAAGTGTTCTAAGTGGATGAGCAAAAGCAGCTAATATATAATTTAAACAGGCAGAAAGATGTGGTTTAATGAAGCTGAAAAATGTGTCCACTTACACTTAACACTTTGCACCCAACTTTCTTGGCTTTCAAGACAGGGCTAAGCCAAACTCTACCCAGAAGGCAAGAAAGGAAGGGTTTATGGGCTGGTCGGCCAATGCCGGAAGGTATAATGTGGGGAAGCGTCCTTTCCAAAACTGTACAAGCAGCCTGTGGCAGGCTTACGGCCCATCAGGAAATCTAAGATGAATAGGGGGGAAAAGTGTGTAAATCTGAATTACAGCTGGGAAATGGGGTAAAAATAGATCTCCAACTCAAAAGAGACAGACACCCAGTGCTGCCACAAGACAGGAATACACTGCTTGGGCTGGCAGGCCCCAGTAGGGTCACCCACTCAATTTGGGTGGGTCTGCAGCCAGGATGCTGTTTTCCTCCAGGCATAGACAGAGGCTAGGACACACTGCAGCCTCTTCCTACTTGAATGGTTTGCCTGTGACCCTGTAATGCTTCTGTGCTGAAGGTCCCATGTGTTAGCAGGGCACAACAGCTTATGTGATGGACGTTCTGACAGGACTCAGGCCCTTAACCATGTTTAACTGCACCAATATGTAGCAAATGCTGCTAACTGGGGAAAGGCCATGGGTCTGGGGGTTTCCTGGGTGCTTTTAATATGGACAAGAAGTCACTATATGCAAGTCCCAAACACTTTTGCAATTACACTAGTGTTTCAAAGGAAAACGGAGGTGTTTTCATTTAAAAAAAAAATACATCTTGCAGGTATCTTGTCATCTAAAAAGGGACTGTTAGCAAGGTATGCCTCAAGCTTTGCAGGTCACAAAAGCTTGATATGCACAGTTAAAAAGTAGTTGCATTAGTGTTTCAAGATGGGGGATTTGAATGCCTGCTGTGCAGCCTGGCACACTGCATTCCTCAGTTACTGTGAGCATTGTCCTGGGATAGCCCCTTTCCCTCCCAGGATCAGGAAGCACATTCCCTGCGCTCATCTAAGAGTGGACCCTACACAGCTAACTGACACCCATTTTACAAATACGGAAACTGCTGAGATACAGTGAGGCTATGTGATCAGGCTGCCACAGCAGGGCTCAAAACAAAGTCCTGGCTTCCAGATCTACTAGAAGGATGTTCTCAACAAAGAAGCCCGCAAAATCACAGGTTTCAGATGCCTCTGAACAGCTGCATTCTTCGTGCTTTTGAAGCATTTTTCCTAACATAAGTGTTCCACCAACTGAATGCTCTTGGTGTCGTCTGGTTTTCCTTTCTTAACTCTGCATCCAATTTCAAAATCCAGAAACTGGAACTCACCCGATCCATATCCTTCTTGGTCATGCCAAATTTGTAGTGACCTAGTAAGAAGGGCCACACTTCCTTTCGGATCTCATGCTGCACCCCACCATAGTACACTCTTCTCAGCAATTCCAACTCCTTGTAATTCTAAAGGAGGCAGGGAAGAGATGGGATAAGGAAGTTAATACAGCTGTATTCTGAGCTTGTGTGACATCGAGAAAAGCACTTACACCTGCAAACATAATGGGCCTCAAAACAACAAATACAGAGACCTTTGTTTTTAGGGTACCAGTTCAAATTTGGCCCGCTGTGCTGATGACAAGGCTGTTACCATCTGACTGCAGCATCCCAAAAAATGCCTCTGTTCCTAATGAACAGACATCCATCCAGAAACACAGCCCGTAATGCTACACAATTACAGATTTCAGAGAGCTAACTCTTTCTTACTTCTAGGATGTGATCCCTTTTAAGAGCCCCTGATTTGGAGGGCATGTATTTATGAGACTCACTTACGGGGTTTGTGCCTGGGAGCAAGGCAAACAGCTTGAAAAGCAACGAGCAGTTTGCACTGGCACTGTCTGTGCTAGAAGTGTTCGAATGGACTGAAGAGCAGCCAGAAAGGGGTGGGTGCTAAACAGTTCTAACCTGGCTTCAGGAAGCTGCCTTTAAAACTCATTCTGGCTTTTAACAAAGAATTTCAGGTCTGACCATTTGAATGTACTCCCCTGTAAAAGTTGCCTGCTGGGACACTCGGAGCTTGTGCAGAAGGCAACCAGACGTGAAACTGGTCACATCATTTACATCACACATACCCTGGAGAGCCCCTGACTCCCACCCCACTGGCAGAGCAATGTAGGAACTGGGTGTGCACCAGATGTTGATAGAGGAATTCTGGCACAAGGTGTGAATTCAGGAACAGTTCCTAGAGGACAACATGAGAAGCATTCCCAGCCAAATAATGCTCAGATGCCATTTCACTGAGCACCGAGTGTGGATGGAAGAGCTGAATTTCCCTTGGAAGAACTGGAGGCTGGTGCAGCGCTCACCAAGGTCCCCTTTACCTTCTTGTCCTTCTGGTATTTGCTCCAGACCTCTTTTGTCAGGCCTCCTGTGGCGCTGGTCGGTTTGTCGGGTGGGACGATGGTGTGGTTCACTAGAGCAGACAGATGTGTTCGCACTGTAGACAAATGACGGCAGTAGGCAAGCCCTGCATTTGGTGGGGGAGAGTGGCAAGATCACGTAAGCGAGAAGGAACCCGTACAGCAGGCCCTTTTAAAAGACCCAAGTGGACAGTTGAAGCTTAGAGCAAACACCCTAAAACAAAGCAAGTCTACACGTGCGCTGGGCAGAACGAAGGTCTGCAAAGCTGATGGCTCATTCAGTTTAAAGAGGAAAGTGAAACTGCAAGGTGGATTAAGAAAGGAAAGGGGGAAGGAACAGAGCTGTAAGCCTGTTCTCTGCTGCTGCTTACAGAAGCCCGGATATTTGGGCCAAGGGTTTGATCCTCTTAATGTTCTGAGTTGCTCTAACTCCTTATAAAGATAAGGGACAACTCCACCCTCTCACCTACACATGCTCAGGTCCCTAACAGTGGAGTCCTCCTACAGGCAAGCGTGTGGCTGCAGCAGAAGCTGAGTGCACTGTGCTAACATCCCCCTTGGTGAAAAGCTTCACTTACATCCATAGAAGGCTCTGGATACAATTTGTCTCTTCATGCTTTCACACAGCATCTTTAACGGGGTTCTGGAGAGAGACATTTTTGACAGGAACGAAGTTGGGTTACACAGATTAACATTCCCACTTGGCTGATAAACGCCCTGCTTCTCTGAAGCAAGCTGCCACCCCTGAGGCCTATCTAGCACAAAACCTCAGGTCACAAAATATTAAAACTTGTGGTGCTGCCTCAGACCATGTTTAGCAGGTACCTTGCAGCAACTGGATACTCTGGTGACATTGTTGAGGTCACTGATCAATCATATTCCTAGCTGTCCTCTGCCAGATTAGTTGCTGGCTGGCTTGTTACCACAACCCTGAAGTGCCACTTGGGCTTGGGGGTTTCTGCCAGGGGCACTGCCTTGCAATCCCAGACGGATCTGAGAGTCTCTAGCTAGACTGGTGCAACTGCAACAGCCTTGACTTACCTGTGCAGAAAGGAAGTTACTGAAGGCCTGCCTTAGAAGTGCCAGCAGGACTCAGGCTCCCATGTTCATGTGTTCCCCCCGCCCCAGTCTCAAGCATCAATCTTTGAGCTGGACCCTCAGAGCTAACATCAGTTCTGAAACATGACTTCCGCATTTTTTAACTCTTGATCCCTTCGTGTCTGATATTGCAACCAACAAGTCCACCCTGGATCTCCCTGTGCGGGAGACCAAGGGCACTCTCACATCACGTGCCTGCACAGTGCTCCACAGGACATGCAGCCAAAGCTTTCCCACAACTATCTGCCTTCTGCAGTTGGGGCCACGCTGGCTCTCTGAGCACACCCTGCTTACCTGTCGTGTATGCAGTTGCAGCAGCTGGGGAGGTCATAAGGAGAGCTGCCCGTTGAACAGGAGAGACACGAGGAACCTTGGCTACAGTGCTCCAGCTGCCATGACAACAAGCTTGCACTAAATCCCTGCATCTCTATCATGTCGCTGGGGTCTGAGGAAAGAAAAACATCTGGGCATAAACTTTTCCCCCTGGTGTGCCCTGATGGCTTTGTGCTTCGCTTTGCTGCAGGCTGTAGCTTCCATGCCAGGAAGGGGAGAACATAGCCCTACTGCCCCATAAACGCTGCTCACTAGTGCTGCTAAGACCACTAAAATCATGTTTAGTAACCCCAGTGCACAGCTGACTGCGCGTTTTCAAACAACAGCGTGAGAGAGGCTGCACTGCTGCTTTGCAGGGACCAGCTTTGCAGCCCCATGCTGCCCTGGCCCTGAGCTGTCGTGCCCCCGCACTCCTGGAGTCTCTCCATGGAGGCCAGCCAGGAGCCAGACGGGTAGGAGCTGCTGAGAAATGGGAGTCTAGCCAGTGGCTGGATCTGCCATTTTGCCCACCCCTGCACTGGAGGAACATTTTACTGCAAGAAGCGATCACAAGTTCATGGAGTTCGACTATTCCTGCTCAAACACCGAATTTCACTCAGTGATTTCTGCAATGGCTCCACAGCTTCCAGCTGAGTTAGAATTAAAAAATCCACACCTTCCAGGGTCACACTCAGGGTCCTTTTATAATAAGAGGAGAATTTTTTCCTCTTAATACCCAGGGCATGAGCCTAAAACAGTTACTCACAGGGGAAGAGATAGTCCCGCACTGAGTTCCACTGACTTCCATAGCAGTATTACAGAAGTCACGGTACTTCGGAGGTGGAACTGGAGAAAGTGACTCAACTACTCAACCTCAGCCCTACCCCAAGCTTCTTGCTGTTCCCAATTTGCCTCAGCAAAATCCTAGTTCACAAAGGAACGAGGCTAAACATCAACAGCAAAAATGTATTCCGTGTGCCTGGAAATCTGGGATGCCGCCCCTCATCTGTTCGGTATCAACAGCAACCCCTTCTGTGCCCCTGTTATTCAAAGGCATCATTTTAATGATTATCGAGTTCATGGCTCTGAACGCAGCGGCTGTTCCACGTAGGTGCACCCAGGTGCCTGGACTCTCAGCGGGGTTGTGCAAATGGAACGAGTGTCGGGATCAGGACTCAAAGCCTCAAGGCAAAGATGCTCGAAAGTAGTCAGTAATTTGGAGTCCCCAGCTTGATGCACCTTTATATGGGCCTGAAAACTGGGCTTCTTTCAGGTGTCTCTAGAGAGACAGCCAAGAAAGAGAGATCACTAGTTGCTTTTGCCAATCGTGGCTCGAGTTCTTAACCTTTCCCAGCTGTTGCTTTTCATAAATAACTGGCCTTTCAGCTCACCCATGATTTAAATTAAGGCAGAAGACACAGCATTGGATGCCATCGCATTCACATGTGCAAGCAAATTTCCATCCCATGGGCTGCGCTTTTAAAATGTCTCGGTGGGGAGTGAGGGGGGATTCCAAACCATCTCATGCATTCTGCTTTGCAGGCAACAAGACAGGCTTTTGCTTTCACTTTTTTGTTTGCTTTAAACGGGCTCTCTCTTAAATCTGGATTTCGCCATCAATGCAACATAAAGCATTTTAACGGCAGCTCTCGCGGGGAATAATAAATGTCCGTGAACATAAAAAAGCACAGACTCATGCGGAAGCAGTCACATAGATATTACACTTCACAGAACAACGGTAATGAAAAAATGCTCTTCACCTTAATTCTTCAGGAAGGAGCTGAATGACCAAGTATTTATTGCAGCTTCTCATTTGGTTCAAATAAAAACCATTGGACAAAACAAATCTTTTTAGAATTTTTTTTTTTTTTTTTTTTTTACCTCCCCCTCCACAGACAAGAAAAAAGTGGGTTGGTTGGTTGGTTGGTTTTTTTAAAGGAACAATAGACTTTAAAAATGAGAGAACCCCACAGAACCTAAGGATTCAGATGAAAGGTACCTGAATTAGTGAAGAATTAGAGTGAACAGCATCTTCATTTTATTCAATTGTGGTGCTGGCGGTTTTAATCTGCAACTCTGGCCACATGCAAGAGTCAAGCATGTTGAAAAAAATCAAAAGCAAATGGCTAGCCAACCCGATACAACAGTGTTGTCATTATTTCAAAGGAGCGCTGATGGGCTGACAAAAGCCAATCAAGTCTAGTTTGCTGGCATGAATTGCCGCTGAACAGTCCGGTAGTCGTAGCTCTGCTGTCAGCATTAATGGCCATTTAAAATCATTCCATGTTTTTTTAAGTGACTGAGTCTCCAAAACAAAACTAAGTAGATTTGAGGTGTAGGTTGCTTTTTCAGTCTACCTTTTGCTGGCATGCAACACTAGCCCGCTCTTGCCCTAAACTCTCTTTGTTCTCATCTGTACAACACACTCCTCACTTCAATATTCCTGCAAGCGGTAGCTTTCTACCGAAAGAGGAGTGCTCTTTGGTGGTGGTTCTTCTCTGTCCCTTTGACAGAACATGGAAATCCAGCCTAAGTTTGCTGTGGTCAGCCTTTTGATTTGATGGTTGTTTGAGGGACCTATTTGAAGCAAGGAAGATCTTTGTGGATAAGCATCCACGTCAACTGGACAGCACTATAACAGTTGCTGAAGAGAAAAAACTTAAAAGCCCTATGCCGATTCATCCTTGGATAGCCACAGCCAGGATGCGGATGAGGTACACTCAGCACTAGGGCCACTGTCCTGTCAGCTTATGGGATAGGAGATGGGTCTTTTCACCTTCTCCCATGTCCCTGTCCTGCTTCAGGGTGTGTGGTATGGTGTTTGTTGTTATTCTTCTGAATCTTGCTTTATCTGCAATACAGGGTAGTGAGAAAACCATGCTGGTGCATGCAGAGCACTGAAGGAGAAACAGCGATATAAAAACCAAAGCCTTAAATCTATGCTGCTGGGATACAGAGAGAACATCTAGCATTTAAAAGGGATCCATCCCTAACATCCACTCTGTGCAGGACCTGCAGACTCAATCACACGCAGGACTAGAGATGTGATTCTAAACTCCTAGCTACTGCCTGTTACCAGTAAATCAATGGAGCCTGTTTTCTTGGTAAAGGAAGAGCACGTTAAACTTGTAGAACATGCACATAAGAGGTCTGGCATGGAAACAGGGCACTGACTGGTAGGCTGGCAGCAGACAGAGACGGGTTTGCTCCTGAATCGGTTAAGTCCCGGGAAGCCCTGGGCACAGGGGAGCTTGTGCTTGGGCAGGACGATTCTGAAGAGTTCCACGAGGGAAGACCAGAGTGAAACTGGTACAAACACTCCTGCAGATACTTCTTCCTCCCTCTTTACTGACCGGCTGTACTCTTGAGCCCCTTTCTGGAGTCTTAGAACTCCTGCTGTCCTAATGCAGGCTGCTCCGCCTTGCGCAGGGGACCTCTGCTGAACACCAGTCTGTTTGCTCCTTAGGACAGGAGGAATCCTGAGTCTCCAGAAGAATGCAGTCAGGTCCTGATCATCTGCTAATTAGGCTGTCTCAGGTAGGATGCCACTCTGCATCATTATCAATGAAGCACTTTTGAAGGGGAAGGGTAGCAGCTGATCCTCTGAAATCCATCAGCATATGGAGTGGCCATAACATTGAATAGCCTAAGCAGGAGAGCACAAAGACACATTACGCTCCATTTCTTTGTGAGCAAGGGACAAGATTTGGATCTTATGATGATGGCGATGGGGTTCGATTCTGTAAGAGAGATGATGATGACTTGTTCACTGGCTTCAGAATGACCTTGAAAAAGAGGTGCTATTGACCCTGTACCCACAGGTTGCACCTGCCCTCTCAACCAGCTGCACAGTGGCCACGTCACGTCAGATTGGCTCCTCTGACCTCAGGGTGGAAGCAAACAAAATGTCTGTCCTGCAATAATGCCAACACTGTTGTATGCATCAGTGGAGCGCACTGCCACGGGGCTCTGGGGCACAGGGGAGAGGAAGATAAAAACCTTTCATCCTATTAGGAGCTGTGAGGTTCCGAGAGCAGATCATTGATAGCATTGCGTGCAGCTTATCTTCCTCCTCCTCGTCATCGTCGACAGAGGCAGAACGGCTGGCAGCTAAGTGGTGGTAGTTAATAGTTACTGCTCAAAGAAAATAGTGAAAGAGGAGCATAAGAAGAGAGGATTTTGTTCTATGGGAAGTCTTAAAAGGACATGTTCAACAGAGATGAAAAGGAGTTGGGGTCTTCCCCCTCCTTTTGGGGATGGGAGGGGAGGAGCATTTCTCAAGGGCATATTCTCCATTGGGCAAAATTTCCACCTGGCCAATGTCAGCCCTGAACGTGTGCATTATAGTGAAGGCACCCACAGATTTTGCTTCACCCAACTAGACAGCATGCAGGAAGCATGCTCCAGGTGGTCATGACCTCAGCTGTGGGTGCGTACCGGGTTGAAAATCTAGTCTATGTTGCGGGGCCGGGCAGCATGGGGAAGGGAAGAGGTTTAACTGAACACTTTAGCTGTAATGGGAATGTTGCATGCAGAAATCGCCTGAAGCGCTGGACCCTGAGCCACACTTGAGGAAATCATTACTTTCCAGCTTCTGTGTCAGTGGCCTCAAGAACGAGCACAGTGGCAGAAAACCAAAGTGAACTGTGTCTTGTGTGCAGAGAATTCAAATTCACTAAAAAAAAGGGGGTGGTGGTGGTTTGTTTTCTGGGGGGGGTAAGAGAGCCTTTATTTCATGACTGTGAAGCTTTTGGACACAAAACCAGAACAAGCTTGGCTTGCATGGGGTTTGGTCTTTTTTGGCCATTTAAGGTGATAGTTAGTAGTTTGGTCTGACAACCCCTTTGCTAGCAAGCGGTCTGGCCAATAAAAGTACTTCCTTTCTGGAGCAGAACTGCTCTTTGACTAGCCATGACAATCTTTCCCTTGGTTTCTGTCTGAAAGTCCTGCTGCACCAACTAAAGTTTGACCTTGTTCATAGAAGGTTCCCCTGCAGCATGTAGAAAACTCTGCTCTCAAATCTACTCTATTTCTGTTTGGGATAATGAAGGTTTAAGGTTTAGCAGCTTTAAAAAAGCCCATATTAAACTGGACCATTAGCAATTAACTAACAAGCCCAAAAGCCTCTCTGGCAAAATCCTCTGTTAAAAAAGAAACTTCTATCCTATTTCTTCCAGCTCTTCTGGTATATTAAAGTTTCAGACAGAGGGTGGGGTGGGATGGCACCTTAGAGACTAACTGGTTTAGAGAGGCAAGTCCTGCTGCACCAACTAAAGTTTGACCTTGTTCATAGAAGGTTCCCCTGCAGCATGTAGAAAACTCTGCTCTCAAATCTACTCTATTTCTGTTTGGGATAATGAAGGTTTAAGGTTTAGCAGCTTTAAAAAAGCCCATATTAAACTGGACCATTAGCAATTAACTAACAAGCCCAAAAGCCTCTCTGGCAAAATCCTCTGTTAAAAAAGAAACTTCTATCCTATTTCTTCCAGCTCTTCTGGTATATTAAAGTTTCAGACAGAGGGTGGGGTGGGATGGCACCTTAGAGACTAACTGGTTTAGAGAGGCACAAACTTTCATATGTAGGCGACAACCTCCTTTGTCAGATGCTAAGTGTTTAGACTGAAAAAACAATGAAGGGACTTACTGTTCTCATGCTTGTGACCTGGGTAGATGATTCTGAAGACGTAGTCTGTAGCAGTCTCCTCTGGCATTTCATCTAGATCCACTGACTTGTTAATATTCCTTTTCCGGAGCTTTGGAAACACTTTACCCTGTGGTGAAAACAACCCAAGAGATTCAGCTATTGAGAGGCACGCTGGTGTAGCAGGAACAGACTCCAAAGGGCTTTCAACTAAGAGAGTCTGAGGATAAGCGCAGCCTCTTGAGGAGTAGGCCAGGAAGGACTGCAGCCATGTGAGAAGCAAGCAGTATCAGCTATTTGCTACGTATGCAGCTTGCAATAGGATTCAACAGGAACTGGGCATCTGAGGCCCTGGGGATCCTTTGAAAATCCAAGGCTTGACCAAGATGCATGACCAGTGCATTAGTGGGAAGGTGCTCATTCAAAGGAATGGAGTAAGGAGTGGTCAGCCTATAACAAGGGGTGCAAAAACATGGTCTTCCCTCTCTCAGTGGCTGGAAGCAATCCATCAGTTAGGCAATATCCCCACTGGCGTATGTCCCCAATGATATCAAGTCAGATGGTTGTGGGGTGGTTTTTGCTTGATTTCCTCTCCCATACTGCGCGTGTATTTGTATTATGGTGGTGCTGTTGCATGGGACAGAAATATTAAGATCCCCTCGACCCCGATGAGTTTGCAGGAAATGACAGTACCTTGCCCTGTTGGGACCAAAGCGGTGGCTCTAGTTGCCCTCGGGGCAGAAGGCCATTTTCGAGGCAAGAGAGGAAAGCAAGGAGGTGGCCTCCCTGCGGGAAATGGAGCGGAGGTCTCTGAATCCCATCCTGACTCACCAACACTAATGTCCCTCCACTTTCTGCTGAAAGGGAAACAGGAGTGAGTTCACGCTTCCTTTCACCCTGTTAAAATCATCATCTTCCAGCCCTTGCTTTCAGAGGGGATTCTATTTGGGGCTCTCTCAAAAAGTCCTGTTAAATTACAGCAAAAACATTACAAACTAGATTCCCTGCCTGCAGGCGTGAAATTTCCAGGGGTACCATGGCTACAAGTAACCTCCGATAGTCCCTGAACAGCCAGTTGTAAACAGTACTCATTATGTATAAAGCAGAGAAATGGGAGTAAAAGTAAAAGTAACTTTCTTGTATATTAAATGGGTTAGCATAGATGCATGCAATCTAAAACCAACTCCACATACGCTAATATGGGATGCAGTCAAGGGTAGTACACTAGTGCAATTCATACGTCTAGCTGCATCCATTGGTCGGGCCATTCAAATACAGAGAAATGATTTAAGTTATGGAGGGTGCTTGGGAAGAATGGTTACTGATGACTGTGAGGCCAAGGATCAAGAAAGACTTTTGGCCCTGAAGCCTAGGTCCTGGGTGTAAGTCCCTGAAAGACTCCACACCTGTTAATCTCTATGGAATAAGCTTAGTCCACCAACCATGCAGGCAGACTTGCACCAGTGGCTGGAGAACAACACCAGGCATGGCCAAGCCATCCTTCCCATAATTTCTCATCTATTTTTTTTTTCTTTCTAAAGGGTGTTGCAGTGATATTGCTGGCAGGATTACTATCCAGACATCTCAGTGCCGCACAGGCTGAGTGACCTGGGAAAATTGAAGGGAATAAGACAAGCAAAGCTATACCAGCATTACAAATACTCATCCCTTACTGATCTATGAACCAGCTCAGTGGGTACAAGCATTAATATCTATCAGCATGGTCTGATAGCCACAGTGAAGGGAGGTAATGACAATTCAGAGAGAGAAATCATCCAGGAAAGCATCTGTAGGATGTGTTCCCAAATTCCAGTAAGTATTTTAAATTTCACTTTCCATATCCTAGAGTTCAGATTTGGCTCCAATCAAAATGCTAACTGCATTTCATTTGGAGCTGTGGATTAAGCTTTTGGGGGGACAGGGGGCAGAGATGGGGTCTTTGAGCTTAAGCAGCTGACACTTGTGCATTAGGTTTCAGATTTGATGACAAACTCTCAGGTGTATCATGCCAAGCTGACACTTGTCAGAGGAAAAACAAAATAAGGCCCCAAGACTGTACTGAACATAGTGAGCAAGGGATGCTTGGAAAGGCTTTAGGCAGAGAAATTCTCATTAGCTCCTTCAGCAAAGGAAGCCAAAGGAGAAAAACACTGCCTGCCCCATTGTGCTAAATACCTAACAGGCAGCAATATACCCTGCTCCCAGCATTACCATGCCGCATGCAGAAATGAGGCACCTCTGTGATGAGAAGGCTTATGCTTACGTTGCTGATGGCAGTGTATGCAGACGATCTGACTGAATGGCACGATTAAGGCGTAGTCCCAGTAAACACTGAAAGGAAGAGAATGCAGGACACCTTGTTTTTCAGGTGCTGTGCCAGAGCTGCATCCGAGTGCCCAGTACAAGGATAAGCCCATCACCAAACTGAGAGCTGCTCTCTAAACTTGGCCAAAAAAAGCGGAACTTCTGGGAAAGTTAAAAAGTGAAGGAACTGGATGGATGTGGTGTGTGTCTCTGCAACCAGCTGATTTACAGTCAATCCTCTTAGCTCCTTGCTTCAAGCAAATGCCTCATTCTCAGGACTCTATGTGGGCTAGGAGTCAGGACACCTGCGATTGATTTTTGACATAATTCCTGCATACAGCAGTTAAATCAATTGGGTCCTAAGGACCCACCACTGAAATTTCATGGAAACAGGAGTCCTCCCTTGGATTTCCAGTTGGCAGAACTCATTTCCCCTGTTTTGTTGTTGAAACCAAGAGCTGAGGGACTTTGTTTTGTTTGGTTTGGTTATTTTTAAGAAAAAAAGCCTGGACATGTGTGTGTGACAAGAACTGCCCAGTTCATAAAACTAAGGATTAAACACCATCTGTGGGGATAGAAAGTCTCAGATTCAGATTAGGGTATACCCAGCACCAAGCAGCTAGGGATTGGGAGAAAGGTTCCCTAGGGCTTGGTTTGCACCTGCAGGGTTTCTTTCATCTCCATTGGATGCAGCAGGGGCTGGGGTACTTAGACAGGACGCTAGAGGTGATGGACCTGTGTTCTGGTAAAGGGCAGTAGTATCACACTGCTTTCTTGAGGCTGAATTAATAAATGATTGCTTAGTGTTCTGAGATGCTGTGAAAGGATGATGAGAGGGAACTTCAGACCCAGAGGCCCTGAATAAAACTTTTTTTTTTTAATGGATCCTAAAACTGGGTAACACTGCATGAAAGATCAAATCATCTGAAGTATGTTAGGGCAGCACTGTCCAATGATGCTATCCCAGTGACCAACAATTTTAAAGTAACAAAATGTCAGAATTGCCACACAGCAAATACTGTTTTCCTCCCTGGCCAGAGTTTGTTCATAAGCAATTTTGGACAGTTTCCCCCAATTTCTGCCTGTTATTAGTATCACCATTGCACTGGGAGGTTTCCCAAGGATCACAGGCATCCCGTTTTCTGGCTACTGAGCAAATGCACGGTGAGAAACTGTCCTTGAGTGGATCTTATTGTCCAACAAAACACATGAGGAAGGAAAATGGAGGCACAGAATACTATAGTGCCTTGCCCAAGTGATGCAGCGAACTGAAGCAAAGATAAAATTCACGTTCTCTGCCTCCCAGCCCCTTGCCCATATGACGGCTCATGCCCCTCTTATTAAATCAACACAGCTACTTGCTTATTCAAGTGCATCATCAATACACCAAAAGTATGTGCTTCCAGTCTTCTCTGCAAAGTCAATATTACCTTTTCTCAAGTTCTGAATCCCCAAGGGTCCCATTCATGAGCTGGTTCGGGGTCCATTTCAAAGTCAAGTTATCTGCTGACTGATGCAGGGAGAGATACCCAGGAATTGCCTCCATATCATCTCTCTGTTTAACAAAGAATATACATATAAAGATACTCAAGCTCTGCGTCCCAGCGAGCTGTTATAACACATAGCTAACCCAAGTGGCCTGTCTTAATGTACAATCCTAGTGGAGTAAAAGTGTCAATCTACCTGGAGGGAGATAGAGCCTGATTTGTGGGTAGAGGGTGACCTCCGACTAAGAATGGGAGGCCTAATGAAGACTGCATCTGAAAGTCTGTCTTACTTTAAACCAGCTACACAGTTGGTCCAATGAAAGGACATCACCCTAAGAAATCCTTGCTTTCTTGCACAACTCTGTGAAGGAAAGGACTTGGGTTCATTTCCAATAGCAGGCCCATAAGCAGGGCATAGTAAGTAAAGCTCTGCTTGTCACAGGGGTCAAGCTGCATTTTTTCAGACTGAAAAACATTTTACTACCCAATGCCATGTCCCCAGTCCTGCAAAATAAACTATCATGCTGTAGGTGACCTTCGTTTCTGCCCTGCTCAGGCTGAATTACCTCACCTCCCAGTTTCTAACCAACTAGTTCCTGTGAGCAGACAAGTCAGAAACAGGATCAGTTATTGACTCCTATCAGTTGAACAGAACAGCTTAATGTGTGAAGCAGCCTGGGTCACAGAGACCCAGACACGAGCACTTCAGACCTGTGGCGCTCACTTGGGCATTGCAATATTCAGACTTTTATGACACCTGGAAACCACAAACATCAACCGTGAATTCACTTAAACACACACCCAAACCCCAACCGAGCTGAGTCTCTGCGCTCTGGCTGCAATTACAGGGTTGGTCAGTCAGAACTATGATTTTTTTCCCCAGCAGGAAATGGCAACTTCCACAAAAACTAAGACAGGCAGGAGGCCATTCTTGTCCCACATGGACCTGGTGTCCTCAGAAACTCTCCATATTTACTGCACTTCCTCACCAGATTACTGGAGCGGGCAAAACAGATGACTTCCAGACTCACCAGCTGATGAAATCAAGCCCACAAGAGCCTTCAAAGCAGCACAGAATTGTTGCTTTGCTGACGGTCGGTTCAAGTGTGCACTGTACAGCAGTAAGAGCGCAATGCAGGGATAGGCGGGCTGGACACAGGGTCCATTGCATCCAATACACACTCCATTCCACAGACAGCTTGTGTCTGTCTTCCTACATCCTCCTTTCTAAGAACTTGCTGTTCTTTCAGAACCTGCATCTTTCCGACCCTTACAGGAAGGAGGAAAAAGTCTGCTCTCAAAACTATATTTGCCGAGACCTCAGATGCTCGCACGGACAGATGCCGCTAGCTTGGTGCAGCAGCAAGCGTAGCAGGGGTTGCAAAACCTGTCCCAAGGTCCCTGCTACCCCAGCTGCACTGCTAGCTAGAAGCTAGCTCAGGTGTGATTTATGTGAGTGGCAGAATGGACTAAGACTGAGGGATCTGGGCTCCCTTTATTCAAATAATCATGGGGGCTGGGGGGCAGGTGCAAGGGCACAGTTGACAGCCCAGAAGTTGCACGTTCGAGGACATAACAGAACTGCTTGCAGCGCGGCCCTGTCAGATGCCAACGAATCTGCAAATTCCGCTGAATACCTTGACACAAGGACATGAAAAAGAAGATGATCAGAGGAGCTAAGCTGGATCCAGCAGTGAAACGGGGTAGTTTTAATCTTTCCCGTCAGCTGTTAGAGTAACTTCCCCAAAGGGAGAATTGCAGTACAACAGCGCTGGCAGAAAGGGGAGAAGGATCAAGCAGATTTTGGGTGGTTATATTGCAATATCAGACTCTAATTATCTGTTGCTCCATGTTGTCCCGATGGACCGCCTCCCTGCCAGCCATTAGCTTTAAAAAAAAAAAAGTTCTCAATCTGAGCCCAGATGGAAGCCCATGCTGCTCCCAGTCACATCTCCCTTCCACTACCCCTTCATCCTCTGGGGTATTTGCCTTTCAGCAAAACTGGGCACACACTCTTCCAGCTCATGCCACTTGGGGGCCCAGCAGACCCTCCATGCTTCCAACCAGGCACAAATCTCAGTGCTTAGTTTGAAAAGCAGCCAGGGATGAGGTTTAAAAGCAACATCAGGAGAGTGGGAGTATTTTCAGATCCACATTGCTCTCCACTCCTGGTTCAGTGGAAAAGATGCACAGATATGGGTGATATTCCTGGCTCTAGCACTGACTTCTTTGTGACCTTGGCCAAGGGCTTCCCTCTTTGATGCCTGCCACCTTTGTCTCCCTTGTTCATTTAGACTCTCTTATTTGAGGCAGGAACCATCTCTCATGGCATCTGGACAGCACCTAGCACATTACGACTCGAGTCTGGACAGGGGCCTCTAGGTACTGTCATAACAGAATTAACAGCAGCCCTCAACTATGTGAAGGGTGGCTCCAAAGAGGATGGAGCTGGGCTGTTCTCAGTGGTGGCAGATGACAGAACAAGGAGCAATGGGCTCAAGTTGTAGCAAAGGAAGTTTAGGTTGGATATTAGGAAGAACTTTCTCACTGGGAGGGTAGTAAAGCACTGGAACAGGTTACCCAGAGAGGTGGTGGAAACTCCATCCTTGGAGGTTTTTAAGACCCGGCTAGACAAAGCCTTGGCTGGGATGATCTAGTTGGGGATGGCCCTGCTTTGAGCAGGGGGTTGGACTAGATGTGACCTCCTGAGGTCCTTTCCAACCCTCATTTTCTATAATTTTATGACAACACAACTAATTAACAACCACATTGCAAGCGTCTGATGTTTCCTTTGCTAGTCGTCAGGGAATTACAGCTCTGAGCAACAGCGCATGCTGCAAAAACTGTAATAAATTAACACACCTGAAAGAGCCAAGAGTCTTTTATAAACTCACATATGTCTTGCCAGCGGCTTGACTTGCTTTTTGGACCTGAGAATGCAGATAAGCTCTTGGAGCAAATTCTTCTGAGCAATTGATGTTACTACTTTACAGCAATGATGCTTGCACAGACCTAGTGCCTCCAAACCCAATCCAGATAAATGAGGTGGCCTGTTGAGCTTGCTGAACAAATTTACCTGACAGGAGCACAGTCAAGGAACAAACTACGCCTACTGTGTGTTTTGTGTATGTATGTATACAAGTCCCATCCTTTATGGAGCCCTTCTGATGGAATGGTCTGCGAGCTTTGAAACAAGTGGCCCCTAATATACAGCTTAAAAACTACTTGGGACCTAGAAAGACAGCACAAACCCTGGTGTAGTTTCCATCAGTTTTGTACACCAGCGCAAGTTACACTGGTGTCTAAGGTGGACAGTGACCAGATCTTCCCAGGTAGTTGCCTCCCTAGGTGCTATTCCAGTACTTTGTCACTGGGTGGCAGGAGCCAGTTGCAATCACTTGCATTAAGCAGAGAGAAAGTAACTTCACCTCTGGTTTTTACAGAGATGACTACACCATATTCTAGTACCTTACACAGGGGCAGGGCTGCACATCTGCTTGAGTAGACTGGGGACCCTATATGATCTAAATGTAAACTGATTATTTGTGTGGCTGTAGGATTAAGCAGCCGTCCATGAAATAAAGTCCTCAAATAAATGGGTACTGCATGTATCCACGGCAAGAGGTAGGCCCTGCCCTAAGGAACATACAGTCTAAATGGACAAGAAAGACAAAGGGTGGAAGAGGAAACTGAGGTACTGAGAGGGAAAGGGATCTGCCAAAGGTGGCAAAGGGCCAGTGGCAGAGCCAACAGAACTGATTCCCATTCAGTGCCCCACCTGCTAGATCATACTGCCCCTCTCTCTTATAGAACTGAGAAGCTGAGAGGGACAAACGGGGAGGAAAGCAGGGAGTCTGACAACAGACAGAGGTAAAGCCTGTACAGGCAGAACCTACCCTGATCCGTTTTCCCTCTACTCTTTGCCGTTTTGGAGGTGAGGGGAGAGGAGCACCACCAATAAACGGGGCCCAAGCTCCATCCAGCCTCCAGGATGAGATGGGAGGAACTGTGTTTTGTCCCCCTGGATCGCATGGGGAAAGCCAAATGTCCTGGCACTGTTTCAGAGTTTCACTGTTCTTTGCAGCACCACTGACTCCCCGTGCCAGTGACTAGAAGAAACTAACCTTCCCACAAGACATGACCACAGCATGCCTGATGCCTCACTACTTACTGGCTGAACGAGGACGTTATTTTTCCCATACAGCAGGTGTGTCCTCGAGTTCTGGTGCAAAGACTCCACATACTCCCTTGCCGAAGCAGCAAACCGGTCCTCGGACGTGCTCCCGCTGGACTGCCGCTTCCGGATCTGGTACAGGAGAGAGGTGCCATTCTGGGGACAGGTGGCACAGCACTGGGAGCCAGCTGCACACAGAGGCTCCTGAGCACAGCGCCTCTTCACTAAGAAAAGCTCTCTCTTATGTGGCATGGGTTCTTCCACGTGCCAGCCAAAGGAGCTTGCAGCTTCCTTGAGACAGGGACAGGCACTGTGGGCAAAATCCCAGGCACCCCCAGTCCTGAATTTCAGGGCTGGATTGCAAACCCATCTACACTTGGGAGGGGCAGGGGCATATGGGGACCCACATGGACTTTCTTCTGGGACAATGGCATGGACAAAAAGCCTCCCCCTGACAACACCAGGCTTTGCCAGTTACCAAGAAGCGGGCACACAGCAAATACCTACTCCCAGCGCCGGGCGTTTGGAGGGAGAGTCCTGACGGCCGTGTGCTCCATGAATGCGGTGCCTCTGCACCAGCTCATCGGCTGAGGGGTCAGTCCAGTAGTGGTCGGCTGTTTTCAGCTTGGTATATTCGAGAGCGCAGGGTCCAACTAGGAGAACAGCAATGAGAGAGGATCCATGACAGTCTACTGACACACAGAAACTCACTCACTCACTCATCCCTCCAGATCAGATATTGAACTGCGGCCCTTTTTCCTCATGTGCCATGGAAGGAAACGTTCTCTTCCCTAGCATGTAACCTTGGCCAAATTTCCTCTTATAATAAATCAGGTCCTATTAACTATGGCTGCAAGAAAATCTTGCTAAGCGTATAACAGACCGGCATTGCAATGCTGTTACCTCCAACTCTCAGCTGAGGGAAACCGCACCCAGCAAGCACTCTATGAAACCAGACTCCACCCTGCTCTCATCAGACCAAATAATTAAACAGTTTCACATCCTCTCCCGTATTGTGTATAGAGGAGGGTGAAGCTCTTATTGTGTCTTACGTGTCTCTGCTTCGGCAAATGTAGTCAGCAACAAAAATGCCAGCAGTGTTCCCTTGGAGCTCTTATAACCAGGGATCCTGGTTTTCTCTGGTTCTAAAAGATCCCCTATTTTCGGTTAAAAAAAAGTAACCCCAACTCTGCATTTTCTATATACACACGCACGCACGCGCACACACACACACACAGATGTTTCATTTTAATCATGGAAAAATGTGGATTTGGGGATACAGTACTGTTTTTTTAAACCAAAAATTGGGGATTTTTTTGAATCGGAGAAACCTGGGATCCCTGCTTATAACTACATAGTAAACTACACAGCAGCATGACTAGCATTCGTCTGTCTTACTAAAGCCACAAACTGCCCCCCAAGCATTCTTACTCTAACGCCCCTTGGGATAATACATGAGGAACGTACCTAGAAGAGAAGCAAGGATTGGACCACAAACAGGATCTGCCAATAGAGCTTCTTTCTCGTAATATTTGCTGGGAATAAAAAAAATAAAAATGGGTCAGCATCACTCGTTGGTATTTTCAAATGCTGCCAAATGACTTAGGAGCATGAGTCTCTCTGATTTTCAAAGGTACTTCTACATCCAAGTCACTTAGGTGCTTCTGAAACTACCATAAATTAACCATTATTTGATTGTGTGGGTAGGTAAGTGGCAGGAGGGAAGACACACATGCTCTGCTTTGTGTAGTGAGACAAACTCTTAGGACTTGATCCCGCAGCTAAGCACCTAAGTATGACCATTTTCTACCGTTACAGTCCCTAAAAAGCTGTTCGTACCACAGGTGGGCAGGTTCTGCTCTTATGCACTGCTTCTCTGCGACTTTGTTTTAAGAGGATAGCAAGTGACAAAAATAGAAGTGCTAACAGTTTTTCAAGGACTCTTGACAAGGTGGAATAGGTGAATCGTAGGTGGAATGGATTTGCCTTTCAGTGTTTTACAACCCCTGACATAAGACCACCTCTGATTTCAGTTTGGGACTCAAGGCACTAATGTAATAGAACTAGAAACAATACATTTTAGCAAGTAATTTCTGCCAAGATCTTCCGCTGTGACCAAGAAGAATAAATGTTCTCTGCTGGTCTCAAGCAGCCTTAAGTAGCTACCACTGGAGCTGAAGTATGGTATATGGAAAGCTGTTTCTTAAAATATTAACAACAGCAGCTCTTGCAATGACCCAAAAGACTTGATACAGCTGAAGAAAAGACTGAGTTGGTACAAAAAGAGCCGAATGCTAAACAGAATTGCTTCAGCTGTAACCATCCTCCCACTAGATGGAGCTGAAACTCTAAGCTGTTTTCTCCTCCTAAAGAGCACGGATGAGCTACTCAAACACCAGAGTCCAACAGTGAGACCATCACAGAGCTCAGGCATATTGTCTTGCTTCAAAGAAAGTGTTTCAGTATAATCCATGTGGACTCAAATAGTCAGGGAGAAAAGGAGAACAAAAGAAAAAAAAACTCAAACACCAAAACAAGTCAGCAAACGACGTTGAAGCTCAGAGAGTGAAGACACAAGGCATGCCTCACCCCAGACAGGACACCAGGCTACAAACACGACTGGAAACCAGAGAAAAACATTTTGCTCCCAGGAAGCCAGGCCCACACAACTACATGTGCTGCTTTGGCCAGCGTGCATATTTCTTGGAAGAGACAAGGATTTTGATGGGTGGTATCTTTTACTAGACCAAGTGCATGGTTGGGATAAAGTCAGACAAGCTTTCCAACGAAAACCATTCTTCATTAGGTCTTCATTAGTGACCTGCTTCATCTGTGCCTTGCGTCGGAAAGCTTGTGTGATTTTATCCGAATCATGCACTTGGTCCAATCAAAGATACCTCCCACAAAAATTCTTGCCTTTCGCATAATTCCTGGGTCATTATGGCTAAAACATACTTCTTGGTACATTAGGGACCAGTTACATACCTAGCCAAGTGCAGACCCAGAGGCTGCAAGAGTAACCATTATAATTCCAGAAGTGTGGTGTGCTTCATGCCTTCTAGTAAGCTGGGAGGGAAGACTGAGAGCTTCCTTTACCACTTGCACCTGCAGAAATCACTGGCAAAATTGTACAGCAGAGCAAGAAAGCAGGGCTAAGTCTTGGACCAAAGTATCTTCATTTGGGACATTTTGCCAGACACTCCAGGCTGTCTCCAAAACACACCCAACTCCCCTCTCCAAACAAACTAGGATTAGATGCCACCAACAGAATAATATCCTTTGACCACCACACTTTTACTTTCCAGGAAAATTCTTCTACTTGCCTGCTGCCAAGGAGAACATAATCCAAACTTTGGGAATATACGCTCCCACATACCATGCACCTTGCACAGCCAAAGACATCTCACCTGGGATGTAACCACTCATTTGAACAGCTTTAGAGCAAGCTGCATCATTACTGAGTGGAGGCATACCATCTGTTTGTGACTAATCTAAATCAAGCCTCAGGATGTTCACCATATCCTTTGTCTGAAGCCATACAAGTGTCTCCAATAAATTCCCTCGTTATCTGCATGGCTTGTAAAGCTTTTTTCCCCCTTCCTTCATGAACTCAGTCACAGACTGAAATTCTGTCAAACACCTGAGAAGTCATCAGTGTTTTCAAAACCAAACCTGTTGTGGAACTGCTTTTTGCAACCCAATCTGACAGTGCTTAGGCCCACGGGCAGCAGGCTGATGAAGTCCCAGGGGCAAACACATACCACATTGGCTAGATGGACAAATCCGTACCGCTCCGGCTGTCTGGTCCCCTCTTTACCTGCAGTTGTCCACGATGTACTGCATAATTTTGTCCAGCACTTTCTCGATCAGCGCCGTCCGGACCCAGATGTGTTTGATGGCCTGAGGTGTCAGGACAGGCGATTTGCTTGTGGTTGAATTCTGCCTCTTGAGGGACTCCTGGCCAGTTGGCTGATTTTTCCTACAAAGGGACAGAGGGGAAATGACAGAAATTAAGCAGCTGCATTTTCAAAAGGAGATTCCCCACTCTTTGATGGAAGGGTAAGCACTGGGGCTGGGCTACAACATGCGCATCAGACAGACTCAGGTCCAAGCATGACTCGCTCCATTCTTATGTTGCATCAAAGGTTTGTGGGGTTGGGATCCAGAGTTTTAGTCAGCCCAGTGTAAAGTCAGAACCGTGTAGCTTAATGGTCTGGGGTGACCAGGCTGATGCATCAAAAGGGGCCTGATGTTCAGAAGCTGTATGCTATATAAATCCAGCTCCTCTGAGGCTTCTCAAGGGGAACAGTCACGTACCATGGCCCCCACAATGACAAGTCACTTCTTACAGTCGTAGCAGATTTGCTAAAAAGAAAACACCCCGATGCACACTCAATTCTTTAACGCCCCCGCGAAATCCAAGGCTCTATGGAGACAACCCCTCCTGCCCGCTCTCGCAGGAAGAGAACGCCCAGCAGGCCCATCTAATCCGGAAGAGTTATTCCAGCCCATTTCTGACAGCATCCGAGAGCAGAAAGCAGCAAAGCTCAAGGTGTGCCAGAGAAGCAAGTGTCCCACATGCAAAAACAAAAACAAAAACTGTTTATTCCTAACTAAACATAGCTGCACGCCCCTCTCCATCACTGGAGAGCTGCAGGGAAGGCTAGAGACAGGATACCAAGCAGACACTCAGATATTAACATTTGGAGCCTCATCAGTTACATTTCAACAGCATCCTTCATTGTCAAGGCTCCCAAAGGGCTTTGTCAACAGTGTATCTTGGCTGACGCACCAGGCACTGAAACACGGACCTCCACGGTTGAAAGCAGGAGCTGCTGCAGCTTGAGCAAAGGAGTAAAGGAGTTAAAGCTCTCTAGTGGATGCTGTAACAGATTCAAACCCTCCATGAGTCAGGTAGGCACGAGCTACAGGAAGATCTGCAATATACTCATGCCTCCTGTATAGCAGTGGAAAGGAAGGAAGGTAGTTGAGCTTGAGTCTTGTGAAAGTTTCCTCAAACCTTTGGTGTCCCTGAAGGAAGTGTCAGAGGCTCTTTTGTTATTTAGGGTTACATCCCAGTGACTTGTGGGGAGAACCAGTGGGTTCGACCTAGGTCTAACCATAAATTCAGGCCAAAGTTGGATGGTACGTGTTCCCAAATGGCTCTGGCAGCGCTGCCACCACTGATCAAAACTCAGGAGACGCACCGAGCTGCCCAGCTGAAATAAGGGCAATGGTGGGAGGTAGCAGGCATGTGGGCTTTGGCTGGCAACAACATGGCAGCAAAGCAATGCAGAGGTCAGAGTGCCCTTTTGGGCAGAGCTATAGGGAGAAGGATGAAGAGCTGAGTTCCAGGGGTTGTCGAAGGCACGGACCATTCAGGACAGGATGAAAAGTAGGATTCATCTCAGGAAAGCAGGTCATTAAACTGATTAGATGAGCTGGACCAGATTTGTCCCTGGAGGGCATTAGTGAACTACGCCAGAGATGATTCCATCTCATGATCAACCCTCCAGCTCTTGAATCATAGCATGTGCCTGGCTTTGTTGGGAGAGCAAAGCCCAAATGCAGATGGCCAGTGCTGAGGGTGCTTGTCTCCGTAGGCATCTACGAGCTCCTTTCCTAGCAGCAGTCCTGTTGCAGTGGCTTGACTCAACCCTAATTTTCCTTGGGTTCTTTTTGAATTCAGCCTCCAGCAGAGCGAAGTAAAATGGCCCATGCAAACCTGTTGTCCCTGATCTTTCACACGGGCTAAGAACACAAGGCTAGATTGTGGCTGACCCTTGTGGGGCGACAAGAGGGGCACAAAAAGTGTCTATCTGTGAGGGTCCTCGGTCTCCTGCTCCTATAAAGGTGCAAATCTACCCTGCCTGACCTTAGACTACCACAGCCAACTACCTCTCTCAGACACTGAACACCAGCAGCAGTGGAGATAGGCACAGAGCTGGATGCACGTCACTCGGCTAAGTTATGCAGCCAAGGAGCTTCAGCCTGACGTCTCTCCTCCTGCATCCTAGGATGAGCCCTGCTCCTAAATCTGACACCTCCTGGGTAAGTTGATTCTCTCTGCGAAGCACCCTGCACATCCATGGAGCTCTGCGCTAACGTTTGGCAATGACATCCCATCCCTCGCCCTCCCAAGATGACAACAAGATGACGAAGAGACAGACTGTATCAGGCTGCGGTGCTAGGAATGCAGTAATTGAACAACCACTCCCAGCTGGGGGCTTGTTCACAGCCAAGACCCCCTGCCTGTTCCCTACCATGCAAGGCAGTCACAGCTCTCACTTAAGGAAACAGGGAACTTATGGCTGTTTGGTCACAGGAGCGGGGCCAGCTTCCACATGAAGGGTTGGATGCCAAGGGAGGCCTCTCCAAATATCAGCCAAGGCAGGAATTGCTAAGCAAAAGGCAGTGTCTGCGTAAGGAACTGCAGCCATGTAGAAGTCTGTAGTTCCCTTCTGTGGACTTTGCTTGCTGCCCTGTGGCTCTGCTCAGCTCTGATGAGGTCCACAAAATCTGCTCATAAATGTTTAACCCCCATCCCACCCTCTATGACTGCCAAATGGAAAAAGGGAGCACTTGCCCAGCTTGTGCTTCTCGGTGGTCCAAATTGCTTCTTGAATGCTTGCCAGGTCAGGCAGTCTCAGAAGGATTCAGATGAACAAGGCCACGGTTGGTTTTACTCAAAGAACTTTCCTTGTGAGCACAGACAACAAGAGGCTGTTACCACACAAGGCACAGTGCTTGTCACCAGCTCCAACATGCTCAGAGCCACGCGGAGCACTTGCAGTTGCAAACTGCCTTCTCCTTAGCTTTCAAGCTATCATCTTATCACTATGCCCTGAAGTGAACTGCAAACCCCAGGGACTGGACAAAGTGCACTGCCTGGGCATTGCTTCTTCATCAAATGCCAAAAAAGCTCCAGTGGCACGGGATAACTGAAGTTTCTAATTAGAAACAGGTCCACAATTAACACCTATTCTCCCCATTCTGAAAAACGATTCTGGCCTTAGCTATGCATCCTACAGAAGAACGTGTGCCCCAATGATTTTTTCTTTGCATGTCAATCCCTTACACCAAGCCTGGTGAGAACTACTTCTTACCAAACAAGGGGCCGGATATGACACGGAGCTGTGCACCATTTGTGGGAGTTGTGGGTGCTCATAAGCTTGGAATCTGTCAAAACACTGACTCAAAGTGAGTGGAGCTTTATTTTTTAAATGAACCCTATATCTATTTAAAGTTTCGCCCCCATCCAATTACCAAATAACAAAGCCTTCATACATCTGGCCAATTTCTCTCTTTCATACTTTCTGTCTGTCCTTGTCTTTTAACGTCAGTTGGCCCAAGCTGACCCTGGGCACAAGACAAACACTAAGTTCCTGCACTCCAATAGTTTCCCAATTCATTCTTGGACAGGGATTGAGAAAAGGGGATATTCTGATATCTCAAGAACAAAACTGAGAAATGGAGCTAAGTACTGTGATGGTTTTGGGGATCTAGTGACACTGTACAGAGTCTGGTGAAAGCTGTAAAGTTGGTATTGCCATATCACTGAATGCCACTATATATATGACATCCTCCACTTGTTGACAAGATTGTACGGATGGCTCCCCAGACTAGGTACAACAGACAAAGCAATAAGTAGGCTATGAAGGCTGGATGGATCTGGGAGAATATATTTCCTCTAGCCAGTCTGTAGGGAGTTGGTAAAATGGAGAGTGGAAAAACACTACACCAAGTAAAGAGCAATGGTGTTGTACAATCCTGTGTGAAGTCTGCACGCATCATATATTACACCGACCACATGTCCCTGAAGAGGCAGGCTATAAACCAGAAGGCTCTTGGCCTTTGAATAGGTTCTGGGGAACATACTTAAGTGGCTGAGAAGGGTTGAAGAACATGACAGGAGTTTCAGCACTAGTCAGTTACTTAGCAGTCATGCAAGAAGCAAGTAGCATCATTTCAACTAGGAACTGGTCAGTACTCTTAGCTTTCTGGACACGACAGCTGCTAATGTACTGCATATCCCGCTGCACCAGCACTGCACCATGTAGGCCTGCAAAAAGCCATGAAAATATCTGCAATAGTGAAAACACCCTGGTCCTTGAGGGTGCCTATACAGCAAGGCTGCTCCGATGCACTGTAATTACAACACATCAGAGCAGACTTGATTAATCGAATCTGCTCTGACTTGATTTACCGTGCTCCAGCAGACTCCAGCATCTCGTGTATCAGCGTCCCCACGCTGAAAAATGGCTCGTTCGACAAGCTTTAGTTAAAGCGCCCCCGCTGCCATTTTTCAGTGCGGGGACACTGATACACAAGACGCTTCGCACGCTTTAATTAGAGCAGCTCTGAGAGCCACTCTAATTAAAAGAGTCCCTCTTCCCTACCCCCTCCACTCCTAGAGCATGTGTATAAACGCCCTGGGATTTCATACAAACTTGGTCCCTGGCTTATTTTGGCAGTCAGGCACCTAAATCTGATGACATGCTCAGTCGCCCTCTGCATAAGCCCCTGGAGGACGACACCACACAGACATTCAAAACCAGTACGCTACAATACCCAGGTGGAAAACTGCTCTGGTTTTCTGTATTGATTTGTATGGTTATTCTTACCCGTAGCAGCACTCACTCGATCAATGACCCTGTGCAGACTTTCTGGCCAGAGTTCCTGGCTCTCGTATAAACAAATTGTTGGTGAATCTGACAGGTGAGAGACAAGCAACAGCATGCCGCAGTGTGGGCAGGCACTGGGCCATACCTATGCAGCTCAACCCTGACCTTCTACCCTCCCTCCTCCCTCCCATCATGCCATTTCTTGGCATCCTGGAACAGAGAATGCCAGGCAGGTCACCAAGTGCAGCACTTTGGTGCGCTGCACAGACACAGGTTAATGCCACAATAGTTTCACAAGGCTTTGCGTCATGTTGTCCAGATAACATGCCAGCTGCCCACAGGAGCCTCTCCTACCACACTGAGCATCTCCCACAACATGTATTGCTCTGCGCAGTACCCCTGCGCAGCGATAACAAGCTTTTCACAGGCCGGGGAGCATGGTTGCTTCAGCACATTAACGAACTACTTCCTGTCCTTGCAGTGGCAGGCCACTGACAGTGCCCTTGTCCCCCTTCCTTATTTATGGTAAGTTAAAGGCTGGTTTTGATGCTTTGGGTGTTATGCCTGGTGTATGATGGGTGTTCCTGAAGTTTTTAAGATGAGGTTAGACAAACACGTCTAGGATGATTCAGACAGGGATGATTCTGCCTTGAGCAAAGGCTGGACTAAAAGGGACCAGCTCCAGCTCTACTGTTCTATGATTTTATTACCTTGCTACTACAGCATCCGCTGCCTGGCAGCCAAATATTGATTATCCTCATTAACACGCGCATTCCTACACCAGGAGCCTTGCCAGCAGCATCTCCTGGATCAGTAGCAAGCAACCTTAACTCATATAAAATCATTCAAAACCTTTCCTTTGCCCCAAGAACCACTGGTCCAAGGAAAAACCTGATTTCTCACAAGTTACAAGCCAAATACTTGCTTGTCAATGTAATTAGTGACCTGAACAGTGTTGGAATCACAGCCTGTTCTTTGGAGCTGAGCTTGCTGCCTATAGCTTCCCAGTTTCTTAAAGGAGACCTGCAGAGGGGAAAAGAAAGTGGTTTTGTGTCCTGCCTTGAGGCTCTACCATGCAGAGAGGTGACCCAAAATAAGCTATTTGTCCTTGACCTCCCCACCTAGTTTTACGCCGACCCTTCAAAGCAGGGGCAGGATGCTGCTGTGGGGGGAGGTGTTGCTGCCTATAGCTCGGCTAGGCTTCCCCTGGCCCCACAACCAGGGGCCAGATTTATACAGTGAGCAATGATGCAAAGCCATAGTTCAGTGGCAGCTGCAATGCCCGGGGAGGGTTGCACTTGCAGCTGGCAGCAAGAATTTCCTTCACAGCAGTATCCTACCCCCACTCCATTCTGTGCATCCACTGAAAAGGCAGGTAGAGGAAGAGTCAGACTAGCAACCCTAAATGATTCACCTGCCTGAGTCATGGGAGGGCTAAAGAGAGACAAAAAAGCTCAGCTGGTTTATTGTGCCATGCTCCTGCCTGGTCACACCTGCATGGAGTATGAGACCCAGGCCTGAGTCTGGAAATCATTTAAATATACAGCCTAAATCCATGAGACTGTAAGGTCTCTAGGGCAGGGAGCATCATTCTGTTTTACGCTGGCACAGTCCTTAGCACTACAGGGTCCTAGGGCTGTGATGGGCCTTCAAGGCATAACCACAATAATACCATATTTTCTCACAGACATACTCACCTCTTCCCCAAAATTGAGATCTATGTGTTACTTAGAGAAGCTGATTTTCTGCTCGAGACAGAAGCACCCTGCTTTGATTCTTGCTCCACAGTGCAGCAACTGTGGCATTACTATTCAGGCAGTTGAGAGAGTCAATTGACTTAATGGCTCACTGTTTTTCACTCCATGGGTGTTAAAGAGCACATCTCCTTTTTAACCATCTTTAATGTTCCACAAATCAAGTTAAACTTTCTTAGGGCAATTTTCCTATCTGCTAGCTGCTCCTGTCTCCTCCTATTTCACAGCCCTGGGTCTTTTAGCTCTTTTCAAAATCATAGATCTACCTATGAAGATCAGACTTTAGCAGCAGCTAGGGTTTCAGCTTTAGTCAAGCAATAAAAGGAAGATGAGTCAACTAAAGATTAGGTTCTGCCCCTGCTCTATGCAGCCATAATTCTGGAAAATTGTTTTTAAAAGGAAGAATGAAGAAAAAAAAAGATGCATGTTATAATCTGGGGTGTGCTGTATGCAAGAAAATATGTTAGTAAGTACCAATAATGCCACATCAAGACAATGTGTACATACATGACTCTTGCTGACATCAGTGGGACTTGGGCACTGTCCCTAAATAGGGACATTTTCCTGAATCTGGACCTCAGGAATAGTAATAGGAGGGCCAAATTTGTTTGATTTTATATAGTCAGTGAACTGGATCCATACCCAAGGGTATTTATTAACAGACTGCCTTTGCAGCCAGTACTTTATACAGCCCTACTGCTGTCCTTTCTGCTTATTTTTATCCAGAGAGAAATTACAAAATTCAAGTCTCATCTGCTGTTCTGGTGTGGCCAGAGTTGTGGCCCGAGAGCTTTTCCAGCCTTTAACTGAAGGGGCACGAGCTTAACAAAAGCACCTACCTTGCAAATATTTAACTGGGACAAAATGAATGGGACCAGGCAGGCTGTTGAACTAAGTGAACAGGCAACAAATGAACAAACATGACTGAAAAGGGGAAGGGTTTATTAAGAATACAAAGGAGGAAGAATTTGATAATTAAAAAAAGGCAAGTGTTAGAGAAAAAAGGAAGGGGAGCTGGGATAAAATTGCTAACATAAAAATATACATTACAATGATTCAGAACCATCAAGTCAGGCCTGCTGGGAGCCTAAGGAAGAGCAGAGCTTTAGTCAGTGATTCATCTTGTTAAATCAAGAGACCTACAGTCCTTAGGAGATGCAAAGAATCTCTTTAGACCTGACCACCTCACCAGGCGCAGGGCTCTACCATCCCCTGAGAAGGCCCTTTCTTTTCCCTACTGTCTTTATAACCCCGGGGCCTGGACCCTGCAGAATCCTATGCCCAGGCTTCCCTCCATACACAGTGGTTGGTTTTTTTGGCTGGAGCTGCTCACAGCAGACACAACCACATGTGTCCATAAAGACTCGGGCTTCAGTCTGTAGGTCTCAAGGAGATTCCTCTTTCAGCCCATGCTTAACTAGTCAGGTTCTTCCATGCTCCTCCTGACTTATCTTCAGCTCTTCCCCACTACTCTCCACCATGTTCATTGGTCAGTCTAATTTTCACACCAGACGTGATCCTAGAATGAGCTCCATGCAAGCAGACACCTCTGCTGACACGACACCAGCAGGGAGGTAATGGCAGGGCTGCACCCACAGGCCTTAAGTACCAATGGGGATGTACCAGCTTCCCCAGGGTGTCCAGACAAGGTCTAGCACAATACTCCCTCCTCTCAGGTATGATGCATTGCATCAGGTCTCCCTCCATCCTTTCCCTGAGGTCGTAATCCTACCAGTTTTCCCACCAGGAATAGAGTTATCAGAGAGGAGGGGAGGGGGAGGGAGGGAAGACTAGTCAAGAAAGCCTGAATTTCTAAGATCAAGAAAAAAAAAACCCTTAGAATACAAAGGAAGTGAAACAAAACCAAGACAAAACAGGAGCTTTCTTCACCTTTTAAAAATATTTTCTACAGTACCTCCACATCAATCCCACCCAATACTGGTTTGGCAACAAACAAGGTCAGGTTTCTGCTCTTGTGCTGAGCCTCTGTTCCTTTTGTTATCTGTTCCTCCCCCACCAATCTGTCACATCTTGTTCCAACACCTAGACTGAGTCTCCTTGGGCAGGGCAGGGCAGAGCTAGGCTTCTTGTCCTTCGTTTCTATAGCACCTGGTACAAAGTGGGGGCCGTAGTATTTGCCTGGGATCCCTATGGTACTTCTGCAACAGGCACAATGAACAGAAACAAGCACAAACTCCATTCTCAGCCTCTACCCCTCTACCTCAAACTCATTAAAAACTCTCAAAAATGCACAAAAAAGCCTGGACTTTTTCTCCACAGTTTTGTAACCAGCTCAGAGTAGCTGAAATTTCAAAAGAATCTCACCAAAATATGCCTTATTTTCCAAACAGCTCAACCTTCCTGCTATCTGCTCAGCGCATCGCCCTCGTGCTACTGCCAGCCCTTTGGCCTTACCTGCTTTCCACCTGCTGCTGCAGCTCCTGGACCTTCTTGCATATGTCACCAGCTATCGCATAAGTCTTGCCAACTTTGGTGAAGAGGGCAGCCACCTTATCGGTCCGTAGGAAGCCGGCGGCTCTCCGTTTGAGCATGTGCAGAAGACATGCTTCTACCACACCTGGAAAAAGGAGTAAGACATTATGAGCGCTTTGCTCCTCCAAGTCTGTTCTTCCTGACAGACAGAGAGAAGAATGTTACTTACTGACCCTAACCACGTAACAGAGAGGGAGGGTGGGACCTGGACTCTATTCCTACCACTGATGTGGACTCACTGTATCACTTGCCCATTGATGCAGCAGGGATAATAATAGCAGTACCCTTATCTAATGCTGGGGTATAATGAGGTCTGCTAATTGCACTGACAGCTGAAATTAAGACCCGTGCAACCACGTTCTGCAGGAACTAGTATAAACTTATATCATCTAAAAACAGCACCTGCTACCTGGGCTTGTGTTCTGCTATTCTGGGGATTAGCTGCTCTTCTTCACCAGGCTGTTCCTGGGGATTAGCTATGAGAGGATGTTGCTTTCTAGTCTTTGCATCATCCAGGAATGGAAAAACAGAAGGATGACCAGATTTCTCAGATAAAGTCATGGCCAGGCACCAGAGATAGATGCAGTGGCAGGTGCCCTGACACACTACAGATCATATTTCAGTTCTTTAAATGAGTTAGTGAGAGGCTAAAGGATCTCACTGAAAGCAGACATCACCACTATCAGCACACATCACAACATGAGGAAATCCTTGACGCTGCTCCTATAGAAGTCCCCAGCAAAACTCCCCTTGACTCTACTGAGCAGATTTGTGCCTTATGTGCATGGGATACAGCTTTACTGGTGACCATTCATGCCCAGGGGGAGCTCCCAGTGATCTTAGGGAAAAGTGATGTCCTGAGTGACCAAGCAGTTCTCCCAGTTTGGACAGATCAGGTCACTGCAATATGGAAAACTACTAGGGTTCCCCTTTCCCTAGTCTGCAGCTGTTACACGTGCTGATACTGCCACAATATTTCATCCCACCTTTATGCAGAACACAACTCACCAGGCTGGGTCTCTGCCTAACAGTCACAAGCCCAGGCTCAGACTTGGACAAATTTCCTAGTTCATCACATTCAACATCTCTGTGTACCACAGTCGGTGGTAGGGAATCAATCGCTGTGCAAAATCTCACCGAGGGACCTCATCACGTTCAACATCTCTATGTGTACCACAGTCGGTGGTAGGGAATCAATCGCTGTGTGAAATCTCACCGAGGGACTCCACATGCTCCCATCACCACAGTCACTTGATTTGTTGAAGCAAGGTAGGACAAACCACCCATTTATCCTCTTGTACGTATCGACCCACTAAACAACCCAAACAAAACAGAAAGCACGGCACTGTCCAAGTGCTGCTCTCCCCCTGCGGAGAGGAGAAAAGAATAGACCACACACGACATGAATTGGGCATATTGCTTACTGTGCTGCTGGAAGGTGCTCAGATCTATGGGTCGTATAAAAACATGGGGACAACAGAACAGATGTGATGTAGATCAAGAGAGCACTGGGCCGGCTTTAAAGATACAGTTCCCTGCTTCTTCTAAAGGCAGATCCTGTACCTAAACATGCACAACGGGGCAGCAGTGCTGCCACAGCACTTACCCCCACAGAGCACTTTTTAATGAGCTGCCCTGCTTTATTGATGACTAACACAATGCTTAAAGGAAAATGAAAAGGGAAGGGAAGGAAGTGGAGGAGAGTAAGTGTGAAAGCCAGAAGGGCTACATCTTTTTTGGAAGAGATGTAACCATAGGTGTCTGGATCCAGCTGGGTCAATTAGAACAGGAGAATTTGGGGAAAAGAACTGCCTTTCTACAATTTTTACAGGCTTCATTGAGGGTGTGGGCTGGTTTGGTTGTGGTTTTTGAGGGGAGATGATGTACATCAGCCACAGCAACTGGATGGCAGACGCAAATATACATCACTAGACAGTGGAAAAATATTGTCTTTCCTTCTTACCTCTCCTGGCATGGGAAGCATGGGATTTGTTCAACTCTCCTAGAAATCTGCAAGGAGAAATTTCTATTGTGGGGGTACCTGAGCCACTCTTACATGACTTTTTGTGAGCAGAGAGAATCCAAGCTTCTGGATAAGCAATGCAAGAATTTGGTTCCACGTGGGTGCGTGGCAGGAGGGAGAAAAAGATGGAAGTACTTGGTTCACCAAAGCAAACAGTGAGGCAGCACTCATTGTAGACTGTGCAGACAGTTAGCAGCGCACAAATGCATTCTGGTCAGCTCTACTGTGCAGCCTGGGTTTGGCAACTTCTTCTCGATTGTGAAAGAATGGGGCATCTCCTGAAATTACCACCCGCTTGTGGCACCCCCAAAAGCCATCGCTCCCAGTCGTTTCTCCCACGGGAGCTGGAATGCAACAATGGTGACACTTAAACTATCATGGCTGCCCTCGGAGTTGCCCCTTCACTGGAATGAATGGAGAAGTTCACCCTTCTCTGGGCCATTGCTTTGGGCGCTCTTATGACTCACCTCTGCAACAGGTGCCCTCAACTCAGAAAAAGGAACTGTTCCCTCCATAACTTCAGACCACATAAGACAATCTTTGACCATTAGGAACTACCATGAAATCTTAATCTCATCACATCTGTATACAACAGGGTGTCTTGCACTACCCTCCGAAGCAGCATCTGGTGTAGGCTGCTGTCAGACTAGTGGGATAGCTGGACTACAGGTTTCATTCAGTCCAGCAGTTCCCACGTTTCCTTGCTTTAAGATCCTCAAACATCTTTCATCGCTGGTTCAGATTTGAGAAGTTTGGGGGAGATGATGCACCTGCAGAGACATCCTGGTTGGAGGAGGGAGGGCCTTGCTAAGGTTACACCAGGGAGTTAGCTTCTCAGTAGATCTGCCCTCAGCCTTTTCATGTAAGCTAATGCAGGCAGGACAGTACCAGGGAATAACAGGAAAAAAGTGCCCACATCAGTGTTTAAATGTAGGGTGCAGGTGACTCATCCAGTCGGTGATGTCCATAAATAGTAGAAATGGAGGACAACATCACCCACTCACAGACAAGGCAAGACCCCAACCTCCGCAGCGAGCCTTCCCTCTCTCGTACACAGAAACACACCCCTCTCGAGTTGGACTTCCAGCCTCTGAGCAACATTTTTCTGTGTTTTCTGACTGCAACTAACCACGGCTGTCCTGTGTTAACACTGCCACATGACATTTTCATCACAAGAAAATCCAATACGCATTAGGATTTGGCAGCTAAAAGTGAAGAAAACCATATTTTGGAGGCATTCTCAGAGTCTAGTTCTGCCAGGGGGTGCGCATTTTCTACTGTATATGTATGGTCCCCCATTGACATCCCATCCCAGCAGCTCCTGATCTTTAGGTAGTCTTTATATCCCCACAACAACCCTGTGAAGTAGAGAAGTGCTATTATACTTTCTTTGGAGATAGGGAAATGAAACAGCCACATTAAGGGGCAGAGGTTGAAAGGTATCTAGACACTCAATGGAGAAGCTGGGCATTTGTGGGATTTTTCAGAATTGCAAAGATATTAAATTCTCATAAAATAAAACACTAATTGGCCCACTGGCCCCTGCTCCCAGCATCTTCAAGCCAGGCTTCAAGTTCCTCAATTTTTTAGAAAAAGTTATTTTATTCCAGAAGATTAATTTAAAAGAAGTGATGGCTTCCAGCCAATTAAGAAGAAAAAGCCCTGTTTGCAATCAGTCTGTTCTTTGTTGGGAAAGTTATCATCTAAAATGTCCACATATGACACAGTGGAAGAGGATTTAGACTGACACATTATCCCAGAGGAATAGGCTCTAAATTAGAAAATAAACCTCAGCCTGTAATAAGAGAAAAGGAAATGTCTTTGACATAATGTTTCAAAGATACTTTACACCAGTCAAGTTAAAAACCAAAGACTGCAAGGAGAGAGGTGTTGGAGAAATGTGGTGATTTTATGCCTAACCCAGATCTCTCAAATCACAGACTAGAGCTATTACCCCTGAACCATCCTTCTCCTCCTACCGCAGCCACTGTTTGATGCGCAGACTACTCTCACAAAGGGTCATTTTTTCCTCTTAATAATTTCTGGGTCACACAGACATACTGCCCACCACCCTCAGAGTTTGCCTTCTAGATCTCTCCAGTTTCTCCAACATTGTCCCCAAGGGCCAGTTTCTGGTTTGCAATTTTAAGCAAAACAATTTGGCCAAAACCCAACTGCCTCTTTTGTTGCCACTGGGAAAGCCTGTTTTGGAAATGTGCACCATATCGGATGGGTTTCCAAAGCAATGTGCTATTTAAAAAGATGGTATTGCAGGCTGCATGATGGATCAGCAAGTACTCCCATGTATAAGGCCCTTCATCAAACCCAGCTTCCACTCGAGTCAACAGAAAGATCCTTCGCTTCAGTGGGAGGTAGATCAGACTCCTTGAACCTTTGAAGATTTTGCTTCTGAAGCCTTTGAGCTGTGGAGTGGCTGGTGCCAGATTTGTTCTTTCCTCTCCCAGCCTCCTTGTAATTGAGGGCAAAGTGATGGTGGGCTTTGCATTACAATTGGTCACTTTACTTTCCCAACCCTGCTTTTTTTCTTTTTTTACCTGGCAGATGGTGGGTGAAGCAATATGCCATTTTCCATACGGCAGATTGGGATCCCGACTCTGAGAACATAAGAGAACAGAGCCTGTGCATCATAGTCAGAGTCTTCAGCACAAGGAGCCGTGAAAACTGGTTACATAGGCGGGGAGCAGGAGAAAGCGGTGTACTTTTCAGATACTGAACTCCTCTGCTCGGCCACAAACCCCGGGCAAGCCCTAAGGGAAGCTCAGGCAGGTACTGCAGTATTTTGTTAGGTGAGGGCACTGCTGTTGACACTTGCATTGTACCATGAGCACCCTCCGTGACTGGCACAAGGATTCCTTTCAAGCTGAACTAGGGAGGGTAAAATACATTGTCAGCTTGCTGGCAGGCCGAACCCAAATAGTACCTTCTTTCATTGAGTTTCCTTCCTCCCCATCTGAGGTAACATCATCGTCTGCTTGGTTTCATTTCACCAGCCACCACCCTCCCAAAGGCAAAAACTCACTTAGCAATACACTCTTCTTCTCTGGGCCCATAACCTGTAATTCAGGCAGCACTTAGCCCACTTCTGTGACCAGGTCTCAAAGATACCTAGGCGGCACCTTCTGGGAGCTATGGGGGGAACAAGGGAACAACAGGACCCATCTATATCCAACAGCCTCCATAAAAGATCTTCTTTCTATTCAGCATAAGAGTCTTGTTTCTCTGTGCTGCTAGGCATTAGAAGACCCACCTGCTAAATGAATGAAGAGGAGGTGAAGCATGTGTGTGTTGCTAATAACTCCACACCTCGCTTCTCTTGATACAGCTGGAGGGAAAAAGCAAGCAAACTGTGAATGGCTTCACACATACCTGTGCCTATTTGTGTAATCAACGGACATTGTTCTAACACCTGTTCAGAATTCAGAAGCATTTGCTCTTAAGGATAGAAAAAGAATAGCACAAAGAAAAGAAAAGTCCTTGGAATGGTGCTGCATTAAAACACCACCAGCATCTTCTAGACTTTCACTGCAAAAACATGTGCTCTTCAATTACATGCTGTATCACTCCAGTAAAAAACAGTTTTCCCCTCAAGTAGCTAATCAATTCTGATTTAATCAACAGGTTAAGAGCATACCTTTCTCATAGCAAAGACAAAGCCAAAACAACTCTGTACCTCAGTTCCCTCCCTGGAAAGTGGGAAAGATGCTTCCTTTCTCCTACCATGTATAGTCTTGTCTGTTTAGAGCAGGGGTTGGGAACCGAGAGCCCTGGAAAGTTCACAGCCTCTTACTACTCGCCTGTAGCCCCAACCCAGGGGGTCCTGATCTAACTTTGTAATCAAGAACCCACAGAAAACACTTCCTTGGGCTGCCTCATCTGAGGATACTTGTTTAAATCAAAAGGAATCAGAATTCATGGTAGAGGTGATAATTTTTATTAGACCAACTAGATTTTTGTAAAAAAAAAAGTCTTTGTTTAAATCAAGGCTGTTGGGTGAGCATGAAGTTTACCCTACCTCTGCATGGGTCCCCCAGGCCAGGTCAGCTTCATAAACACTCAGGTTATAGAGACGCTGCAGAAAAAAAGCTCATGTACATAAAAACTGCAAACACAAATCTTGCCCACATGGATAGCCTGAACCCACCAATGTTCATCGCAGCTCCTTGCAGAAGCACCACATCCTCCACTCTTCTTCAACAACAAAAGGCATGGGGCGTTTTCACTTTCCATGAAAGAGGTTTATGATTCAAATCAGCTGCCTAACCAGAGACTCCTGAGACAATGCAGTCCATGCCCATCCTGGGCGTAAAATAAGCCAAATGACTACAGCAGTTATGATGCAAGGAACTAGACAGATAAAATAGCAATCCATCCATTTGGTTTCCAACCACATCTCCCCACAAAAGGAACTGCTGGGGTTTGAATGGCACTTTGATGCTGTTTTAGCTATCTGATGAGGATATTGTTAGTGTAAAGTGGTATTCAGAAGTCATTGCCAATTACTCTTCCTGGTTGAAAGAGGCGACTTGCAGCAATTCACCCGGTTCTATTAATGCAGTTAGTTGCCACTTACCGCTCCTCGGTCTGACAACAGCTCCCAAGGGCAGATCTCAACATCAAACCGAGCAGCAACAATAGCAAATGTAGAGGGTTCTTCTTGCTGTTTACATGACGGTGGTGCTTGCAGGGTGCAGGCAGGATCAAGCCCCTATGTGCTGAGCACTGCAGATGTGCAGGAAGACATAGGGCTTGCTCAAAAGAGCTCCCTTTCCCCTCCTGTCCCCTGACAGCTTGTGTCTATGTGGGGCATAGCATTATTCCATTTTACAGGCAGGGAAATGAGAAGTGAACTGACTTACCCATGACGCAGTCTGAGGAAGAGCCAGGAAATGAGCCCAGCTCTCTCCTTGGTGCCAGTCCAATGCCTAAGCCCATACTCCTCTCCCCCAGGAAGGCAGTAAAGAGACCTTCCTGACCTGTCTGGTCTTTTCCTCACAGTCCCCACAAAGGACAAATGCGCTGAGGAAGAAATGCAAAGACCAGAATTTGTAGGGGGCAAGATGCATTCTGGCAAATGCAAACCCTACAGAAAACAACTGGGCTGCTCTGTCGGCTGTATCAGACAGGGCATGGGCTGAGCAAAACTGAGTGGAAAGCTAGGCTGGACCCAGTTGTGTAGTAGCATCTGTATTTAGGTAGAGCCAGGAGGAGCCGCAGAGCAGGACCGTGCTGCACAAGGTGCTGACTGCAAGAGAAGTTGTGCAGAAAGAATCGGCAAGGACCTGGATGCAAGGACCTCAGGAGAGGTCTGCTTCAAAGAGAAAGCCCACAGCTGTGGCAATGGACACAGATGCTGCACCAAGGCCTTGGCGGACCTGGGCAAAATGGAAATGCTGAGAGTGACAGCTGGCTTCCAAGAGCTGATTACCAGGATTTGGTAAGGCTCAAACCAGCCCCAGGTTTGCAGCCTACACAAGGCCTGGATTTGACACCTCAAAGACTTCCCAGGAAGGTTGGTGCAAGGAAGCTATTCATCAGCAACAAGATTAGCCTACGATTCACCTCCTTACCATCCCCAAGAGACTAATGATTCTGTTGCTACATTTGTCTTCCAAAGTCACAGCCCAAGAGATGAAACCAAACCACTGGAGCAGGGACCCAGCTCCATCCCTCTGCAGAATGAATAGCAAAAGGTGCCAGGATGAGAATCACTTGCAGGAAGGAGGTTCAACATCGCTCCTCTGCATACATATGATGCATAAGGTGGGGTGCAAGAGTACTTGGGGAAACAGGCTCAGCTGCCCCCCAGGAGACCCTGGGTCTAGAGTGCCTGACGTCCTAGCTCCAGTACCGGGCTACTGGATAACACCTCATGATTCGTAAGACAGCAACCATTCTGCCTCCCGGCCATATGGTGCTCCCAAGCACGTGTCATGTTGGATGCTAAAAGGCAGACCACAGCACAATCCTGAGCCCCTGGCCTAGACCATACAGCAATCCACTTTGCTCAAGACCATCTCTACTATGGGACAGGCTGCGACTGCTTTCCTGACTTGCAATCTTAGGGCACGCCCAGAGCTGACGGCAGCTCTGCAGGCAAGGCTGTCTCTGCTCAGAGAAAAAGCTACTGTGCCTGCAAACGCAGAACAGGAGCAGGGTAGGACGGCTCTTGGGGCTTCCTCGGGGCAAGCTGAGCAGCAGAAGAGCTGTGACAGGGGCAGGGAAGCACAGAGATGTGCCACACATCACAGCTGCGGAGCCTGGCAACAAAGACGCCTTGCTCAGGAGCAACTTCGGCTCTGCCATCTGCGTGTCAGAAAAAGAGCGCATCTGATGCTTAGAGTAACACAGGCATAATTGGCTTCAAACCACTAATGAAGGGACTTGCCTTTAAAAAGAGCCGGCGAGAGGCACATCGCTGTTGCTTAGGAACCTTTTGTTTTTATAAAACAATATAATATTAATTAAACAAATCCAAGGGAAGGCGCAGCAGCCACTGCTTTAATTATTAATAAACCCTGTAGCTGCCATTGAGGGCAATTTCCACGCCGACTGTCCCTAAAGCCCCGATATATAATTATTCCATTGTGACATTTCTCATCAGAAGAGCTTGCCGGAACAGCACACGTAACCGAATGCATTACATGTGTGTTTGAAGGGGAAAGGCATTTGATTTAGCCATTGCAATGCCAGGGCTTGGAAATATCTGCCAGATCTCAACAGCAAAATGGGCAGCCTGGAGGCTAAGGCTCTGGATTGGGACTCACAAAATGGGGATTTGGCTTCTAGTACCCGCATGACTTTGGCAAATCACTTAACTCCTCTGTTCACCATTTAAACAATGAGGCCAATAATACTTCTCTTCACCTCCCTGTGGTCAGTTTTAGGGCTTATATCATTGCACGGATTTATTCTAGAACAACCAATGTGCTTCAAATTCACACCACCCCTTAATTCAAATTGCTACTCAAGTACAAACAGAGTATTATCTATTTAGATTGCAAGCTCTGCAGGGAAGGGGCTGCCTCTCAGTACATGGAAGCATTCCCGATCTGGCTGCATGGGCAATGACAGATGTAAAGCACACTTGATTAGAGTCGAACTGCCACGTCCCCCCCAGCAACTGCATGGAGCTTCACAGCACATTAGTTAAACAGGTCAGCAGCAGCCGTAAGAGAGATTCAAAACCACCTTTTGTGTGGCTGGAGGGGAGGCAGATGCATGAATCTCACTGCATCTTGTCAACACTGTGCAGATTTGTCTTTGCCCACCCACGCCCATGGAAAATAGTTTTTCTCTGAACCACACAGGGCCAAACAGGACATTTAAAATGGATTTAATGAGCATGCAAAAAGGCCACTAGATACTGGACAGCAAAAGGCGACATACATTAGGATCTTTAAAAAGAAGATCAGGCCGTGACTTTGCTGTGGCTTATAAGTACTTTCATCGGGGAGGAACACCCATACAGTGGTATTTTTGATCCACCAGAAAAAGGCAGAATGAAAAATCAATGGCTGGGAGTGGAAACCAGCCAAATTCAAATCAGAAATGAGCCATATTTAAAAAAAACCAAACACTGAAGGTGATTAATTGACAAGGAGAAGTGGCAAATTATCCATCTTCATCTCTTGGCATCTTCAAGACTGAAGATTAGCTTTAGCTATGTGCATGTTACTGGCCTTAACATGCAGGTAACCAGGTAAAACTTTTTGGCCTGTGATACGTAGGACTAAAATAACTAACAAAACTTTTGTTTTAGAAGTGTATGCAAGGATCCCTTCATTCTGCACTAGAAGGCAACCATTTCTGAGATGGACCATGCCATCTGTTTAACAGTGTCTTGCATTACAGCAGTTTACCAGGTCAGGGTGTCTCGGGATGTAGAGCGAACAGCCCATGTTGACCATTTCTCCCTCTAAACATAATTAGCAGATTTCATGCTGCTCAAGCGGTTATTTGCTACAGATTTCCACTACAAGTTGGAAACCTTGGCCTTGCCATTACCAAGTTTTGCTGGCATAGCTGTCAGTTAGGACAGTGAACAGATCAAACCCAAATAGCTAACATGGCTGTGCCAGAAAAGCCCCTAGCGCGGGCACTGCTTTACCCTGGCATTCAGGAAGGCCTGGAATAATTTTGGTGGCTGCTGCCCCATACAGCAGACTAATTCTGACAAAGGCTATCAACAGAAAAAAGTGTGCCAAGCCGTTACGCGCAACAAGGAGAGCTTACAGCAACTCCATATGGGTGTGAAGGTGGGAGAAGTAAGGCATGTGTGCTGATTCACTTCACAGGACAAGGCTCTTGCTAGGTTTAGGGAAGATGGGATGCCAGCTCCAGAGTTTCATTTTAATCCCCCTGCCTTGTCACGGAGGTTCAAAATGAGGGTAAAACGAAGGCAAACTGCCCTGCTGAGCCTGGCTGCAACTCTGTGATGCAATGGAGCGCTGGACAGTTTCTTCTGCAGATGGAGTTGCACCAAGGCACAGTCCAGAGCCAGTCTGAGCCTCACTGCAAAATTTAATGGAGAATTGCATGTGAGCCTTACAACTGTCCCCATTCAAAATCCATCCCCAGCCAAGCTCGGCTGTTTGAGTCAAGCCAAGAAATTTGTAAAAAACCTTTTGGCAAAGCTGGTTTGATTTTTTCCAGTTGGTACCAAGGCCCCCAACCTTGAGAAGCTGTTACTGAGCTGGATCCCAGGGATCTGGGAACTGGTCTCTATCATGAAGTTAGTAGATGGCTTCTTGTGACACACTCTCCTTCTGACAAAACCTACCTAAGTTACTTCCAAATGTAATAGAGCCACATGGTTATGAATGTACTTCAATTACAGTCTGATTTTTTCCCCAAGAATCTAGTATAATCCCAAATTACATTAGACTCCCCACAGGCTCATGTGTTTTGAATGTTCATTGTCGAGTTTACTGGTGTGCTCTGTTACTGGTTATGGAAATTTCCATTTTAAGGCAGGTCAACCAAAAAGCCTAACAACTGGCTCTAAGAACCAATCGGACTCAACCTAAAGCCTGCTGAAGTCAATAGGAGGCTTTGCACTGATTTCAGTGGGCCTTGAATGAAGGCCCTTACAGAATACCTAGGCTTTCTCTAAAGTTGGATTTGTTCTATACAGTATCTTTTTATAGAAAAAAAAAGAATGGGCCAATGGTTAGGACACCGGCTGGGGCTGTGAGAGCCCTGTGTGAGATTCCCTGTATGATCCTGGACAAGTCTCCTTGTCTCCCTGTGCCTCTGTTTATCATTGATTCAGTGGGGATAACAGCACTTCCCTTCTGCACAAAAGCGCTGTATGGATAAAGGGGTGTAGGTTGTAGCCTCTGTATGGATAAATACATTCGTGATTGCAAAGTTCTCAGCTGGTCCACTAAGTGGTTCCCAAAGACCTTTCTGACACCAACACCAAGGATTTTTCTCCGTTTTAAACGAGCAATCAAGACTCCTATAACAGATGCAACTGAGCTAAAGAATAAAAGCTCATGCTTGCCAGCGGAAAAACACTGCAAATGCTGCCCCACTACCCAACAGAAGAGCCACTCCCCAACTCATGCACGAAAGCCCTGGAGAATGCTGTTAGGCAGTCTACGCTCGTTTTCTCCAGTTAAAACAAAGCCTTAGTTTCCAAGATTGGCATCATTTGTTGGCTGGTATTTGTAATTCCATGAGCTCTCTTAGGCAAGTTTTTGGCATGCATGCTCCGATTTGAGGGAATGGGTGGCGAGAGATGGAACAAACTCATTTACTTTGGATGTAATGTACCCGTCTATTCTTCTGCTGGCCGGTGTCAGCAAGGACGAGAAACGTTGACTGAACAAATGAAAGGACATGGCTTTCACACTCAGGCTTTCGGCTCATCCCACTAAGCTTTAACCATCTGTACCAGCCACTTTTTGCTCATTTATAAGCAACAACAACATACATCAAACCCACGCCAAACAAACAAGGCAGAGATAGCTTTGAGTATCCTTGGCAGAGTAGGGCTGAAATGAAGCTCCAGCCTCAGCATTATAGAGGGCTCAGGTACATGAGATCTGAATGAACAAAGACACTTGCTTAGAAAGGGAACTAAGCCCGAAAGAACCAACCACCTCTCACTTTGGTGATCATCACTGATGTACAGATTGGAGAGATAGGGCTCAGGCCACAGCAAAGTTAAAAAGGTCAAATCTTTCCTAAGTAGTGGTAACAGAGCTGCTGGGGAACTGCAAAAAAGCTGTGTTGCATTCATTGATGCTTACAAGTCGGGAGCAGCACTGTGCATGCACTGGATCCTGGAAGCCATAAAAAGAGGATCCCCTGGATAAGCATTTCAGTAGAGAGTGGTAACCATCACTTCCTCCTGCGATATCACTGCAGCATCACTAGGCACAGCTGGGGACACCCCCACACACACTACTGGGACTGGAAGCTCATTTCCATTGACTGTACACACAGCACATTGCACAACAGGGGCCTGATGCTGATTATGGCAATGCCTGGAGACGCCAAGCAATGAAACAACCTGACAGATGCAAAACCCATCCCAAAAGGGCACAGCCCTCCAGAGTGCTCGGAGTGGAGGAGCAGTACTATGACAGGAACGGGCCAACGCCATTAATGAAACCATTAGGTTCAGTCAGACTTGGGACTTCCCAAGCACAAGGAGATGCTGCAGGGCTCCCTGCTCCATTCCCTTTTACGCACCACTCCGCTGACAGCAGCTGTCTGAGAAATCATTAGCTCCACTCAATTTTGAGGAACATCCCCTGCAGTATTTAACCGGCTGCAGAGAGCGTTATTGATCTGTAGCCCAAATCATCACTTCCCCAGTAAGCTTAGAAAAATGTCACATTTTTATGATTTAAATCCAGCGAGATCTTTCAGGGCTGGAACAGCTCTGGCTGCCACCGCTTTTGCTTTTATTGAAAGCTTGACGTGGTTTCACGGACTGTTGACTAAGACAGCTCTGGAGACTGGGCCAGAATGGTGTGAGGCAAGAAAAGAGGAACCACATAAGGGTTATTTATGGGATTCATTTAGCAGATGGGTTTTTCTTTAGACATGAAAAACTGCTGCAGCTAAATACCTTGTTTTCATGGAAACTGTGCATAGGGAATAAGATTCATAAGGCTGAAGTGCAGAAAATAAAATGGGAGTGAAAGAGGGGGAAGATAAAAGGCTAGCAATTAGCCACACAGAATCTCCAGCTGTTGCCGCCCTACCTCGCTACACTCCAGGCAGGCGCACGGCGGAGCAGTCTTGTCTCTGGTGCGCGGTGCCTGGACTAACTGGGAGGAACAGCAGCTGCAGTGCCTCTCTTCTGGGTGTTGGCTGGAGCCGCATGGTGCTATACCTGCAAAACCCTTCTGAATGCTAGAGCAGGGGCTGCCTTGCCTCTGGAGAGGGGTGCGCTTCACTGGGCCCTCCACCTCCGTGCAAGCTTCAAGTAACCTAATAAAAGCAGAACTGCAGCAGTAAGTGAGAGCTGCTGTAGATTATGAAGCAGGGAGACAAGTGTGCGTGTGATCCCCAGTCTGTGAATACGATGAGAAAGACTGTACAGATGCCTCCCATTTTTGAAAAAGAAGAATCACAGGCCTAGCTCTGGTCTTCAACATTTCCAAACCCACATCTTCCACTCCCTGTTGCTTCCTTCCATGGGCAAGGAGTTTGAATAGAACAGATCCAGTTGCCAACCTAAGTACATAAACCTATGGAACTGAAGAGTTCGTAGATCATCCAGACAGATGGAGCTCCCTTTCGATAAAAAGGCATGAATAAATTGCTTCAGAGAATGAATGGGAGAGTGCAGCAGGACTGCAATACGACAAGTCCAATTAAAGCTCTTTTCCATAATTACCACCCAGAGCTAAAGCTTATAGGCAAATCTGATTGAGTCTAATACAGTCTGTGTTTTATAACTGTGTACCTCTCGGCTTTTGATGGGTGCAGCCATTATCTGTGCTGATGTACGATTTCATTAGTTTCTTTTAGGATGTGTTTATGTATTGTTTCAGCAAAAGCCTGTGGAGGTCTGAGGACTTTAATCGCAAGCCCTATATATTTACTGCATTTTTACTGTTATTTATAGGGGTTTCCTTCATCCTACCAGAGCATCTGCAGCACAACCGAGATATTAAGATTTGCTCTCTTAATAAAGAGAGCTAAAGGGTACCATACTTCCTCTGCAACGTTTAATTCGGCCAGTCAGATGAATAATCAAGATGCCAATGTTAAATCAGCTGGGAAAGCAAATGCATTTTACATTTAATTTTGTTTTCATTTCAGCTGCTAAAGGAAGATCTTTAAAACTACTACACTTTTATTACTGTTTGCTAAGCATTAGTGCAGCAATCCATGTATGAGGTGCAGAGGAAAATGCCATGGCAATAGGTGCTATAGGAACACTCTGTTAGATAAAGAAGCCCCATCCAAGACCTGGGCTTCATTGTGCTGCACAGGCTCAGAGCAAGATTTCCAGAGCTGTCAAGTTTCTCAGGCGTAAAACAAGTGGCAGGTTTTTAAGAGGGCTCAGGGCCCTGCCTTCCATGGGTGTGAAGCACTCCTCAAAACCCAGACCTTCTAAGATGCCATCCAAGCCAGTTTGCATGGTGCCCAAGGGAAGGGAGCTGCTGCCGCCACTCTAACATGCCATCAACAAGGGAAACTTAGCAACTGGAAGAGAATTTGGTTTTTGAATTGGTATTAAAACAAAAGTAGCAGCTACTAACATCAAGAGCCTAAAATCGCAGCATGTCACAATGTTCATGGGATCTTTCCAGCAGTCCCATATAGCGTGTCCCAGGTGCTGGGACAACTTTATTCTGCTGGTTCCAAGCAACAGGACCACACTGAATGCCATGTCTTGTGAGCCTTGCATTAGCTGCAAATTTAACTCCTAGGGTTAGTTACAAAAAAACTCCCTGAAACTAGCTTAATTGCAAAAACAGAGAGGTCTTTATCTGTTGACATGCAAAAGAAGGGAAAAGGCCCATTTCTTACATAAAGCAATTGCAGCACATTCAGCGAGGAGCATGGAAATGGGTTTACCTCACTTGGGGAAGCAGGATACAGATCAGCATCTTTCAAGTCCCATTTGTCTGCAAGGGGGTTTTCCTGCTCTGAGCAGAGAATGTTATTGAAATCGTATTAAGAAAATACCTTCCCACAGGTGAGAACCAGAGTGCTGCGAGATCTAATGTGGCAAGACAAGTATTATGTTGCTAAGCCAAATGTTTCCTGCTATTCTTGGTTTGAATCTGCTGGGAACATCAATGCGCTGAACCATTTAACTGGTTTTGTCCGAGCGATTCAGCTATAGGCAGGACAGTTCTCCAATGTAGACACAACCTGGCTGTGAATTCATGGCCCTGGATCACGGTCCTGTAGAAACCAGGGGCTAGAACCACTATGGACTTTGATGAAAGCAGCTGCCAAGCCCAGAAAAATTGAACACTGTAAAACAAAGGAAGCAGTCCTAGGTCCTTTGCTATGACTAGCCAATCCCCATCAATTTACCTAGGAGCCTAGGTTTTATTAGTTCCCTGACTACTCTTTTTTTAAGGATCAGCTACGGCAGGGGTGGTCATCCTGCAGCATATGTGCCACAAGGTGCCGGGGCACCCTGTGCAGGGGGGCGCACAGCCACCTGGGGAGTGGGGAGGCAGCACAGGAGCAGATTAAGGCAGGAAGCACAAGGGAAAGCAGCAGATTGGAGGAAGCACTGGGTTGGGGGCAGAAAGCAGAGTAGATCAGCAGAGGAAGAAGACTGAAGTGGCACTTAGGGAGGGTGCCGGGCTTAATGTGTGGCACACCTGTCACAAAAGCTGGCCTGCATGGATATACAGAACTAACTGCTAAGGTTATGGTACCATCCGAGCTAAGCTCCTCACCCTGTCTTGGGCCTGTTACTGAAGTCACGAAGTGCTGTGCATACTTCATTTGTGTTGTGATGCTGGGCAAGACAGGCAGCAAAGATACCTTCCCAATTAGTGTCCATTTCTCCAGTTCATTCTATTAAATACTGCTTTTCATAAGCAATTAATGCATCCTCACAGTTAAGACTTGCAGTCCTGCTCCCACATCGAGCCCATAGTTCACTACAGAACCATAACATTCTCTCCCCGGACTGGAGGGCACATGTCTAGGGCTCCCGAGTACTGCTACAATATAAATGATAAAGAAGAAATAAAAGGGCCTAGGAAAGAGTT
>NW_005841850.1:4376065-4378707 GCF_000455745.1 Alligator sinensis | reverse complement strand
AAAGAGTGAAGAACAGAAGTGCCACAGAGAGCAGGGGGGAAACCAAGGAGGGCTTTTCGTGGCACGTAGAAAGTTTGCTCTGTACAACATTAAATGAGAATCTGATCACGGGGAAAGGGAACCTAAATGCATTCCCCAACCTTGTGCAAACACAAGAACTTCCTTTTCTGAACACTGCCTCCCAGGCATGCCAGGGGGGCTTGGAGGGGTTTTCCAAAGGTGGAGGAGTGTAAGTTTAATATGTTCACAATCTCTACTGCCAACTTTTCATCACAGCACATTACCTGCCTTGCACTTAGAGAGTGAGGAAGACAAATGCAAAGATTTGAGTATTTTCCATTTTGCAAATCTATCTTGCTGAGCAATGAGAATATTTACGCCACTGTCTAAAATCCATTCCGGCGAATGGTCCACCCTACCACAGACCTTCCAGGGAACCGATACAAAGCAAACTGGCAAGGTGGTCCAGCATGTTAAGTCATGATTACACAAGCACTTCAGCAAACAGGATGTTTTGGCTCTGGCCTCTGTACCAGCAGCTGTCAGATTGCTGCTGCTCCCAGTGCGCTGAATGAGATTTAAGTAGATTTGGACCAGCAGACAGGAACAGCTCCTCCAGCTGTGCTCACAGGAGGGCAGTGGCAGGTATGGTACCTTGGGCTGACCAGAGAAGAATCAACAGGACTAGTCCAGTGCAGCTTGGTTGTCTGAAAGACTCACCAGCAAGGGAGCAGCTGCTAGTGAGGAAAAAAAGGAAGAAAAATAGAGTATGGAAAAGGAAGGGGAAAAAAATATGGCATCTAACATCTTGTCTTAAACTCACAGAATTCTGATAAAAATGCTAGGATTTTTTATCCTGGTTTCCTGCTTGATGGGCCTTTATCCCGCTGGTCTGAGAACAGCAAATCATGGTGAGAATAACAACGGGTTATCATTAGCCTGCACTTAGCACACAGGCTTCGAAACAAAAGGACGTTGTGGGCTATTTATCTATCCCTGCAGAGATTTTGCATTTAAAAGGAACATGATAATCATCACAGAATATCCCCATGTGTGAAATGTATCCTGTTATTTTATGATTTTGGCCAATAAAAAACCTCTGCCCCACAGTTCCTGATTCATCTCTGTCAGCTCTTTTTAAAGCCCAGGGAAGCCAATGCCTCCACTGAAATCAATGGAGTTTTATGCATCTCATGTTGGAGTAACACAGTGGTGGATCTAGCCCTCACTTTTATTCCATCCAAAGTAAATCCTTTTATTAGACCTTTAGAAAACTCAGCATCAATAACAGACAATGAAACGGCCTTGTCACCTAACACAGACCCTCGTACTGTATTCACATTAAGGGCACGACTTTCTGCAGAAAGCAGTAATTTAATGATCCCAATACTTTGCACTTTAAGAGGTGCCTTTCACCTGAGGCTCTCCAAAGTGCTTTGCAGACATTAATTAGGCTTCCTGGCACCCCAGGGAGGTAGACAAGTATTATTACAGCCCTTTTACACACAGACAAGCCAGATCTGATGCCTGCCCTCTGTCATGCTTTGCTCCCCTGAGCCCCTCACATTACAAAACGTACTGCAGATGAAACGCTGAGCTACGAAAGCCACGATGACACATCAGACAACTACATGGACTTCAGGACATGTGCATGGTACTGAAACATCGCTGAAGGCTTGTACTGAGAGCAGGCTTGGCCTGCCCCTGCCTACCAGTGCCCACACCAGTTCAGGCAACAGCACACAAGGGAGCATCATCTCTGCCCAACTTTGATCCCCCTCTCCCACCCAGATGCCCAAATACACCTGGATCCATTGGGGGAGTCTTTGGTACAAGCAGCACTTGCCATCATGCCTCCAGGGCCATGGCAAGACATTAACCCTCCTGCAACACTTCTGCTACTTCATTCCTCCCTGCATAGCAAAAGAGAAATTCTAGCACTCTACAAACAAGATAGATCAGACTTGGGAGGAGAAAAGCATGGGGGAGCTGAAGCAGCATGCCCAAGTCCATGCTGTAATTCAGTGACACAGCCAGGGATAGAAGCCACGTCTTCTAGAGGCCCAGCCAGAGCCCTCACCACCAGCTTCTACTCCCAACCCTGCAAGCATGTTGCTGGACAATAAGCATGAGCACAGTCAAGCCCATGGCCCCTCTGAGATTTGCCCTCATCCCAGCAATTGAAGGCCTGCCATGCCAGTGCTGTGCTTACCCACCCATAGGGAAGCAGAGTTTGTCCAGTTATCAAAGTCAGGGTACCCGGAAGAGCAAATCAAACCTGGAAACTAAGAGTCCCTCAAAAAGTTCACTGCAGATGCCGACTTTGTGAAAGCATCTTTCTCTTTCTGGTACTTCTTTGGCCCCTTTTACCATAGTGCCCCATCATGGCAAACCTGCGAAGCAGGTAAGTGCTATGATCTGCATTTTGCAGCGGGGGAGATGATGCATAGGGATGCTAAGTAACGTGGCCAAGTCCACACAGTGTGTGTGTGTCAGAGCAAGCAATTGAACCCAAGACTCCCCAGTCCCAGTGCTCTAATAGCCAACTCCACAGACAGGAATGTTTTGCTAGTTCAGGGAGAACCTAGCAGCTAGAACAGCCTACGACTTCAGCCTTTAGTCATAGAAACTAGGTTTTATTT
>NW_005841850.1:4371279-4375971 GCF_000455745.1 Alligator sinensis | reverse complement strand
GTCCTGCTGATGAACAATGTATTGGGAGGACGTGGGGAAGAAGAAATGCCACGGTTCATTCAAGAACAAAACTCTTTCCAGTCCTGAATCCTGGGGTCCAATTCTGATCGCATCTTAATCATCTTCTCTCTTTACTTTGGCCATTTCATGGAACCCACAGTGAACTGGTTATTCTGAGACTGATTCTGGATAATAACATTTGCATCTGTCATTTGGAAGCTGCCTCTAAAGCCTGTTGCATGATAATTAACACTTAAGCAGCAGTACAGTGCATGAGATGGAAATGATCTTGTTAATGTATTCAACCTGCCTGCATGTGGCCACCAAACAGAGCCCAGAGACAACTGCTGCTAAGCAATACAAATGCCTTATTATGAAGTAATTGGCCACTTGGAAAAACCTAATAAAGGAGCCAAACTCTCGCATGAAAACAAAACGTTCTTCAGAGAAGGGAAGGGGCTGCAGCTCTTGACGGGCCTGCACCGGCTCCACTGACCACTGTTGCCAGATGATGGAGCAAGGCAATGGATTTAAGGGTACTTCATGGTTGGGACTGCACGGGGAAGCAGAGGAACCTGGGAATGACTTCTCATATTTCCTCAGGGAGGTAGTACTGCTTATACTGAGGCAATGGCTATCTTGGGCAGTTTGTGCACCACCAAGAATCTTGTTGCCCTGGGCTGCTTTGCAGGCTCCTAGGTGTCATCACAACACACACAAAGAGCATGAATCTGCTGCCTCAACTGGCTGGCTGTGTGGTCAGTGTATGCAGGAGTGCTTCTTGGGCTGAATTTGCACCTTATGCCATGAGCCTGACATTTTTAAAAGGCCCCAGAAGGAATTAGGCACCCCAAAACCCATTAATCTGATTACCTAACTCCCTTAGACTCTTTAGTTCTACAGTTGAGAAGCCCCAAGCATATGACCTCCCTCTTCTTCAAATGTTAGGGATATTTCAATTAAAAACTATTAAGGGTAAATCTAAAATGATGGATGTTTCTTCCGATAAATCAGTCTCGTGTACTTTGATGGCCTGAGGCTAAAGTAGGAACTATTGGGAAAGTATTCCTTAAAAAAAAAAAAAAAGTGTGAAAGCATGGCTCACTTCATGTCCAAAACCTGTTGTTCTAGTCAGTTAAAAAGCTCCAGTTTTGCACGCCACAGTAGTGAGAGAAGGGTTTTCCATTTCCATTAAAAAACAGAAGGTGCAGTTCTACCAACAGCACCTCCATAGGAAATCCATCACTCATTACTAAGTTGTGAGAGGGTTGCAACAGCTTTGCATTGCATAAATATCTGCTTCTTTCCAAGTGTGATGATCTCTGACACTTGGCTCTGGGTCCAAATCTGTGTGAAAGTAAATCAGATGTTGCAGAGACACCATCCATCCTCCAAAATGCTTTACTTTGTTTTCAGAACAAGGGAACAACAGAGTTGCTCTCATATCTGTGAGGAACCAAGCCCTTTCATGACGAACCCATGGGGTGATCTTAATTGAGCGTTCGTAAGTGCAGAGGTTGGAAAGCCAAGATTAAAATAATAATAATACAAGGTCTTGCTAGACAATGGCTATTTACATCAGTCTTCAACTGTAGTGTGTCAGTTCCCTTTCCTTAGGCTTAGAAAGAAAAGAATAGTGACCTCTATTCAATTTTCAGCAGGCCGCAGGACTAACAGTGCCATTTATAAATCTCTAGGCACAGTCATTTAACAGACAGATGCGCATGTGTGTACACACACACACACCCACCCACCCACCCACCTCCTATTCATAAGGGCCTAGTTTTCAAGGGTGCTGAATGCTTTCAACTTCAGTTGAACCTGATGCAAGCCACAGGCGATCAGGATTTTTGCAAAGAAGGTGCAAAGTAACCAAAAGTAAAAGCCTTCTGTGCTGTTTGGTGACCTTGATTTAAAGTTTGTGAACACATTTTCGACTGGAAAAAACAAAAAGGGGCTAGCTAGGCACAGCCCATTATTTTTTAATGTGTCATTTTAAATAGATCAAACGAAAAGGAAGTTTTTGTGTTCCCAGCTCAGGTGATCTTAACATGCGTCTTGCAATACTTGGGACATTTTTCCTGGCAGCATCAGCATCTTCTCACAAAACTGAGTGGAAGTTTCACTTTTTACTTACAGAAAAAACAAAGTTTCTATCCCTTGTGGCTGAAAATCTGAACATTGAAAAATAAAAACCTAGAAGGCAACTCAATTTTTTTTTTAATTTAATGAATTTTAAAGTCAATCTTATGATTTTCAGGAAGGACTGACTCATGATTTTTGAATGCCTATAGTTGGCAATGCTGAAGTTTGGTGACTCTGATAATTGTTACAATTTCGGGTCCCCAAAGGAGGAAAACCAGAACACAAGCTTCAGAATCATACAGTCAAAAGTTCCTAATTAGATCTTCTCTTTCAAATGTAATTAACTTTGTGCAAAAGGGGAAAAAAAAATCTGCTGGGAAGATAAGTCAGCATGAAATCAATGCATAAAAACAGCCCCACAGCTAAACATAATATTTTAGCAGTTAACCCTTATGTATGTTAGCACACTGGGGGTCTTGCCTATCGACAGCACAAACCATTTCACTCCAAAGGAGTAACCAAGATTCCCCAAATGACTAGTGGATTTTGATGCACCTTAAAGGGGCCTGATTTTCAGAAGGTGGGGACCTGGCACGTCATGAAAAAGATCAAGCTACTTTTGAGCAGCTCAGGCTGGACACTCAAACCCTCACTGCCCCACATTTGCATTTTCACTGACCTGTGTTCTTGCATGCTGGCTTCTGGCTTCAATCCCATCCAGGAAGAGCTAAAAAAAACCAAACCAAACTGTGGACCCTCCCTCTGCCTGAAAACGAGTATACATGGAAGCTTGCAAAGAAGAATTTTTTCCAACTATATGTATTTTAGTTGGTCTTATAAAAGGTATCAGATTTACCCAAAGAACCTTGCCTGCCTAGGCATTTTAATGGCTTTTGAGGGGCAATGCTACAACAGGACAGCGCGAAGACGCAAGAGTGAGGGTTCCATTGCCTGCTTTCATAAAGACATGCTTCAGGACCTTGGTCAGACTGTTTGCCCCTGATCCAGCAAAAGCTTATACCTATGGTTAAAATTTAAAGCGTGAGCTGTGTCAGACTGAGCACCTACGTGTCCTCACAAAAACCAGACCTTTAAATTGCTTTGTTCTTATTTTCCATCAATAAAATGGGCTGAACGCTCACAGAGGTATAGCAAAGCTTAATTTAGGCTTGGAAATAACTTTTGCGACATATGATAAAAGGGCAACTTTTATTAATAAGTGTGCTTTGTTGATCAGCTACAGTCACACTGTGGACCAGAGTGCTTCTGAAGCACAGACCACAGGCACTGTAACAAGATGAGGGAATCTCGCCATTGTTCAGGGTGATTTGGATGAGACATTAGCCCAGTGATTCTCAACCAGGGTGCCCCGGAAAGCCTGGCAAGCCACCAGATCTTTTGAAGAGTAATGCCAGGTGTGAAGAGATAAGCCAAGTGTTAGGAGATAAGCAGACAAACTAAACAGATAAGCACAGGCAGGCTCAGGCTTTTCCCTGCCTGGGCCATCTTCCATCCCTACTGTAATCTATAAGGATTTTGTTTTTAATTGGGTGCCACTCAATTCACAAAAGCCATGGAGGGGTGCCTTGAATCCAAAAAGAGGGTGTTTCTTGAGTCCAAAAGAGAACCACTGCATTAGCTTATATATTGTGAGCTGGTTATTAAAGATGGATACAGAACTATTCCAATTATATGTCTATCTCCCTGAAAGGCAGACAAGGTTCTTTGGGTGAATATGATATCTTTTATTAGACCAATTTAAATAGCTGGAAAAAAAAAATGTTTGCCAAGATTTTGAGTTTAAAAACCCTTCGTCAGGCTGAGGAAGTCTTTTACCCTATTCATTCCATCCAGGAAGAGCACACACCAACTGCTGAGACTTCTTCAGCCTGACGAAGGGTTTTTAAACTTAAAAGCTTGCCAAAATTTGTTTTCCCCCAACTATTTAAGTTGGTCTAATCAAAGATACCATATTCACCCAAAGAACCTTGTCTGCCTATGTCCCAAGACCAACATGGCTACAACCTACGCCCCTGCATCTCCCTGACATACGTTCTCCCCCCAAATCCCTCTTCCCTGATTCAAGTCAAACAATCCGTCAGCCTTAACTTGCTCACATTATAGGTTCTCTTACACCTATCCACAGGTGTAACTGCAAGCACCCTGGTTTCACAGGAACTGCCATACGGGATCAGAGCCAACATCTACTGAGACCAGTACCCCATCTCTGACAGCAGCCAGGACCAGAGGCTGCCAGGGCAGATGCGAGAACTCTGCAGCAGGCAGCTGCGGGATGATCCGTTTCCCATACCAGGTTTCGTCCCGATCTGCATGAGTTAAGCACCCATATTCGACTCTTCTGCCCTTTTCAAGAAAGAACAAGCATGATAAATGCTGACTGGGCAGATGGCTCCGTGCTATTCTAGGGAGCTTGTAAACAACAGGAAAACCATAAAACATACAACAGATAAGACAGATACAAACCTGACAAGATAAATATAGCATTAATAATTCAAATGCACTCACTGCACTAGGCCATCAACTACTTCAAATAAGAGAGAAAGAAAGACTTCACAGATGCCTGCAAAGGGTGAGTGACAGGAATGC
>NW_005841850.1:4331822-4371264 GCF_000455745.1 Alligator sinensis | reverse complement strand
ACAAAACCCAACCCTTGCTTATTTTAGCATTTAAGCTTATGTTGCTGGCATCACACATGCACAGCCCACTCCACCTCTCAGCTGGATCATCTTCAAGCTGCGCTATGCAGAGCAGCTCAGAGTAGACCGACATGGGCAGGAGTGTTTTTGATGTGCTGACTAAGAAGGAAGGGAATTATTTTTTTAGCAGTACTGGCCAGAAAGCAAAGCTGGATTCCTCAACCCCGCCTCCCATCCACCTTATTTTAACCCTGATAAAATATTTAATACATAGGACTAAGACTTATGCCATGGAAGTCAAAGGAGTGAGTCTGGGTTTCCCATGAGTGTAACAGCAGATAGTGAGAGGCCTACTTAACTATGCTGCTAGCAGTGTCCAAGCTTGCCGTAGAGCTGTAAACTAGTGAGTTTGGGCACTGCTATCAGGGTAGCTGTGGCAGCACAGTCCCCAGCACAAGCTACTGCCCAAGTATTTTATCAGGGTGCTGGGTGGGTTTTGCAATCTGTGTTGAGCTCCCCTGCTGCCCCAGTGACACCGCTGTTACAAGTACCTGAATTATTTGGTTTAAAGCTGTTTTGGGCACGTCTTCACAGGCTGCAATGACACCTTTGCTGCATAGGCATACTGTGGGCACTATCAGAGCCTGTAGGAACTATCATAGTAGCAATCACATAACTGAATGCCACCAACTGGCAGACCTCTTTTAGGAGATTCAATCAAAAGCATCTGGTTTCCAGTCTTACCTAAGGACCAGTCTCATTAAAAATCACTGAATTTACGGCCAGTCATGTCTAAAGACGACACATATTAGGAACTTCTCTTCCACTTGGCCCAGTCAACTGATTCCTGGCTTTAAAAGGGCTAAAAGGTTATGGCCAGAAGTTGGAAAGACTGGCACACAGGTTTATATTCATGCACCATGACTAGGACCCAACTTCTTACAGGACCATAACCTCTGACTTACAGGCTCAAAAAGCTGCTGTCAGGAGATACACAGCCATCTCCAGTATAAATACGTACAAAATAAAACCAGGTCCAGCTGGTGCCATGAGATTATGGCTGCCCTCCTGACTTCTGCCTGGCATCGGCTCCAAAGAGCAGCAAGAATAACAAATTTAGATGTATGGTGCAAGTGAAAAATAAGATTACAATGAATGAACCCTGCCCCATGTAAGGCAGAGGAACAAAGCATAGAGTGGTTTTCGCATCATGGCTAACTGGTTGAGGAAATCTTTGTAGCCCTATGAGTCAGCTTCTCATTTCTTTGGATTGTTACTGAATTCTGGCTGTACTTGGGGCATACATCCACCTCTTCCAAAAAATCCATTAATTATTTAACTGAATTAAAAGGACCTTTAAAGGTTAAAGAATTAACCAGGCTGAATTCTCTTGGAATGGCAACATTTATAATAAGTGTGCAAAATGAAGGGACCCTGATCTCTCCATCATGACACACCAATAATATGCTGCTGCAAGTCGTTTGTAAATACTCAGCACTGCCAATCCTCAGTTGAGGCTACCAGGGACAAGTGAGAGGGATGCATCAGACTCTATAGAGCTGAGACAAACTTTACTGTGTAGAAACCCAAGCTTTCCCCTTCTGGTATACAGTGCACACTGAGCAGAAAGCAGGAGAAAGAGCAAGTTATTAGTATTTGGTGTCTAACTGGCCTGGTAAGTTAAAAGGAACTTAACGCAACATTTACAATGCTGCTGCAACGATGATGCAGGTCAGTACAGTGGAAGGGCTTTCAGGCAAGCCTAGGTAATGCAGAAGGCCATTAGCAGAGAGAGAGGCTGAACTTAGTCTATCCAGAGAAGCCGTTTAAAGTGAGAAGCTGTTTTGCAGAGAGATGCAGCTTCAACCTATGGGGTTTCCGCCACCAAAAAGTTACAAGGGTAAATGAGGGCATTTCCAATCATGCTGGGGACTGCATTAGCTCAACTCATCTCCAGGAACTACTGTGTCCAGAGCCACAGCTACAGGGCTGTGCAGTGGGACATTTCGCTCTGAAGCGGCATGTGCCCGAGCTGGGTCTTCAGTGCCTGTAAAATGCACATCTGGGTTTGGATAGTACAGACAGGAGCAGCTAGGCAGGAGACGTGAAATGTTAACAAGCCAAGCCTTACAAAATCTGTTCCAATTCTTGCTCCAGCACATTCCCATTGATTTGGGGCTTCAAGATCTCTCTCAAAAGCTCTGAAGCTTGAAAGAGCTTGTGCCATCTCCCCACTACCATTAGTCACCTATAAAAGAATTATTGTGATGACTAATTACTAATATGAAACTATTACATTATAAGCTCCTACCTGCCTATTTTGCTGTGACTGTTCCCTTTTTGTCAAAAGGATGTCATCCATGACTAAATGTAGTTGCATCTAATGTAATTTTCCTATTTCTGCTAATGTGCAGGCTAGTGCCTGCACAATGCATTGCATCAATGAACATTATTCACTCTTTTAAATTTATCGCTGGATAGATCATGACATAGCTTGTATTTATCTATACCTTGCATGTTTATCAGAGATCAGTGCTGCCCTACAAGACAGCAGCAGAGCAAACAATGCAGGTCCTCAGCCACAGAAAAACGGAGCATTAATAAAACACAAATATTTAAACAGCTCTATTTTTAACGAGGCCTTCAGATATAGGCAGAACCTCACATGCACACTGATCATGTATAAATGCTGTATTGATATTAGGGGCATAACTCTCAAAGCCAGATCAAAACACTGCTATCTCTAATCTAGTATCACCTCCATCAAAGGTCAACGCCAGATGATATGGAAGGAAAAATAAGGGACTCTTATAAGGCATTGATAGGATGACCATACCTCTTTCCTGGAAAGTTTCCAACTAATCTGCATTTGTTAGAAGTTGGCTTCACCCTGGAAACCTGAGGATTTCTGTCCCTTGTTTATGTACTACATATGTAGAGGAAGAAAAGGTGGTGTGGGAGAGAGGGGTTAAAATCCTAGGGGGAACTAAGACCTAGGATTGCACCAGAGGAAGATAATTTTAAAGGAAAAGTGTTATGTAGGCCAGGCATAAAGGTGAACGTGCACTAGGCAGTTTGTGTGTCTTTCTGGCCCATAGCTGCCTGCAGTGGGAGGTTCAGTGTAGATATAACCTGCAGGCTACAAGATATTGCAAGATTCAAAGCCTTTTAAAGCCAAGGAGATCATGATGACCACCTGGCCTGACCTCTGCTATAAACACAGGTCACAGAATTTAACCTGATAATGTCTCTCATGCCCCTTGCTTCTGGCTGAGTTGGAGGAAAGCTTTTAAAAAGGCATCCACTCCTAATTGAGAATCAGCGGAAAATCAACTACCCCCAGCCAAAACCGCTGTTTGCATAGCTGACTTCATGCAGGAAAGTTCTTACTGTGGACAGGGGCTGCGGTGCACTCTCTCATCTAGCGTGCGATTGGCGATTGCATGTTGATTAGAGATCTGCTGACAGGACTGTTAAAGGACACCCATTAGCCAACAGGAGTGTATCCTGTCGTTTTCAACCAGCCAAACAGATCCCAGCGCTGCCATAAAAAGCCCTTCAAGTCACTGTTACCAACCCCTGGCATCATCTATAAGAGAATAGATATTTCATCTCCTTGCCCATTCGTGAGCCCCATGAAGGTGGAACCCTTGGGACTGGATAAAGCAAGATGTATTTAGTGCTTTACATAAAAAAGATTATTTGTGTTCGAGAGAGAATCAGTTATTTGATAGAACCCTCCCCCCCAAACAAAAACAAAAAACAACCCAATTTGCTTTGGATTTATCCATCCCTTTCCTCAATTAGGAGCAGTCACTGCTCTGAGCTAATCTATAATTTCCACAATTATTGCCGTCTTAATAGCAGACTCATAGATAGTGGTAAGCAAGTTGGTTGCAATTAGTAGATGGGCTAATTGATGGAGACTTCCGCTCATATCATCAGCTGCTACCGCCCCTGCTTTGTTGTCATCATCCTGCACAAGGAGGAGCCTTGCCACCTGGAGTACTGCTTTGTAGCAAGAATTTCTTCTCAGTGGCTAGCCAGTACTTGGAAGGAATAGTTTAATTTTTCTCCAGAAATCATAACTCACCCTATTAATAAGCATCTTCATCCAGCTGGATAGGTGCTCCACAGAACATCTCTGGCAGACAGGCTGCCTGTGACCTCAGCGCAATCCTGGTGGCTGATTTATTTTTACAGCCTCCTCGAGTTGAAGAGGCAGCAGGATGTAAATAACAGGGGGAAACTTCAAAGTGGTTCCATTTGCACAACCTGAAATTGCTTTTTCTGGTCATTTCTCACTGCTGGTCAATAAGGTCTGTGCTAGAAGTCACCATGTTTTCCACTTCACTGTCCTGCTGCTAGTCAGCCCTGGGATGAAACCACAGAGCTGGCAGTGCCAAGCAGCCGGGAAAAGGTGAGAGCAAAAATGAGAGCAAGCGCCAAGGAGAAGCTAAGTGAAGCTCTGCTGAAACCCCTGTGCACAAACATCATGTGATCAGGGGAGGGAAGACTGAGGACATTCAGGGAGCCTTTCAGGCCAAAGGCTAGCAGAGGCCAGGTAGCAGAAATGTGTTAAAAATCACTTGGCGACATTGATTTCCACCCTGCATCGCCTGCGGAGGGTGGGGGGGAACCACAGACAGCTATAAAAGGGAGAGGATAGCTGCATGACCACCAGCCCCAAATATTCCAACCTCACAAGTCAGAGCCCAGCCCACCACAGAGATTAAACGCATACAATTTTAAACCAAAAAGGTAAATATGCTAGCAACGGGTGCCAGCAGAGTACAGAGCACATTTCCTAGGCTTTGTGAAACAAGGTGCACTTCCTGCTGGTGTGCCCAGCCTGGGACTGTCTCACAATTATTACATGAGTTCTTAACCCCCAGAAGGGAAGAAGTCAGGCCCAACTTAAAAACGTTACACTCTTTAGCAATAGAGAGAGTCAGATGCAGGGTGCACAGGATGTGCAAATGATATGAATGAGCAGAGCTGATGCTAAAGCCGTTTGCAGTGGGAAAGACCTTTGTTGGAAGCTGGTTGGTGGATTCACCCTGCACCTAGTTACACTCGGAAGTGACAGATACATCACTGATCATTTCGGTCCCGAAATTCATTGGCACACAAAACAGACAGCTAAAATGGAAGCCCATTCTTGCCAACATTTCACCTAACAGGCAGCCACAACAGGACAGAAAAACAAGCCTGTTGCCATTTAAAATAAAAAAGAACCACTCCATTGGGATACATCACTGATTGGAAATATGTGTTTGGTGACACGAGGAATGGGCTTGGAACAGACCACAGGAGCTTAATTTAGTCATATTAACCTGACATGGCCCCTTGTTCATCACCTCGGTGACTCAGCATAGATGTAAATCAACTCATTTTATATCCTCACTTCCTGGCATTTTGCTTCTGGTAATGGGATAAGTGAAAAAACAAAATGTAAGCAAAATGTCAGAGGAGGAAAACATCCGATGTGACCTGTGAAACAGGGAACTCCCAGCCCTGAAAACAAACAGAGCTTGTCTGGGCAAAGAGGTAGAAAACAGGCCTCAGGAAAGAGCCCCGCACTGAACCAGAGAGATGGACTAAATCGTCTTCTGCAGCTCCTTACACACCCCTGTCAAAACCTGTCATGGCACTTTGGAAACAAAAGAGCTCTTCCCTCCCGGGTCACGGCATACCACAAGGTGAGGTTCAAGGAGCCCGGCTCTCGGAGCCATTGCAGCTCTGTCAGCAAACTCAAAGCTCCCACTTTGTCCTCAGTGAATGTAAAGGAGATGTGGTGCCAGGCCTGCGGGCAGGAGGGGGAGATCTGAGCTTCCTCCAAAGCCAGGAAACTTGGCCTGTGACAGCAAAGTGGTAGAGGAAGGAAAGTACTTTGTAAGGCCTCTTGCTAGTGACATGCCTCAGGCATGTAGTAGGGTTGGAGTGATGTAGCTATAATTGTCTGGGAAATACCAGGCAAGTATTTCTTAGGTGATTTCTTATTGGACCAATGGTATAGTTAGGAGACATTTTAAACAAGTTTCAGGGACCAAATACCGTTTTTTGTAGGTTTGGGCTGCCCCAGATATGGCATGGCAGGGAGAGGTTAGCTAACAAGAGCTGAGGGTCTATTGAAATATGGGGTCCTTAAAGCCACAGATGTGTAACAACAGCTCCTTTGCAATTGCCGCCCTGCTAGGGTACAGCAAAGTAGAGTCTCAGGTGCAAGATACAGGCAGGATGGAGTGAAACAAGTCAGACCCTTATAGACAGTCCCATAGCTAGACATTTGGGTGCTTCTGTTTAAATTTAGGTTAGACTCCAGAAGTTCCTAATAAGACTAGTCTTGTACATCAGTGGTTCCCAAACTCTGACAGACTGCACACCACCAATTTAAAATGATACAACCTTAAGTACCATCTGCAAATTTTTCAGTTCAACCTTGAGTACCACCAGCAAATAATTGTCATAAAAAGTAATTATAATAAGTCTGTTAATGCGTACAACAGACAGGCTGTCTGCATACTGCTGGTGGTACCCATACCATTTTATAAAATATTTTATATTTTAAATATGCATTTTAAAGTTATAATTTAAACTTATGTATGTGATGTAAAATGCATTAATTTAAATAATTATAAATATCCTGTATTGTAGAAAATAAATATTTTATATTTGATTCTATTGATTGTATATGCATCTATATTGCAGAACTGTTTTTCCACAAGAGAATATTGGCTTTAAATATGCAGAATGGACTATACCAAGGCAGACATCAGCTGGGAGAGTTAACAATCCTCAGACAAAGGCTGTTAATGAGCAGGTACAGAGTCTGCTTTTAATTTTGCAGACATGCTATGCTGACAGTCCTTCCATTCTCCAGCCTCAGTCCTCACAACAGGGAAAAGTCAGGCAATGGCAGTGCAAGTTCCCTCCACACTTCTCCCATGTTTCCCAACTCAAGGGGGTTCATGAGAGGCCAATTCCAACTGCCTGTTCCAGCCTCATCCAAGACTGCCATTAAGAGAGGGCCACTTAGCACTAATTACGGTGGTGATCTCTCTAATGGCAACATCTGGGCAGAGACCCAAACCCACTTCACAGCAGCCCACTCAACAGCTATCATCATTCCTAGGCAGACAAGGTTCCTTGGGTGAATTTGATATCGTTTATTAGACCAACCCAAATAGTTGGATTGGTCTAATAAAAGATATCAAATTCACCCAAGGAACCTTGTCTGCCTATGTCCTTAGACCAACATGGCTAAAACCTACACCCCTGCATTATCATTCCTATGCATTTCTGCTACTCTTGACCTGGGCTGGACTCAGACTGGTAACCCAGGGGAAAGGGTTATTTGAGAATCTAATCCATTACACAGACAAGTAGCTTTAGTCTGCTCTAAGGACTAATCCAATCCACCCAAGGTACTTAAAGCTCTCATTGCCCCAGTGCCTGACAGCTTCTCAGGCTGATGTATTTATCCACATTGTGTCTTTATGGGGTAGGGAAGTGCTATCACTCCCATGATATAGATAGGGAACTGACAATGACTGAAGATACTTGCCCAAGATCACAATGTGGAGTTCCCTTGGTTTGTTTTGGGCCATTTATAGACCAGGAAGCTGCTGTGCAAACAGACTAAACAGATGGTCTCTGTCTCAAAAAATTTAACTCTAAACTTTTACTTAGACTGTAAAGTAATGATTCTTATCAAGGGTGCCATGAGATCCTTTCAAGGGTGGAGTGGCCCCAGGGGTTGGTCCTGGAGCCAGTTGTGTTCAATGTCTTCATCAACGACTGGGAAGATGGCAGAGTGCACCCTCAGCAAGTTTACAGATGATGCCAAGCTGTGGGGAGTAGCAGAGACACTGGAGGGTAGGGCTAGGATTCAGAGTGACCTAGACAAATTGGAGGATTGGACCAAAAGAAATCTAATGAGGTTCAAAGTCCTGCACTTAGGACAGAGCAATCCCATGCACCAGTACTGGCTGGGCAGCAGCACTTCAGAAAAGGACCTGGGGGTTACAGTGGACAATAAGCTGAATATGAGCCAGCAGTGTGCCCTTGTTACAAAGAAGGCTAACAGCATACTGGGCTGCACTGGTAAGCAAGTCAAGGGAAGTGATTCTTCCCCTCTATTCAGCACTGGTGAAGCCACATCTTGAGCACTGTGTTCAGTTTTGGACCCCTCACTACAGAAAGGATGTGGACACACTGGAGACAGTCCAGCGGAAGGCAACAAAAATGGTTTGGGTGCTGGGGGACACAACTTCCAAGGAGAGGGTGAGGGAACTGGGCTTATTTAGTCTGGAGAAGAGATGACTGAGAGGGGATTTAACAGCAGCCTTCAACTACCTGAAGTGGGGTTCAAAAGAGAATGGAGCTGGACTATTTTCAGTAGTGGCAGATGGCAGAACAAGGAGCAACGGTTTCATATTGCAGCAAGAGAGGTTTAGGTTAGACATTAGGAAGAATTTTCTCAGTAGGAGGGTAGTAAAGCACTGGAACAGGTTACCCAGAGAGGTGGTGGACTCTCAATCCTTGGAGGTTTACAAAACCTGGCTAGACAAAGTCTTGGCTGGTGTGATCTAGTTGGGGATGGTCCTGCTTTGAGCAGGAGGTTGGACTAGATGACCTCCAGAGGTCCCTTCCAGCCCTTACTTTCTATGATTTTAAGGGTGCTGCAGGGTGCAACACACTGTAAGCATCATTAGCTGTGCAAACATGATTCACTAGATAAACCCAGAGATTTCAAACAGGAACCCAGAACGCATTAAAACGTTCTGACCTGCTGTGGTCTTTCTAAGTCCCCAGCAACAGAAGAATTATTTTTTTTATTTTTTTTTTTAAACTACAGAATAGTAAAAGTGAAAACTAAGAGCTGGCATTTTCTGTGGGATGCCTTGAGTCTAGAAAGGTTGAGAACCACTTCTGTGAAGTTCTGATGTAAAAAGCAGCCCCAGTTTTTTAAATGAAATTTATAACAGTTGGATGTCAAGGTACCCAAATGGCTGGTTCAGCCCTATAGAGACTTACATATTAGTGGCCAAGGTTTTCAAACATGCTTGGCAATTTCTGCATTCAGCTCAAGACTCCTTCTTAACTTCCAACATATTGCATTACAGCCAATGTGATAGCATTAACTAGCATGGGCATGTGAAATTCTGGCAGCCTGCAGCAATGCAAAGCCTGCCCAAAGCTATCATCAGTAGGAACATTAAAGGATTTGCCACCTAAACTGGGTTTGTTACTAAGAGGTCAAACGTTGAGCCTCCAAGCACACTCATCTTTGCTTGTAAACTGCTGAAGTCAAAAGGGAAGGATTCCCATTGATTTCAAGGGGAGCTAGATCAGGTTTTAAGAGACTGCTTTCCATCCTCCCCAAAGCAAGCATGCCTCTTCAAAACTCCAAGCCACAAAGGAACAACTCCAACTGTTTGGGCAACTAAAGCTCCATCCTTTTATATAAATCCTTGGCTCCTGGGATTTGTATTAATAAGCAGTGAATCTTATTTATCACGGAGATTCATTTAGTAGTAAGACACTCAGAATTGTCCTCCCTATGTAAAGGCAATTTTTTTTTGAGAGGAGGGGGCAGTCTCTACAACAAGGACATTGGAAATGCCTACATAACAGCAGGTAAGACAGCTTTCCTTCATCCACACAGATGGAAGATACATGTCAAACAAGCCACTTCAGCTTTCAAGATGATTTTCTTCTAATGTCAGGAATCATTGGGTAGAGGGGTTGTTTATTTTTGTGTTTGAATGAGGGGTTTATTAGCAACCAGAGAGAGAGGGCTAGGGGTCCTTATGTTTAACAGTTAATTAAAACAAGGTTTCTTTGCATTTAGATGGAGCAGAACTGCACCACGCCTCATTTTAAGGAACGGGGTTAGGTCACAGTGAACAGCAGTTGACAGCCTGTGGAAGTATTTTACTAAATGGATCCTTCTGTACCAAACCGTGAAAAGGCTTCTTCTGCAGCACAGCACAGGCATAGGGAATGCATGTTGGGATGGGTATACAACAGAGGCAAATTCAACTTGAGTGTAAAGCCCAGAGCATCACAATCTCTTGAGGAAAACCTCAGTAGTTAGAAGCAACTGTAACTTTCCCTGCCACAAAGGGCTCAAAAGTAAGCTACCACCATCCAGGAAGTAGGGAGAACAAATGGAGAAGGCACCTGGGAGAAAAAACAGAGTCAGTACATCTCCCCAGCACAGCCTTCTCTGATGGGCTTCTGTGCAAGCCAAAAGGGGTATTAAAGCTGTCACCCCAGGGTATAGCTTCATAAAATAGGCAGGGATGGAAACACAGCATGTTGTCGCTGAAAGAGGAGAACCCCCACCCAAAGAGCAGCACATCTCAGCTGTTGGTCCAGCATGAAATCTTAATCCCCAAGTAAAGGTTTCAAAAGAAACCCCGAGAGCATTATTAAATACAGTTCTACACAGCAATACCGGAATGGAGCTTTTCAAACTCATATGCTAGAGAGAGCCTGCATTTCTTTAAATTGATGGGTTTAATTACCAGTAATAGGCTTATTATTCAAGCAGAAAACAGCTTTTTGCACAGTTAAGATCCATCTCTAATTTAAAGGAAAAGCTTGTTGAAAAGCCAGGTTTTACTGCACCGCTCACTGGTAAAAATCAAATTTACCATTAACCACCCCAAAATTTAATATAATTGCAGTGGGGAAAGGAACGGAGGGGATAAGGTAAACTGGATTTACAGTCTATATTTCAGAACTTGAATATCACCTCCAGCTCCTGGTAAACTCTGTCAAATTTAATGGCATTATTTTACAGCCAGAGACTTTAGAATTGCTTCACTTAATTTACTTATAATATTTATCCCTGCTAAACTGTTGAGCCTAATGTCAAACAGTAGAAGAATCCTTTTAAATTACAAGCCATGCCAGAGCACAGTCAAATCCAATAAACAAGCATTTCACTGCAAGTCAAACTCCAAGCCCTCATATTTTAAGGACAAACACAGTAAGTGTTCAATGCTAAATAAGACTCCAGTTTAGCTGTAGAAAAGACTTTGAAAAAAAAATCAAGTAGTAATTACACCAGTCAGAACAATGCTCTGCTTTGTTAACTTCATTGTGGAAAATACTGTCTGGGCAAAGTTTGTTTTCAGCCAAGGTAATTACCAATCTACCTAAAAAATAAAACAGATTGAAAATACTCTCAACATTTAATTACTGTTATTATGGTAGCAGTACACTTTAGGCTGCATAATCTATTAATTGAGCTGTTCAGAACATGCACAGTAGGTATTTTTTAAATTTCTTTTCTATTAGGCTTTCTTAAAATATGGCCCTATGAATAATATATATAAATGGTGTAGTGAAAATTGATCTAGTCTGGAACTGTTATTAGAGCTCTGGAAAAGTAAAGAAATATAAAGACAAAAATATATAGCAAATTGAATGAACACAGTGAAGGTACAGGAGGGGAAACTAGAAGAATAAATATCTTCTTCTCTACCACCCTTCTCCAAACCTATCCTGAAAAGTTCTCCTTTGTCAGGCTTCAAGATACAATTAGGCAGTTCACATGCCGAGTCCTTCGCCTATTATCCATAACAATTGTGTAATTTTTTCCTTATGCATTCTCATTGAGTTATTCCCCATCTTGCTTAGCTTAGACTTGGACTGTCAGCTCTTTGGAAGATTCTCTGAGCGGCACTTGTACAGCACAGAGCACAATGGGACCAAGGCTGTGACTTGGGGACCCGGTGGCTCATGCAATGCAAATAAAGTCACCGGTTTTGTTCAGATAAAACCTTCCGCAGACTTGATGGTTGGCACATGGGGTTCTCTCTCTGTACACTCAAGAGACAGACTAAAAATATTCAAAGATGGGCAGCAATGTCAGTGCCCCCAATTTTCTACAGGCCCTTAGAGACCTTTAAAAAGACCCATCCTCTCCAACTGATGGATGCTCAGGGCTTTCTAAAAACCAGGCACTCTTTTAAAAGGGGTCTCACACTGGAAGCTGAACTTCATGATCTGCATTTAAGGCCACCTGCCCCCTTGTCACTCCTACTATTTCCTAAAAGGGTTGCAGCAAACCTGTGTGAAATGAGAGCAGCTGTTCCATCCCTATGCCAGGGACCCAGTTTATGGACTTCAGCTCAGGCTGAAGACTCCCAGAGGTGAGTTTCCGTGGCCTCTCCCCAAAGCTTGCAGCAAATCAGAAGGTGAAACCATATTCCTCCAGATCATAACTAAAATGGTTTTATTTGCTTTCACAACAGAGCGTGTCAGTAACGATTATTAGTGCTTAATGGACTGACGCACAGGAGGGAAAGTTTCCCCCAGAGGCAAAGATGGCATTACAATAGCTGCAGTAATCTCCAGCACAACAGCAGCAATCAGACCTCTGATCAGTTACCTGCAGACCCCCACACATCCCATTTATGCATCCAGGCAGGAGTTACTTATCACAGCAGAGCTCAGGCACTTCTTCGGGCATTGCAGGTGCAAGTGCATAATGCTCCTCTGATTTCATGTAGAAACACCTGGAGTGCTCCAATCATTTGTCTGCAACACAGCAGCCTCCATTTCTTAAATGTCACAGAACAAACAGGACATCAAGCAGTAGGCTACTGTCAGCTCCTCTCGCTTCACACTAGGCAAACCTTCCAATAACTGAGAGGCCTCTAATCCTTGGTGATTTGCCCCTGGAGTTTGGTAAAGAAAACAGCTTGATCTTCCCTTTTCTTGTGAGGCCAGACTCCTGAAAGCACAGACACAAGACCATCTCCCTGCCACTTTTAATCAGGGAAGTGTATTTCAATACAAAGTCATTTATTCCAGCCAGCATTTCAAGGCACTTGCAGCATCTAAGGTCATGGAAGGACTTAGAAACTGAATTACTGGGGCTTGATTCTGGGGACTGACCTATACATGCCTATATAGCTGCAGACTTTAATGATCATTTTGAATCTTTTGACCTATAGCTGAGAATTTTCCCAGGAAGTTAGGCACCTAAATGTCTTTGAAATTCAGCAGAAAGTGGAACTCCACCCTCATTAAACTTCTTTAAAACCAAGAAAAGAAAACCCAGGCTCATACAAAAAGATGTCATCTGAGTTAATACTGTAAGGAAACTGGTCAGAGCACAAAAAGGAAAAAGGCAAGAGAGAAAAATGAGAAAGGATCAATATTTGCAACACCAAGAGAAGGAGAAAAGCTTTCCTGGGTATCACAGACTAAAACAGCATCAGTAAACCACCAATGACAACATTCAAGAAGCGCCAAGCAGGTGTTAAGTAAAAGCACCTTTGGAAGAACATACATTGGGCTGTGAATGTCAAATGCAGATTTCTTGTGGGCAAGGACTGTGGTTTTCCTCTGCGAGGGTATGGACACACAGCACGATTAAAATGTTTCAAATGCCTTTGAAGCATTCCAAAAGGGCAGCTGGACACAAATATGAGCCCTTTAAAACATTCCAAAAGGTGGCTGAAACACCCCAAAATAGCACCTCTTATTGGAAAGCACTATTTTGAATCATTTCAGTTCTGGTTCCATGTACAAAGAAAGAATATGGGAGTTGGGCTGGGGTTGGTCTTAACCCTCATCCTCCCTATCAGACCCCTGGGCTCCCACTGACACCAGAGCTGAGCCCTCCAAGCCCCAATCCATCCTACCTCACCCCTCTAAGGGGAAAAAGGATTCAGGGGACTCCTTTGAAGGTTCAGGGGATTTGGAAGCCCTCACTGCCAGAGTCACTCTTAGCCACAGCCATGGAAATTTTGCCAACATGGATGGTAAACATGCACACCCCCACCCTGCTTCAGGCTCTGGCTACACAGGCAAAAAACTATAACCCTAAATATTTTGTGTCCACCAGCTGAGCTAAAGCCCTGAGCCCAAATCCCTGGCACAGGGATGGAACAGCAGACCTCATTTCATACATATTAAATACATTTGCTGTAACTAAGACACAGCCCTTTGAATCATATTAAAATTCTAATTTAAAAAAAATGCCATTGAAAGCTTCTGAAAGACGCTTTATTTAAAAAGAAAGCAGCTCTTATAATAGCATAATCTGAGGTGGCTTTGTAAATCTGGGGTAAAGAAATTATTTGGCAGGTCGCTGCTTTCCTTCGAACTCTCAGTACTTAAATTTTAAAAAAAGATATTTAAAAAAAATAGAGGGAATGAAAGACTTGGATAAGCACAGCATAAAGAAGCTGGCTTTGAGCAAACCAGAAAAATTCAGAATGTGAACCACAAGCTCTGGAAGGCCAGTTTTCAGAGCACTAGGACTATCTCCTAGTCTCCAAGGTAGCTATCATAGGCTTGCATTTGTGCAAGGGTAGTTTTTAGCTACTGCACGGACATGGGCCTCAGTTTCCCCATCTGCAAGAGAAAAAATCCTTCCCTATTTCACAGGAAGCCCAGTTTTAATGAAGGAGCATTTGCAAAGTCCTTTGAGAGTCTCCCGTAGAAAATGCCACATAGAAGGCAATAGGCTGACAAGGTTCTTCGGGTGAATCTGATATCTTTTATTAGACCAACTTAAATAGTTGGAAAACAGTTATTAAGCAAGCTTTCGGGTTCAAAAACCCTTCATCAGGCTAAGGAAGTTTCAGCAGTTGGCGTGTGCTCTTCCTGGTTGGTCTAATAAAAGATATCATCTTTACCCGAAGAACCTTGTCTGCCTATGTCCTTAGACCAACACAGCTACAACCTTCACCCCTGTAACATAGAAGGCAATGCGTTATTAAGCATTCTGTGCAGAAGTGACTGAAGCCCATCACTCCTGGTGCTGGGGTGAGGCAGTGGAGCAGAGCACTGCTACTGATAGTTCAAAGAAAGAAGTCTGCCATTGAAATGCCCAGGTAGCACAGAATTACCCAAGCAGGAATTTGGCCAGGACACAGGAGCAAATTTATCACAATCCCTTCTTTTCTTGGAGAGGTGAGGGAGCTGAGGCCCTGCAGCCTTTGGTTAATCAGTGATATTTTGTCCCGCGGTTCCTTTACCCACACAAGCATGCTATGAATGCCTTGCAGCACTCCTATGCTGGCACATCAGACCTCACTGCAAGGAAGAGAGCATCCCCCTGGTTTCCCCACCAGACTCCCCTTCCCTACCTTTTTGTTTGTATCCTTTTATGCTTGGATTTCACTGCAGCAGTTTTTTATGTCAGGCTGAGAATCTAAGCCTGACACTTGCCCTGGGATTCATTTACAAACAGGTCATGTTCTTCAGTGTTTGCGGTTGGTGCTTGGAAACAGTTTCGGCAGGTTTTTAGTTCTTTGGTAACATCTCCGCATCCCTGTCGCTTCCTATGAATTGGCCACTGAGTGAAAAAAAAGGCTGCAGGTGGTTGGGGAGATGCAAGGCAGGTTTCACTGAACTGGAAGTGCCTGCTTACTCACTACTGGTCAAACACACATCAGATAATTATTACCAGGGCAGGACCCAGGAGCTTCAACCACCCCTCATTTAGCAAACAGGCAAGCTGGTGGGGGCCGGAGGATCAGTCTTTCCGACAGACAAAGCCATCTCCAAACTTTTAGAAGCCCAAAATAAACAAGGATGCCGGAAGAGGGAGGGGGGAGGTCTGCTGAGAACATGCTCGGCTCAAAAAGCGAGGCACGGTCCACAGGCAAATCAGATGATGTTACTAGGGAAACGGCTCTAAGGAACCCAGGCTGAAAAAAAAATCCTCAGAACCAGTTCCCTAAGGAAACAGGCAATCCCAGAGACAAGGATGTCTGTGGGTGCTGGCTTTACCAGGAGTCACTCTGAAGAGCCATAGGGCCTAACTGACTTTATTTGCTTGATTTTTTGGGTGGACAGAGTAACTCGCCTAGTAGCAAAGTCCTGTGGGCTCTAGAACATGACACACTACCCCAGCATGGGGGCCAAGGTGTGGGCAAGGAAAGCCCTGGATGCTGGCAAAGGGGGCTCCACCCTAATCCTGAACCTGCCTGGCTGAACCTGTACCATATAGATTTATGTTTGCGGGTTTCAAGTGAGAGAAAGCTACCACAGAAGGAACAGGGGCCACTTCAGAGCAATTGGGGTGCTTTGGCCATTCACACTGGGCAGTCACATAAAAGTCAAGTAACTGGGATTGATGCAGGATCTGATAATTCCTCCACTGTGAGGATCTGCTCCATAAACACACGCTTAGGATCTGCTCTGTGTTTTCGACAGCTTCAGATACCCAGAGGCTAGTGAGTGCAGGGCACCATTCCCCAACAAAACAGTGCACGTGCAGGTTAGAAATGAATGCAAAGGGAAAGAAGCCCAGAATAGATACAGAGCAAAGTCAGATTTCAAGGGTCCAGTTATAAAGAGAAGTAGGAAGGGAAGAAACATGGCTTGGATTGTTTAGCCAGGGATGATCCTGCCCTGAGTAGGGGACTGCATTAGATAACCTTGCAAGGTCCCCTCCAGTCCAACTTTCCTATGATCCTATAATGTTCAGGTCCATCCTGCCAGTTCCCTGCTAACGAGTGTGCTTGAGACACCTGACCAGCTCCTCAGAACTAGGGCATCTCACTTTGGTGCTGCCAAGATCGGCGTGACTCCAAGTCTGCAGACATGCAGGTCCTTCCAGCTCCTGAGTGCTCCCTGCCTCCCTTGAAGCCAGCTGGCAGCACTCAATACCTTTCAGGGTTAATGAGTGGCCATCGGTGCAGGCTGCCTCTGGCTTCCCTCCCTGCAAACAGTTTCATTGGTCTCCCCTCACTTAACCTGCATCCTGGCTTCCTCCCAAGTACTAGGTCATCACCATATAGGGCAGACAACAACCTGTGGGTGAAAAGGACATAGAAAGGGATGGAAACTGGGCCCCAGGAATATATGGGGTATAGCTGGGGGAATAGGGGAGGGATATGAGAAGGAACATGGCAAATTCAAGCCATAAACAGCCTAGGTTCACACCAGCTGTAAGTGCACTCTGGGACACTTCCAAGTTACCTGTCTGGTGATGCTTTTAAATAAAGGGTGAATGAAGACCCACTAGCACCCACATACTTTCATGGCCAAGCCCTGGTGAGGACAGGGGGTGCAATCTGAATGCAATTTAGGTGCAAAGGTAGACTGAATGGCTGGCAAACTTTGTGAATGAACCAGGGCTGCAGCCTCCATGGACCCAATTCTGCAGGCTGCTGAGAGTGCCTCAATTCCAGCTAATGACAAGAGGTGCTCAGCAGGGCGTACCATTGACTTCAGTTTGTCTGGGGCCAGAGGGAAGATGGGGACAAGGCCACAGGAGTCCTGTTGCCTGTTGTCCTGTAGCTCTGGCCTCAGCACAATGAATACAGGTGCAGCTTGAAAATTACAGCCAAAAAATGGGTCCAATCCTGCGACAGACCCACTCAGGTGAAGCAGGGATGAAGAGTCATGTCTCATTTTCATTAATCCTGCTTCACTGTTCATTTCATCTCAGAAACTGCTAACTGCTCCTAATCACAGGGGATGTTTCTGGGATGCTCATTTTTTTCTAATGAGGAACACTACCATATTTTAGCTGATTTGCTTCAGCAGTGATTACATGCATCGACCCACATCAACAATTTTCTACAGCCCAAATCCAAAGGTCTTTTTTCTTTCATCCCCTACAGTCGGAGTTTTGCCCGAGTAAAGTTTTTGATCCCTATAAATCACATAAATCAACATGTGATCATCATTTAAAGGATCCAGTTTTATTACTAAGCAGGTCAGAGTCCTTTTGTCAATATAAACACAGTTGTTACAGCAGCAGCAGATCTGAAGAAGTGCAGTCTTGTAATAAACTGCTTGCTCTGCACCTAAAAAGCTGCCAGCACACACAGAGATTGAGCCTTCAGACTCCAAATATATTAAACCAAGTCTGGAAATAAAGATATGTGAAGGCATTTTACTCTTATCAGGCTTACAGCATTAAATATGTTTGTTGCAGAGGGAGACAAGCTGCAGAGAGTGACCCAAAAACAAGCACACTAAGCTTGAAAGAACATGTCTCTTTGCTAGCTTGGCTAGATCTCATCTCCTTAGGGCAAGTCCTGAAAAAGTTAATAGGTAAAGAAATAATAAAGTAAAAAAGTTTCTATACACCATAGGATGAAACAGAAGTATGTGATCTAACAAGTGAATGTAATTGCTAGAAGTCAAGGTATGGGCTACCCCTAAATTCACAATCTGCTAAAAGTCAAGTCAAAGCAAAGATCACTGTAAAAATCTCCATGATTCTAGCATTGATCTTGCCAGTTGTTTTAATAATAGATATAAAAATAGAATATTTGCAAAACTGAATGCAATGGGGCTGTCACTGAGAGGGAGCTAACACTACAAACAATGCGCACACACGCTTAAAATCACAGTGTCTAGAGATGACTACGAGCTATTATCACCCAGCAAAGGCACATTTTGGAATCCGCTGTTCTGGACACTGTACAATGATATAAAACAGTTTCTGCCCCAAAGACTTTACAGTTTGGGAATGGATCCTTAGCTTAGTTGCAAAGCGACTGCTTAGATTTTTCAGGCTGACTCATTCCTTCCTGCCCCAACACTCCCACCCCCAACCACCCACCCACACTATGCACTGTATCACTGTTCATCACTCTGTAGCTGTGGGTGGAGGAAAAGCAAACCAAGGACAGGCATCATTCATTTCTTCTCCATTAACATAATTCAGAAGGACTCCATCACTCGTCAATAGCCTATTGGCAATGTTATCCTTGCTCCACCGTGCTATTCATTAGGCCACGTTATACTGTGGAAAAAAGGTGCCTTGCTCTAGCAGAGCAAACACTTTGAGTCACATAACTGAGGTCTAAAAACCATATGTGGCCAAAGAAAATAGAGGCATCATAACTGGGTTATAAATAGGTTTGAAAACACAAATGTCTGGGTCCAGCTTCTTCACAATGACGACAAAGTCAATACTGGCTCGTCTCTTAGTCAGATCACATGGATGAACACTGCCAGCTTAAAAATACCACAGCCATTATGGTTACAACAGCCCTCTCCAACTGGCACGGAAAAACAGAGGTTGCCTAATTACTAGGCTTAAATGTGGACCTTCTGTGAGCTGTCCCTGGTCCTGAACATCATTTTTCTTTAGCAAGTGAGGGATGAGATACTCACTACCCTACACACTGAAAGGCACTGTGTCAAGGTGGCATTTGGCTTGCAGAGACATCATTTGGTCCAATGCTTTCTCCATCTGTACAGCTGCAGCACTGCCCCAGCATGGGGCAATGGACTGATGGAGGAAGATTCATCACAACTTGCATAACCCTGCTTTGCTCATGGATAACACAAAAGCAGCTCATGGAAAACTAGTTAAACAACGGGAGGTTAGTTCCCCACTCCAGGGCCCTAACCATGCAGTGCAAGGAACAAAGATGGCAGCTTCCTTTATCAGGCCTATTCCAGTTCACTTGACGAAGTGAAGATCTCTGCAATCTCCACAATTTTGATCCTAAGACAGGAACAAACAGTCCAGGAGAACATGTGCAAAATGAACCAATAAATCAATATCCAGTAGAATTCCATAGCCCCTTGGATCCTGGGGTGAAACAGGGGTCCTCAGCAGCCTCTAACGGTTACAGTACTCTGCATTCCCACTTGGGCTCTCCAAAAAATCTTTGGCACTTAGACCCAGAGACAGTCAGGTCAAACTCAAAGGCTTGCCCATGTCAGGCTAGCATGGTTAAGGCACACCCAGTTCTATGGTTCACACAGGAGCAACATAACTAGCATTGTGTCCAGCTTCCTTGGACTCTACCGCCTAAATGCCCAGCTGGGTCAAGTGGAGGCAGCCTTCAACACAAGTCCAAAGGGGGCATGAACTCATACCTCTCCTGTCCTAGCAAAACACATTAAGGAGTCTGTCACCATGCCCCATCCTGCAGAGAGAGTGCAGCAGATAAGCAAGTGGGGAAAAGTGGTATATGTTTGCCAAGTCCCCGAAGCAATTTGTAGCCAAGCAAAAGCTGGGTGGACTTGCAGTTGCTGCCACACGTACAGGGACTGCAAAGTAATCACAGCATGTTTAGAGAGGCTCTTGCTAAACTCAGCTTTGCAGGAGAGTAAAATGATTCACAAGAATTCTATATTTATAAAAAGAAGATTTGCGGCAAATGACTCACACACCGTGTGGGGCTGGTTTTAAATAGACGACGAATAAATCGTCTCTTGGAGAGACATGCAAAGTTGGAAAAAATCAAGGAAGGACCCAGGCAGGCAGCTTGTAGCCAAATCTGCTGGAAACCTTATCGTTCCTCCATTCAATTAGCTAAAGTGATATCAAAACATTCAGCTTCACCTGCTCCTGTTATAAAGTTAATTAGCATCTCTTCTTTCATTCAAAGCAGCAGCCCTGCTTCAAGTTGGAATGCTTTCTTTTCCTAAGCAGGCCTGCTTAGCAACAGCAGGCTGCCTAAATGAAGGGTTGCATCTTCTTTAAACCCTACACAATATTACTCAATCAGAACAAGAGCCCCGTAGGGAACAAGAGGGAGCAACAGGAAAGTCTTGGTGTTGCTGAATTTTGGATGAACAAATCTATGAGAGCAACAGCTGCCTTTCCTCCTCCCAGTACATAGATGTTCCATTATCTAATGTTCCCTTTGTGATAAAGGAATTCAAACAAGGTAAGATTCATTACAGCCTGAGTGTAGTCTCAGGATGAAAGGGACATGGGGGTGATGACTGACAACAAGATGAACATGAGCCTTCAATGTGATGCTGCAGCTAGTAAAGCGAGCAAAACGCTGGCTCGCATCCATAGATGCTTCTCAAGCAAATCCCAGGACGTCATTGTACTCGGCCTTGGTGAGGCCACAGCTGGAGTACTGCATCCATTTTTGGGCTCCACAATTCAAAAAGGATGTGGAGAAGCTTGAGAGGGTGCAGAGGAGAGCCACCCGCATGATCAGAGGTCAGGAAAACAGACCTTATGATGAGAGGCTGAGAGCCATGGGACTCTTCAGCCGGGAAAAGTGCAGGCTCAGGGGTGATTTGGTGGCCACCTATAAGTTTATCAGGGGTGCTCATCAGGATCTGAGGGACCGTCTGTTCACCAGAGCACCCCGAGGGAAGACAAGATCAAACGGTCACAAACTCTGCTGCGACCGATTCAGGCAGGACATAAGAAAGAACTTCTTCACTGTCCGAGCCCCCAAGGTTTGGAGTAGACTGCCGTCAGAGGTAGTTCAAGCACCCACTTTGAACGCCTTCAAGACACATTTGGATGCTTATCTTGCTGGGATCCTATGATCCCTGCTGACTTCCTGCCCCTGGGGCAGGGGGCTGGACTCGATCTTCTAGGGTCCCTTCCAGCCCAAATGTCTATGAAATCTAGTCTGCATGGAACAAATAAGAGATTTACTGCAGATTTTATATCTGTGTCTAAGCATTAGCTCTTGCTGCAGGTACTCTCTTTGAACATTATTTTGAGAGGCAACCAGACTCATCTTAGACTGGTTTATTATTATTACAATAGTGCCCAGCGGGCCCCCAACTGAGATCAAGGCTGCACAGCAACACTGCCAACTTGTGCTGCGTTTTCACAAGACTTATAATACCCAGTGATATCCTTGAGGCTCCAGACCTAGAGTCAAGGGATTACATGAAAATCTCAATTAAGCAGCTGTCTAGGTGCAAAAAAGAAAGAGAGCCAAGATGCATGAAGCTCAGAGGCTCAGAACCAGAAGGCAAATGTAAAGCTGTTTTTGGTTAAAGTCTGATGATTTTTTTTAAACAGTTAGGGTTGGCAATGCAGCTCCTGCTGCAGGTCCAATATATCCATATAGCAAGAGACATTCCCTGCCCAGGTTTACAGTCTCAGGCCCTGGCCAGTAACTTCTATGGAAATTATTGAGATACCTTAGGACAGGGATGGCCAAACTGTGACACGTGTACCACAAGTCACATAGGTAGCCTCTATGTGTGGCACGTAGCACATCAGGGGGGCAGGGCGCACACAGTGGCAGATAGAGCAGGAAACACAAAACAGGGCAGCAGAGTGGACAGGGAGCACAGGGCAGGAAGCAGAAAGCAGAGCAGCAGATCAGGCAGGGGAAGAGGAACAGAGCGGGGACTTAAGGAGGGTGTGGGGTTTATTTTTGTGGCCTGCCTGCCAAACAAAGTTGGCCCCACTGCCCTAGGAAATCCCCTGCCATATGCTAATAATGCGCAGGTACAAGAATGACAGCGGGCAGACAAATCCTGTTTTCCAGACACAAATCTTGCTAGCAAAAGAAACGCATTATTAGAATTCTGCATTCAGGAACATGCATCAATGCTCAACTCCTTTAAAGAACACTCTTGTTTTCAAATCCAGCTTCAGCTTCCTCTACTTCACCTCTCTGCGATTATCTATACTTCACTGGATATTTCTGGCTGCAGAACTCGTGGTCTAGGAAATTCCGGAGCAGCATTTTTGATAAATATTCTGCAAAGGTTCTCAAGTACCTTCCTTGGTTAAATTCCAAATTTAAAGTATCAGTAGACAGGAACAAAGAATCCAGGGGCAAATAACCCTTTGAAATTACAAGCAATTTTAATCCCCAGCACTACTTGGTAGTGCTGTTTCTCTTCTCACTTTTTTGTATCAACGCCAAACACTGGCAAGTAGTTTGACACTCAAATTCCCCAAAGATTTTTTTTTTAATCTAGGATTTGCATCCCAATGTTTATACTTCTTTGTTTACTTTTTAATGCATTAATCATCTTGGATAATGCAGCTATAGGTTGTCCGATGCCTCGATTTTCATGCAGTAGTAAAAATGACAAGTTGAGCCCCTACCCCCACCAAGCACAGGAATAGCAACCTCTGCTTTACAGCAACTTTTGTAATAAGAATTTAGCAGGCGATTCTCTAGCACTGCCAGGTTCAGCTGCTTCACATCAGGGTTGAAGTCATCAGTATTGCAAAACACATAAATCTGACCCAGAGGAATGGCCAAGCAAGAAAGTATTAGAATTATTTAGTGGGAATCTTTATTAGATTTCACTGATACATTTTTAATTATGGACAGGAGTGCTATATTCAGGAGAGACACTGCAAAATTGGGATGAGCAGTCAAAAGGTAGTGATTTACGTATTTTCATCAAGCCTGAACTTCTATTCATTAAGTTACTCAGTTTTGCGGAAGCAGAAGAAAAGAAAAAAAAATCAATGTAGCTAGGAAAAAAGGAATGTAGGTCCTGAATAAAGAGAGGCAAAGTGGGGGTGGAGGGTGCGGGAGGAATCAATGCACCCTTCATTTAGACAGCCTGGTTACCTGAAACATAGGTCTTTGATCTAGAAAAATTTCAGGTAAAACATAGATGCAAACGACCTCACTACACATATGAAAGCCCAGGCTGGAATTTTCAAAGCTGCCTAAGAAATAGGAATGCCCAATCCCCATTACGGGGAAGAAGGCTGAGCATCCACTTTTCCCATGTTACTTTCAGCATCTCAAACTAAAATTTGCAAGCACCAGAAAAAGTTCCCCAGCACAAAGTTGTAGCTTGCTCAGTAACAACTCCTCGCTATCCAAACCTCTCTGACAGCTCCCTTTTCAAAGGGTCCTTCTGAAGTCCTTCACAGACTACTTGAAAGGCAGCAAAACCGCATACAACAAAAGCTGTGTTAACCGGCCCTTTATTAGCCAGAAAACTCTATTGACTGGCATCTGAGGGACGCGGAAAAAGTGAAACCAGAAGTACCACTTCCGGGAGACTTCCCATTTCGCTGCCGCAAGCCAAGTTTTTCTTTGCCACTTCTTCAACCCATGGCAAAGCAGCCCGCGCAGGGTAAAGCAGCCTGCACGGGGGCCCCCTCCCTGTCCCCTGGCACGCTGACGCCGGGGAGTGCACCAAATGGTGCACATTTGATTAATTGGCATATTTGATTAACCGGCATGCCCCATTCCCAGGGGATGCCGGATAACAGAGCTTTTACTGTACCAATAGTCGCTAGCTCACATAGAGCATTCTGTATTCTCCAAGTGCGGTGCAAGCAGTCAGTCTTCCCAAAAGTCCTAGAAGGAATAGGTAGCTACTCTACCCCAATTCTGGCAAAAGAAAAGCAGACATAGATAAGCTAAGTACTGTTTCACAACCTGCATGCTCAGTCTCTGGGATATAGCCTTTCATGAGAATGCTATTGTGATTGAAGTCTTATTGTGTTGGGCATGGTCCAAACAAGTAGTAAAGAGACCATTCTATGCTTCAAAAGGTTATCCGGATATGCAACTCAGGCAGAAGGAGGGAGGGGAACAAAAATAGGTGGCTTGGCCAAGGTCAAAGAACAAGTCAGTGGCAGAACCAACAACAGAACCCAAGTATGCCAAATTTCAACTCAAACTGTCCAGTAGAATATTTCTACTTTCACTCTTCGGACACGACAGAACCTGATTCCAGACCTTACTGTAATGTAGCCCCCCCCCCAAAAATTCAAACTAAAGCCAAGACAGGGGCTTGAATTCTGAATTCCCTGACTTCAGTAATATTCATAGCTCTGCCTTTGCAACACAGTAATGGGGTTTTTATAACCCCAGGGGGAGGGGGGCAGACATTTAATTTTACAATAAAAACAGGACAACTTAGCATCAGCCAAACTCATTTGCAAATTTGTCATTTACCACATAAGGCGATGATGTGGCTGCTGTCTTCATGCACAAATTTCCTGGTGACAGCTTCTTCCATGATCTGTTTTACCTGAAACAAAAAGACAAGAAGTAGATGGAGGAATTTTGCATGCCAGTTTTATCAGCTCTGCAGAGCAAAAGCCCAAGGGAGATAACTTTTCTCTTTACTCTTGCCTGTCTCCTTGTATTTACTTTGTGCTTTCATTACTTTGGGTTTTTGTTGCCCTGTGTAAAGAGAAAGCCCAGATACATCACCCTGCTGTATCTCAGCAGTAGAGGGGTGACAGCAAACCCTTTCTTGCAGGATCCAACAGTAACACTGTTTGGATACTGCTTACTCCATCTACAGAATAGGATTATTTTGTGGCACTCCTTCACTGTACAGTTAAAAGCCATTTCCAGTCACAGCTCCCTTTAACATAACAATCACGCGGACATCACTCAAAAAACCCTACATGTGCATGCTCGTGCTAAATGAGGACAAAACAATGGATCAGATAAAAGGCTGGTGATTTCCTTGGTTTCCTGGCAGCAAAAAGAAATCAGCAAATTGCAAACCCGGGAGAGTCTGGGACACGAAGCATGAAACAGCGCACACCTTGTGCTGCTCACAACCAGCCTCCAGATTACTGAGGCAGAGCAGCCCAATGAGGAGGGAATTCACCCGTCTTGGGAGAGATTCTGCCTCCTGCTCTGCCCCAGACTGACCATTCACTTGAAATGAAGGTGCTAAACCCTGGGTTTAGCAGGGGATGGGAGCAGTGAAGAACTGCCAGCCTGGGCTTTGGCACACACTAGCAACTCCTAGTGCTAGTGGCACACACTAGCAGTATGTGCTCCAAAGTCATTTGTCCGGGGCAGATGGATATTTAACATGCAGTTGAAAAAACTATCCCAAAAACCACATGGGGTTTGTGCTTTCTCTTGCAGCGCTGGTCCCACACATTTTTAGAGTCAGATCTGTTGAAGTTGGCGACAGCAACCAATTTTGGCTGCATTTTGCTCCAGTAGCCAACACAGCTCAGGGCACAGGCTGGGTTCCACTATCCTGGTGCTCACCAAGTTCCAACCAGTTATACTTACGCACGCCTGCTGAAGACAGGCATCACAGGGACCTCATTTGCAGAGCGTGGGCATGCAGAGGTGTAACAGATGGCAGGTATTTTGTCTCTGGGTCCTTTAATAATGTAGATAGATGAAAAGAAAAGCAGTGGGCTTGACTCTCAGATCCTAAAGGGACTTTACTAGCATGGCAAAATCAGAGATTTCCCCCACCCCTTCTTGAGAATTCTTTCTATTTCAAAGACTGAAATGATATTTTTGAGTAGCCACTAAACCAGAGTGGCCTCCTGTAAATGAAGTCCATAGCACAAGTTTCCATGCCCTGTACAGCCTTCTTCAACAATGCAGGTATTTGCCTTAATCTGCATATTTAATGGACATATGGAGCTATGAGAACCCTCTTCCCCACACTTCCTCCTCCAGTTGCACAGTGGAGTTTTGCAGGCCCAGCCTCCCTATACAGCTCTGATGATGGTTCACCATTTTACCATGACCTTTCAGTGAGTCTGGCAGGGAGAACCACCCACAAGACAAGACTGACTGCAAATGGCTGAGGGCGATGGTGCTAGGCAGTGACATTTTGCAGCAACATCTCAGACAAATATGTCCTGACACAGCACCTCTTTCCAGGTGGGTCAAATTGACAAAAGCAGGTCTATTTTCAAAGGGAACATGCTATGTTTTGTGTGTGGCAAATGCAGGAGCAGCACAGCTAACACCCCCACCCTGCTTTGAAATTCTCATCCCAGATCTCTTAGAAGCAGACTGAAGAGATGTCCCCAACATATACAGGATTTGAATTAAGGTAATAATGCTTGAAGAGCAAGGGAATGAGCACACCTTATGTTATTCCCATGCGTCTAAACATGAACAAGAGGCAAAGCACTTTAAAGGGGGCAACTTGTTAACATGCAGATTCGGTACAACACACAATAACAGTATAACCACCTGTCCAGAGGCTCCAGCTGAGATCAGAGTCCAAGTGTGCAAGACACAGTACAAACATATGGGAAGAGACAGCCCCTGACCCCAGCCACTTGTGATTTAGCTAGACAAGGCAGGCAGAGTAGGAGAAAGAAAGCATCATTATCCCTGTTTCACAAAAGGAAAATGAAGGCCCCAGAAGATCCAATGACTGGCTCAAGGGCACGGCAGAAGTCTGTGACGGAGCCAGATATTGAGCTCAAATACCCAAAGCCTTGGTCCAGGGTGCTAACCTTAGCCCGGTATCCTGTGAAAGGCCACCTGCTAGAGTTCAGTGACCAAGTCTTTCCATCTTTTCCCCTCAGCCAGTTTAAACTCATCTCCATTAAACCAATTCTTTTTTTCTTCTGACTCTATTCAGATAGTCCCATTTTTACTTCAGTCAGATCCATCCCTCCCTTCTAGCAGCTATGCAGAAACCCATGATTTCCTGATGAATGACAGGCTTTCACATCTGCTGGATCTCACCTTGGTTTTAATTGCTGGCATTTTAAGGAACTAAGGAAAGTTTCAGACTGGAAAAATCCCTAGGCTAGCAACAGGGGCATAAAACCTAGATTTAAAAATACTCAGGGAGAAACACTATTCCAATTCCTTGCCTTTGAATCCAATTCAAAGGCCTCCCCTTTCAAGGCGCTGCAAAGCACAGCTCTATCTAAGCTCAGCAAGCCTCCCCATTCCTTTCCTAGATCGGACATAATGATGTAGAGACTTTGTTGTGGATTTATAACACTAAGAAATCCAGAGTCTTGATCAGTGACTTGGATTCTGAAGTGCTAAAAGAATGCAACTAAACTACACCAATCTGTCAGAAGACAGGTGCTATTGCTTCTATGGCACATGGGTTATTTTTTGCCTCCTTCTCCAGTAGCAAACTTTCTACTCCCATGAAATTCCCTCTGTGAGCAAAGAACAATCTGTCAACTACTGGCAGAGAAAAACTGTCATTAATACAGCTCACTATCAGCATCTTAGCTTCAGGGAAGAATCATTCTTAGATCAAGAGAAAAAAAAAAAGTTAAGCTGGGCTTTGGAGTTTAGCTTGCTCCTACATGAATCTAAAAAGAATTTTACAAAGGATTCAATTGATGATCTCCCTCGATAATTCATGCCTGAGCCTGAAGGAAGCATTTTGCCGATGCTGGGGCAGGGGAGAATTTGATTAATGTAGAGAATAAAAAGTTTGAAAGGCAAGCTGGCTAAGCACTGAAGGATTCCTGAGGGCAAGGTTTCTAAGAAACGGAGGTAATGCAATTGTGTAAAGGGAAGCTTCAAATCTTGTAGGTATTTTATTGGTATTATTTGTATTTTGGCTAGAAGCCCCAGTCACAGTCCAGTTCCTTACTGTGCTGAGCACTGTGAAAACAGAACGGCCAAAAAAAATAAAATAAATAAAATCCCTAGAAAAACTGGCACTGTGACTACATGGATGGTCCAGAGGTGTGATTCTCTGTTTGATCCTGGAGCAACAGCAGGGCCTCAGCAGGTAGGGCTGATTCTGCTCAGTGGCTAGAAATCACTGACTGCATTATCTAGTCGCAGTCCCCCAGCAGCCTGATCTTCAGCTTCTGCAGCACTGCAACAAGGCTCCAACCAATAAGCACGATAAATAAAGCTCATGTCATCACTCTAAGCAGGGCAAGCACCAAAGTAAAAAGGAAATATGATAACTGAAACAACCGTGAGCCTGAACCGAGAGCCTTTTCAGGTAGGAGGGCAGTGGGTTATCAGACTTCAGGCCAGCCAGTAGTGAAGCACTGAAAGCTGGAGAATTAACAAGCAATTAAAAGGGAAAGCAAGAGTGAGAGAAGGCCTCATCTGGAAGGCAGAAGCTGAAATATTACCTTCCCCAGGACTCTACTTACCACTCTGTTGACATACAACCTTGATTGCTGTTTGCCTTGGCAGGAGCACAAAAGAACCAATCCCAAAACTTTCCTACTCTTGAACTGCCAGGGAGCCTCTGGAAAACAGTGATTACACCAGGCCTGGCTGCTTAGAAGAACAGGCTACTCTGTCTGTTCAGTTGCCATTAGCTAGCTTGAACCAACACTTCCCAAGTGGGAGGCAGCACGCCCCAGCAGAGATGGCCTTGGGTGAGGGACGAGGGGAGTCGAGTTCTGTTACTGAGGTCAGTGGCTGACCTGGGCAACTTGCTTCAGCTCTGTGCCTCATCTGGGGAAGATGAGAATAGCAATACTGGCTTCTTTTTGTAAAGCATTGACTTCTGAATGAAAAACGCTCTCAAAACCTATAATTTCTACAAGCATCAATACGGGCTGCTTAAAAGTCAGTCTACTGATTTGGGTTCTGGCATCAAGGTTGACACCCCATCATGGCAAACATTGACCCTACTAGGAATGAGACATGTTTGCCCTTGCTCAGAAGTGTTTCTCATCTCAGAAGCTCTATACGATGAACATGGTACCATCCCCTATATAGCTTGGATACAGTCAACCCAGTAAATCTGTGCTGATATGCATATGGCTTAATGCAATTTGGGAGGTGGAAGAAGCTAGAATGGGATAAGGCACCTCTATACCGGCATAAATATCTGCACCTGGGAGGTTACCAATTCATCTCTGTATCAGTTCCGAAAAAGAAAGACAGACCCTAATTAAATCCCCACCCAAAATACGGATACAAGGAGTGTGAGGTCCCATCCTGTGTGTGACAAGATGCAGCAGGTGGATACAGCAAATAAGAGGAATGGTGAAAAAAATAAAGTAATGGTGCAAGAATCGTATTCAACACAAAAAGCAGCACCCACAACACACTGACTTCCTGGCCAAATTGGCTCAAAGCACCTATCTGATCTTACCCTTTTCCATAGGGGAAGGAAGAGAGGGAGAGAAAATAAAGAGTGAGAGGAAGCAGAACATGCCCTGAATTAGCTAAACTGTCACCATCAGGGATGGCAATATCATCCTCCCAGATTTACAGAAAAGGAAACTGAGGCACAGAGTCTCTCACACATTCACAGAAGTTTAGGGCTGAAGAGGCTCTCACCTACAGTAATTTATACCAATGCTAGGAATGGGGCCCTAGAGTCCCAACGCCCAGTACCTTCATCATGCAGCTCATTCTTCTCTTTCGATATTTTTCATAAACAGACAAACCCTGTAATAATTGTGTTACCAATAACTTCATTAACCAACATCTAGTATCATGCCCACCTGACATCCTCTTGCAATTGCTGTAATTTGTGATCCCAGTTAACACATTTACGAGAAACTCTAGCCGCCTCAAAGGGCTGACATCATTCAAGTGTCTGACATTAGACTTCGGTCAATCGCTCCAAGGGGACACACATTTAGTATCAAGCCACCTGAACTAACAAACTTAAACAGTTACTAGAAGACATCTTTATTGCTCTCAACTTTCTTTAGTGCTTAGTGCCAATATTACTGTTCAGCAGCCCCAGGAAGCCCCAGCTAAGACTGCATTTATACAGTCTAGCATACTGTGCATCAAATTGAAGAAGCAAGGAAAAGAATAGAAGTTATTCCTCTTTTTGGGGGTAGGAAAACCGAGGCTTGGAGAGATTAAAGGACATGACCATGGTTACTTAAGGAGTGTGTGGCAGGGTGTGGAACTGAATCCAAATGCCCTAATTCTCAATTCAGGGCAATCACAGAAGGACTATCCTTCCAACAATCAGCCCCTTCAACCCGACACACAAGAACTGTCTCACGTTCCTCAGGACCAAATCATTAGTAAGATACAGATAAATGTTCTGAATCTTGCCGTGGCAAGCCACAGGGCACTCTCCCCACCTCAGGTCAGAGAAGGCAGTGGCAGAAGGCTATCCACAGCACAGAACAACCCTCACCAGTTTTCTGAGAGAAGTACTTTTCAGGGCATGAAATGCAGGTGCTCTCTCTCACACACTGGAATACATCATTCTTCAAGCCCACATCATTTTTTCATTGCTACTTAATTCAAGGAAGCTCCAGGCAAGGATCCAAGACAAATAATTCCCTGTGATCAGATGAAATGTTTAAAAAGAAATGCTAAAACTTTTATAACACTTTGAGGTAGGGAATTATACAGTCATCAACCACGCTGACCATGCCAGAAAGGCAGCTGCAAATCGGGCTTTCCACACAAACCTGTGCAGACACCCACCCACAAACTTTACTGGGCCTGAGCAAACTGTAAATTAGTTTAATTACTGAAGCATCAGTCCCTTTCTCCCCTATGGAAACCTGCTTAACCTACAGAGCAGCTCTGAACCCCAAAGATTTGCTGCATGAGATGCAGGCCCCTGGTTCCCTCTCCTCTCCCTGCCATTCCAGCTCACTTGGCTTTCTATTAAAGGCCCTAGGAATATGGCACTGCTATTCATTCACAAATCCTTGCAGCTCCCTGGGCCTCCTACAAAACAGGAGATCCTGTCTCCTCTCTGTTTTCCAGAACGGCTGACCTTCCCCTAATCCCTAATGTTCCCTAAGACAGCAGGGAACATTACCAATACAGGAGGTAGTGCTGCAGCTCTCACTTTATTGGGGTTTTACTAGGGTTCACAGAAACTTTTGGCTCGGGTTTATAGCAGGTTTGAGACTGGTTGCCAGGAATGACTAACGAAACAGGAAATTAAAAAAAACCCTATAAATCCTTTTTCACCAGGGCTGGAAGCTGCCAATCCCACACCTGCTTAATGAGGACTGTCTGTGAGACTTCTGAAATGCCTTATTCAGATGTGTCTTATTTGCAGGCCAGAAGATCCCAAAGAGGCCTGGTTTCAGCAGCACCTCGTACACCCCTGCGTTTGCATTGCTCAGCTTGAACACAGCAGAGAAGAGGACATGGAAGTTTAAGAGTCACGCTCCATCTTGTCACAGCAACTGGCATCACAAGGCTACAGGGAAGGTCTGCCCAGGCTGGTGACGAATAGGAGTGCTCCAAAGTACCTCAAGGTGGGAAGAGTGACTGAAATGCCAGCACTAAAGCTGGGGTATTGAGAGGAGGCTGTTACAATGCTGGTACCACTACAGACCACAGAGAAAACTCTGGAGCTGATCACTTGCTGCTGTTATAAGATCTATACCATTTTTCCTTAAAGAAAAGGGCCTTAATCCTCACCTCCTTGCCAGTTTTGACTTGGGCAATCGGTGTACGTTCCATCTCCCTACAAGACTTGGCTGCATCAATCCTTGGCTACCTAATTATAGAGGGTCTGTGGCATTATGTTTGCTGTTCAATAGATGCCGTGTTTCAGCCCAGAGGCACCTCCTTTCAATGGCAGGGGAAACATTCCAGTTCCTCAAGTGCTTCAAGATCTTTCAGGATGAAAGCTGCTAAGGTGATCATTATTATATTTGTTTCACAGCTAGAAAGCATGCTCTGTTTGAATATAGTAATGGCAAAAAAAGCTCTATTTCAGTAGGTAGAAGGAAATGGCTAGAGAACAGCCTTTATGAGCCTACTTGTCACAATAGATTTTCCTGCAGAGAGAGATAAATGTTTGAAACATGGATTTATAAGCCGCCTCGGCATGAATCCCAGCTGAGTCAAATTTTCAGAACATATTACATGTCTTTCTTTCCATTAGAGTCAACAAAATACATTCTTTACTGGGGGAATGGCAAGGCCATCCACAAAAGAGCAGACACAGATTAAACGTTTCCAGAGAACCTGTGCAAAAGGCTTTGCTGGAAATAAAAAAAAAGGCTGTGCATCCCAGCTACTTTAAACCTGGACGACAAATACAGATGAATTTCAATAGATTCAGCACATGGAGGGCACAGAAACATTCAATGTACTTAGACGATGATTAAAGATTAAGGTTATTTGAAAATAATATGACAGGGGGAATAGACTGATTTCAACAAAGAGGGAAAGGAGCAGCAGCCTTCTCAACACATGTGGAGATGAGCAAAACTACATGATTTATGATTGAAGGGGAGACGAGAACAACATTTTGGGACATGGTTTTGTACAGTGCTCCTCCGTACACAGGTCAGGATCATGAGGTGCTCCCAAAATATAAATAATGATGGTATACAAAAATAGCTATGATAAAGGAACATTCTTTCGGTTGCAAAGTCAGGCCTCCATAAGCCAGAAAATACCCAACTGAAGAGGCTGGCTTTCCATCCTGTGCATGGAATGAAGCCGGGATCCTCTGGAAAAGTTGATATACAATCATGTAATCAAAGAAGACAGAGGGGATAACATTAAAGCTAGATTTAAAGTAGCTATATTCAGTTCATGCTACACTTCTCCCTGCCATCACCAGTTGGAAGAGCAGAATCATCAGGAAGAATTCATCTCACATTCTGACTAGCTCTAATCACAGCTGCACTGAAGAAAGCAGTCAGAGAAAGAAACCGACCCTTTTTATGACAGAATGTCCATAGCCCACGACCAGAACATCTTGGGACAAAGCAGCAGCCCAATCTCTCTAGCCCAAAGACTGGCCCCTTGCTGAAATGGAAAGGCTGCAAAAAAAAGAGAGGCAGATGGCTGTTAAAGCTTCTTAGAATAGGTAACTTCCACCTTTAGCTTCCTCTGTGCAAAAGTGAAGTTTATTTTCTACCTATGGGGACTTTTTACCATCTTTAATTTTCCCTGAGCCTGAGGAAGGGCATGTGCGCCTGAAAGCTTACAGAAAAAGATTTTTTTTTTTTGCAATTTCTTAGTTGGTCTAATAAAAGGTGGTATTCTCTGAACCAAGAGTTCTAGAGTTTTCCATTTCTTTTTAGCATAGGGGATGAAAACTCTTTATAGCAGAATATGCCCAGCGACACAGGCATTTCATACCACAAAAGATGCACGTATACAAATGTAAATGATTAAAACCTCAGCAACCATGCCCACTCCCATACATAAGAGCTTAAAAGTCCCACTGAAAACCCAGTAAGAGGTTGGAAAAATTCCAACCTAAATTGTTTTTAATCACAAGTTATTTGTTTTTTCAGTTCAATGTGGCTTGGACCACAAAAACCAAATGTGTTTTCAGATTTGCATGCATTAGCCCAACACAGCAGTGTTTGGGTTTAGAAGAAGGCTTCACTTTTTTTATACATACAAGTGTACATTCACATGCTAAAGCGAGCCTAATATTGTGGTTTCAACTTCCTGGTTTTAAAGCCAATTTCTGGACTAAGTGGAAGCTTCACATTTGTATCCAACTACAGCCATTTCAATATCAGCAAAGTGCACAATATAGTCCTGTACCACAGCATAATCTAGAAATATATTGGCTTACTTTAAGACAAATGTTAAAAGCCTCAATTCTATTTGATTTTTAAATGTAGTCCAGTCTTCACACTCCTTTCCTCACCCAGCCACTCTCAATCAAGCTATAACAGGGGCTCAGACATACAAATGATATACTGAGGGGCTCTGCCTTGCATCAGCTGCACAAAATAGAGACAAGCAGCAGGCAACACATCCCAGGACACTGGGGGATTGACTAGAAACAGGGCTATCAGGTCCCCAAAACACCTGGAGTTAGTTAAGTCTCAGATCTGCAACAAGGAGATTTCAGTTCAAGCTTAAACACCAATTCAGTGCTACCATGAAGAGCATTCATTCATATGCAAGGGCTGGCAACAATCCAGCAATGAGCTGAAAAGCTACTGGTGGCTCACTGGCATCTCTTCAGAGCCACCTGGAAAAGGATGGATAACTGGCCTCACAGCACCCAGTGAAAGTTAACAGCAGGGCCTTGAAAACAGCAGCTCATGACAAGCCTGTCCAGAAGGCATCCAGGGAACATGTGTTCCCTGCAGCAGGAAATGCCTGATGGAAAAAGCCCACTGTCACCTCTGCTTCCTGCCAAGCTCGACACGTTCTTTTTACACAAGCAGCACTGAGTCAGTGACAGATCGCAGGGCTGAAACGCGCTTTGATTTAGGATGCCACATATCAGTGCTACTTCCTAAAGAGTTTGTCTCCTCTCTGCTGGACCCTGCCTCAGTTTGGCACCAGCTGATTCCAGTTTAGGATTTTGGATGCTTTCCCTCCTCAGCTGCAACACGTAATGCAGATGCATGCACAAAAGAGTATTTTGCATACAAGCTTTATATGCAAGGCAAGCCAAAGGGCCTTTAACACAGCAAGCAAGATGGTGAAGGCACTGATTGATGTGCATCCCCTCTGCCCCACAACAGGTGGGATCGGAATTGCTCAACGGTGCGATTGCCCCTATACTGATAAAAGTCAACGGGGATTTGCTTTTTCTGCTTTAAAAAAAAAAAAAAAAAAAGCTTAAAAGTTTGATAGCTCAAGTGTCATCCTGCTCAGGAAGCACAGACAGCATGAATCGCCAAAGCAGATTTTTCTTTATCTCTATCAGTAGTTTTCTAAGGATCTAATTTATTTCCTTGCTATCACAGTGCCAACCACGAAGTTCCCAGATGATCATCACAGATAGGGAACTGGGCTAGAGAAAAAGAGAGACAGAGCTTCCATGATTTTCCCCAAAGGCATGCGTAAGTGCAAGTGCGCACAAGGGAACCCACATCTCAAGTCTCCCAGTGCCCTGTTCCAATCACTAGGCTGTGCTGCCACTCACTCCTGATAGTTCCCATACCTCTACAGCTATTACGCTATGCTACAGGAACAAAAGCTTTTAGGTTTCCTATACCCGAGCCACCATAAACCGACCGTGACTACCATCTCCAAGCGCTAAAACCAAGAAAGCTACAAAGGATTTAACATTCTCCAAGTAACAAAACAAGATGCCAGACAGCAGCAAAAACAAACCTTACCACTTCCAAAAAGCAACACTGAAAAGACTAAATAGGAACAAATGCTGAAGCTAATATATTAGCAACAGAAGGGATTCTGAGAAAGCAAGCAGCCCTAAACCCAAGGATTTTGTGGGATAAATGACTTTATTGCTAAGCGCAGACTGCATGACCTATGGGGCATTCAGAAAGCAATTCAATCAACAGCATAAGGTACATGAGGGGAAAGGGTATATTTACAACATGGGGAACAGCAGTTCAGGGCTTCACAAAATAAACAGTTTAAAAAGAAGTTTAAGCTCTACAGCGCACACAGGTGCACACACACATTTTTAACAAAGAAAATTCCCTTGACCTCTCCTCGCACCTCACCACACCCCACGGCTGAATCCAGCCAAGGCAGCTTGTTGCAAGGAAGAAGATCACACTGAATGTGCTCTTCAGAAGCATGACCCTGCTCCTACTCTTACAGAGGGCCCTAATCCCTGATTTTACAGACAGTGGGCACATCTACACGTGCTCTTTAATGCACATTAGCCTACTTTAATGAGCATTAAAGCATCACTAAGAAGCCATGCTCTTTAGTTAATGCATATAAAATTGACTAACACGCATTACAGCATCACTAAAAATGGTGGGTGCCTGCAGACATGCTGCGGGGCTGCTCCAATGCGCTGTAATTACAGTGCATCGGAGTCCAAGTCTGCTGGAGCGCAGTAATTACCAGCCTCCATGTCTTGTGCATTAGCGTCCCTGCACTTCAAAATTGCAGCGGGGCACTTTAACTAAAAAAACTTGTCAAACAAGCTTCATTTTAAGCACCCCCACCACCATTTTGAAGCGCAGGGACACTAATACACGAGGTGCTGCAGCGCTTTAATTAGAGCAGCTCTTGGCACCCCTCTAATTAAAGCTTCCCGCACCTCAGGAGCATGCCCATCACTCTTTAGTTAATGCACATTAAGATAGACTAATGCGCATTTTCTAGTACTTCACTATGGAGGTACTAGATTTAATGTGAATTAAAGCGCATTAACACACACGCAGACATGTCCAGTATGAGCTAGAAGAGAGTGCGCAGGATACTTAGCCTCTGCCACTGACTTGCTGTCGTTCCTGTTTGTTATAAGGCACTTTGTAATCTATGAGCTTGGTATAATCATAACTAAGCATGACTGCTGGCATGGCAGCTGGACCTTTCTCCCACTCCCATGCCAAGATGCATAGATTTCTGAAGCTGCAGACACTGGAGTATTTTCCATGCAGCTTACATCCCAGGCTGGGTGCATGCCTGCAAGAGCTCAGTCCTATGGCTCAGGAGCAAGGCAAGGCTGTGAGGGGATAGGACAGCAGCCAGGCTTTTTGTTCAAGGCAAAGTAAACCAACCTGCCACCTTGGCCACACCAATGTTCGCAGCACCCTAATGAAAGTCCAGGTATTAAAAACCAAACTCCAACCTGCCATATTCAATTAATGATGCTATCAGGTGGGGTCTAAACTGTCAGCAGAGTGGAGATATGAGGGACTAGGATCTCATCAACTTCTAAAATGCCATGCAACATTATAAGCTTTGTTGAAAAAGCAAGGCATCTGGGCTGCACTCAACATGAAGGATGCATAGGAGAAAAGAATAAAGCCAGTACAAGGTTTGTGGTTCAGGAAACATGCAGAAGTGTGGTGTGGTGTGGTGTGAGTTATGGGAGAAGCCTCAACAACAGGCTGGTCTAAGCCAGTCACAACCACAGTTTGCCCAATGCCTGCCTCATAAACCACAAATATGCTGCGGTCAACATAAAGTACAATTCACAGAGCAGCATAGCCGGACTAGATAACCCAGAAGGTCTTTTTCAGTGCTAATTTATGGTTATAGCCCTGGCACAAGCTGTTCCATTATGACTTTATTGATTATGCAAAGATGAATTTGGGCATCTGTCTGGTTCCACAGGCAGGATTTCCATGAGCCAACTCACACTGGACATGCTAAGACCAAGCTGGTATCTATCTTTCAGACACCAGTTGAAGTAGTGCAATTCAAATGAAGAGCAATTTGTAAAATCACCCCTGGCCAAATTGGCACCACCGCAGCCCCATTCTGGAGTAGAAAGAAAATGCAAACAGCAGAGTGTAAATCTAGCTCCAGCAAGAACACTGCCTGTTGTGCTTCCTCTTGTCACCATAGCACAATCTTGATTTTGAGTTTCATTAGCTTCATGGACCCAGCATCTTTTGAAGGGAATATAAAAGCGCAGACTTCAAAGGGTGAAGCCAGTCTCTAATTAGCTAGAGGTCAGGAGAAAATCTTCTCCGTGGGTGGGTCATTTCACAGGCAGGGTTTCCTACAGCTTCCCTCAAAGCATCTGGTTCTGACCACTGCTGGAAACCAGATACTGGACTAGAGACCGCTCCTCTGGTCTGGGACAATAGGAACTAGATAAAAGTCATTTAAGTACTGTTAAAGGAGAATGGTTGCCTGTGTGGTGTAATGTTGCCTTGATAATGGGAAACTATATCCCTCATCATTGTATATTGATGAATTTCTAGTTAATGTTGATTCAATGGTGGGCTTTGCATTTCACTTTGCAAACAACAAACAAAAACAGATTTACTCGGTTTGCAATCTCTCATAGCATGCAGAGGAGATTCATTTAGTTTTCTAGATTTTTTTTGTTTGTTTTAAAACATCTTAGCTGAACAATGCACCCCTCTTTCCCCCTCCAGGACCTAGGAGGATTGGGCTCACAGCAAGGCGAGTGAAATAAGACACGGTGAAATAAGCTCACAAAGACACTCATGGACCCAGAGGGACAGCCTTCCATCTTCAGCTCCCTCAGTGCAAAAATGAAGTTTATTTCCTACCTACGGGGACTTTTTACTATCTTGTACCATCTACACTTTTCCCTGACGAAGGGACTTTGATCCCGAAAGCTTGCAGAAAAGGACAATTTTCTTGCCGTTCTTCAGTCGGTCTAATAAAAGGTATCATTTTGGAACCAAGAGTTCTAGTTTTTTGTACGTCAGTGAAATGAGAAATTAGCTTGCTTAATAATTGTTTTCCAACTATTTAAGGTGGTCTAATAAAAGATATCAGATTCACCCAAAGAATCCTGTCTGTCAGCGAAACATTTGGGTGCAGAAGGCACGCAGGATTCAACCTCTGCAACGGAACAAAAGCCAATCACAATGGAAATATTTAGGCAAATCAAAGGGGCCGGAGCGACTCCTTAGATACAATGATGCCTTGTGTATATCCTCCCCAAAAGGAGGAATTTGGAGGTAGCTTCCTCTAGCGACGAAGGGGATTTGAAGGCCAGGTAGGATCACAACATGAACTCTTTGCTGCTCACGGCATCAAGACTGCTGCCTACGGGCCAGACCCTTACACCCTCCTCCCGGGCTCTCGCGTCGCTAAGCTGGCCCATGTCTGCACAGGAAAAAAGAAGCGCTTTTCCTCTCTGTAAGGAACCAGGGCTCTGGCATCGTGGAGCAAACACCCCTCCAGGGTGCCTGCCAGCATAACGGTACATCACCCCACCCCCGCCCTGGGCACCCAAAAATAATCAAGCATAAGCCCTGTCTCCCGGCAGACTCCCTCGGTGTCCCCGGGCGGCCCCCCTCGGTGGCCGGGGGGGGGGGCGGGGAGTCTCTCGTACTCCCCTGGCAACTTCCCCGCTGCCGTTCATCCCGCACGGCCGGTCCTGTGCCGCGCAGGCGACGCCGGACCGGGTTATGTAAGCGGCGAGAGGAGTTTTCAGGCTCAAAAAGGGAGAGGGGGGCTCGGACCCGCACCGTGACTGCTCGGTGTCGGGGAGACGGACTCCGCGGCAAAGGCAAGCTTCCCCCGAAGGAGATGCCGAAAGCGCTCGCAGCCCAAAGCACCCAACGTCCCATTGAGGGCCTCGGGGAGGGAAACTGGGTTTCAACTGCCGCCCGGACAAAGCGGGGGTGCTTTCAATGGGCAGAGAGCCGATGAACTCGCTGAGCGAAGCCGGTCCGTTTGGAGAGGGACCGCACCGTCCTGAGGAGGCGTTTCCCAGCCCGGCACCTGTGGCAGGAAGGGGGGGGGCGGAGGGGAAGCAGCAGGTC